>NW_022196911.1:71694844-71723258 GCF_008632895.1 Mastomys coucha | reverse complement strand
CAGGCTGGCCTTGAACTCAGAAATCCACCTGCCTCTGCCTCCCAAGTGCTAGGATTAAAGGCATGCACTGCCACTGGCTGGCTAAAATTGCTGTAAAGTTTAAGGCTAACCTGGGCTATGTAGTAGCCAACCCAGCCTGGACTACAAAGCAAGATCCTGTCTCAAAAAAACAATAATAAAATCCCAAATTCTTTCCAGTTTCCTTGGAAAAGGGTCTGTAAGTGAATTCTCTTCTAGTTTGTTCTGGGTTTCACCACATTTAGTCCAGCTCCTAAATCTCCCCAGTCTCCCAGGCTGCCTGCAAGTAAACATCCTCCCTGGTCTCCAGTCCCTGACGGAGCTGTCCATCTATGGCAGTGGCTCTCAACCTTCCTAATGCTAACACTTTAATGCAGTTCCTCATGTCGTGGGGACCCCCAACCATAAAGTTATTTTTGTTGCTACTTCATAACTGTAAATTGTGCTCCTGTTGTGAATCATAATATGAATATCTGATACACAGATGTCTGACATGCAACCCCTATGAAAAGGGGTCTGTGGGCTTAGACATTCCCATTTCTCTGCTTAACAATGTGGTGAGCACCTGTTACATGATGTCTGCTTAGGTGGGACGGCTGCCTGAAGCATTAATGGGAGCAATGGAGGAGGAATGGGGCCTGTGCTCCATGCCACTGGTGGGTGGCTTGCCTATTTTTACTCAAAAGCAGCCTCTGTGTCAGACGATGCCAATCCCTGTGACACCAAGTAGTGACCTAATTTCCATCCCCCAACTCCCCTTTCCCATTAACAAGTAACCCTGTTCCCCTGCAGGGGCTCTCAAGCTTGGCTCTGTCCTGTCTGTTTCAGATGCCATGGCAGAATGTGGAGCATGTTGGTGACCAGAGTCCTTATGTCACTTCTGTTATTCTTCACATTAAGCAGAACGTCCCCATCATCCGTGACAACCTGGCTTCCACACGGAAATACTTCACACAGTTCTGCATTAAATTTGCAAAGTAAGTCCTGAGTTGTTCTGCTTTCCTGATGCTTTCTGTTTCAGTCTCCCAGGAGAACCACGCAGCAGCACAGAGATGCCCATGTACCCATCCGTTCATGACCACATCCCTCACGAACCATACTGATGGGGTACAAACCTGTGGCTGACCCCAAGATCACTCTCCAGGCGTCTCTCTCTGCGTTGGGAGAGGTGGTTAATAGGTCTGGTGACATACACAATAAAGTCATTTTACTGCTGTGCTTAGCCTCCCAGCAGGCTCACAAATCCAGGTGTCCCATCTTCTGGTAGGGCTCATTCTGGGACCTCCAGGAAAACTAATATTCTTCTATTCCCCCAAGGGCTATAATGATAAAAGCAAATGGACCACTTCGGGTCATGTGCATGCTTGTAGCAGCAGCCATGAGCCATGGCAGAGCCAACAGAAATGACTTGGGGTGTCTTGATCTTCTGAATTTTGTCCATGAATTTTGTCCATGAGACCACTCCTTGCCCAGACTTTTAGTTTTCAGTAAGTTCATGTGTGCATTTTGTCTCTGACTGGATTATAAGCTTCTCAGGGGTTGGGCCCATCAGTTGTACCTTTGTGCCTTTACTTCCTCCCCCTCCACCACAGGACTTGTTATAGTGGCCAGAAACCATCTACTTCTGAATATCCTTATGTCCAGGGGAAGTACTAGAAATTCGGACCGGGAGCAAGCACCGAGTTGCCTGCCTTCCTGTCATGTCCTCATGTGTGGCTATTTCAGCCTTGAATTTTGAAGCAAGGAAGTAGTTTGGTACTTTGCCAGTCAGCATCTGGCTCCGGCACTGTTTCCCGAGAGGCCCAGCCGTGATGAGGGCCAGTGTCTCCTCTGACCAATTATCAGATGCACAGTTTGGCAGGTTGCTCCAGGAAGGTCAGTGCTGTCCAAGCTACCGTATTTGGATTGTTTTCGTCCAGGTCCCAACTGGTGACTCAGGATTCTGAGTTTCTCTTTTCTCCAGATCTCTCCCGGTTTGTATTCAATTAGATTTTCCCCATCTGACATAAATAAACCCCCAAGGAACAACAATGACAGAGTAGCTGTAAAGTTAACTTTAGTTTCAACCTCATCAGGAAGGCTTGGGCTGACTCCAGGGAGCGTTTATGTTTGCAGGCTGCAGATGGACCAGGAGCTGACATTCCCCCTCTCTCTGGATGCTCATTAATGTGTACTAAAAGCATTGTTGATAAATCACATGTGACATTCCCTGTAACCACTGCTACAAGTGTCTCTATAAAACTTTACTGTGACTCAGAATCTCCATTGTAGGCACCCAGGGGTCCGATTGAGCTAAGGTTAAAGTGAATAAGGAGTCTGTTGCTCAGTCTATCCAAGTGTCAACTTCACATTCTCTCATCACCTTTTAATTTTAGTACTAAGCTCACTCTGAGTGATCTGGGAATAGGGTGCCCATCACCCACATCTGGAAAACTTTAACCGAGGACCTAGAAAGTTTTGTGCTTTAACTCTTGGTACCTTCCCATCGTTATAAAATCTCAGCCCAGAGCAGTAGCCACCACTTTCATCCTGGTGGCCCTTGGCAATGACACATCACTTTATTGGGATTTTTTTTCTCCAAAGATATGTGTCTGTATCGTCTCCATGTTTCCCCAGCCCACCCACTATGGACTAGTTAGGGCAAGTTCAAGGGCCAGCCACAGCATACTCTAGTGTGAAGTAGCATCCATTACAAGCTATACAGGCATGTGTGATGAGTCCCAAAATCAGCCTCCCATTACTTGTTTGGCTCAGGTTAAGTTCTAAGAACCCCTTCCAGACACCCTCTTGTTCACGCCTCCTCTAGATCAAGAGGCCCACACCTGGATCTGACCACTGGACTTCAGGTCCTTTTCCCATTGCCTCCTTTCCTGCTCCACAATTGCTGGCCCATCTGTGGCTATACTGGCCCCAATAGCACCCTTTCCTAATGACTTACCAAGGTCAGTCCTGGTTGAAACGTTTGGATCATGAATGACTTCTCTCACCTACTAAGCTAGTATGCCTCTGTGAAGTTCTCCCGGAAGTCTTTAGCAGTCAGGGATTATAGTGTGCAGGAAAAGATGTGGTGAGATTGAAGGGGGAGGACAGGGCATGGACCCAGCATGCAAAAGGGAGGAGACAGGTAGCAGCCAGCTGCTGTGGAAACCCTGCCCCTTTTCATGCTTCCTCTGTGGGCCCGGGGCCCCAGCACCTCCTGGTCAGCTTACTCTGGATCTTGCCTAGTTATGCACATCTGTCTTTCAACAGCTTTTGAACTACATCAGCACAACGCAGCCTTCTTGGCTCAGGCCTTGAAGCTTTTTCAAAAACCTTTCCGGACTTGCTGGGTTTTCCCTGTCCCTCACCCTAACTAGCATTATCAGCCCATGTGATCCAGGTTGTCCCTTAGTGCTCAGCAGGGTTTTAGAAAATCATGTGATTTTTTTTATTTGTTTGTTTCTGGTAAGAGAATTACCACCTTAGCACTTATTTTTTGGTTTTGCTTTAAGATACCCTAACTGCCTCTGTAGTTCACTCTTGCTACTATTGGGGTATTTTCAGCTACTGGTACTCAAATGAACTTGAGTGGCAACATGTATTTTTATTGTATTGTTTTTTGTTGTTGTTTTATTTTGTTTTGTTTTTCGAGACATCATTGCACTGTGTAGCTCTGGATGTCCTAGAACTTATTATGTAGACGAGGCTGACCTTGAACTCACAAGAGATCTACCTGTCCTCCTGAGTGCTGGGATTAAAGGTGTATGTCACCACACCTGGCACAAGATGGATTTTAAATTTTTCACATAACCTCAAGCCTAGAGGAAGTTAGGACAGACAGGGTGGTTGGTTTAGGGAAGAGATAGCTTAGTGATTAAGAGCACAGCTTTTCCTTCAGAGGTCTCCAGATCAGTTCTCAGTATTCACATAGAACAGCTCACAATAAGCCGGGCAGTGGTGGCGCACGCCTTTAGTCCCCGCGCTTGGGAGGCAGAGGCAGGATTTCTGAGTTCGAGGCCAGCCTGGTCTACAGAGTGAGTTCCAGGATAGCCAGGGCTACACAGAGAAACCCTGTCTCAAAAAACAAAAAACAAAAACACAAAAAGAACAGCTCACAATAGCCTGTAACTCCAGCTCCAAGGGCCTCAGTACCTCCTTCCAGCCTCCATGGCACATGCAGACATGTTTACATGTATACATAGACATATACACTAAAATAAAAATACATGATTTTTTTAAAGACAGAGAATGTGATTGCTTTAGGGTTTCAGTGGTTTCATTGAGACCTGGTCTAGTCTGCTGTCTTTGAGACTGGCCACACCCTCAGAATGGTAGGAGAAAGACAAGCATAGGTGTGAGTTATATATCTCAGTTATATAGACTCAGTGCCCTAGGCAACAAGTGCGAGTCTCACAACAGCCTTGTCTTGAGGCGCTTCCCGCCAGGTGATTAGACTGGCATAGAGTAAGTCCCTCTCTCAGGACCTAAAACGGTCACCATTGGGACTGACTGAAGCTCAGGAGAATTGCCCTCACTGGGACTGGAGTGTGGCTCAGTGGTAGAGTACTTGCCTGCTATACTCCCGGATCCAGGTTCCATCCCCAGTGCCACAAACAAAAATAATTCACCCATAGGTTAAGATTTAAGGGATGAGCTTTTCCCCAGAACATCAAGGCTATTCTTCCCTAAACAAATCTGGAGCTAAAACTAGAAGGAAAGAGAAGGCAGTGAGTGGTGGTGTAGGGGAAGTGAGTGTCCACCTTGATTCTTGGCTTTCTCATGAAAGGGAGTAGAGTCTTAACAAGTTTCTGCTTTACTAGAAAGAGAGTAAGCCTAACCTGTCACTTTTTATCCACAGTTCGTTCATTCCCAAATTCATCACCCACCTCTTCAAGTGTAAGCCCATCAGCATGGTGGGAGCAGAGCAGGTAAGGCAAACTTTGTGTGGGACCCTCACCTTCAGCCTTTGTTGTAGATCCAGCACACACTGTCAGGAGATAGTCTGAAGAGACCGAGACTGGTTTCCCTGGTGTAGAGAGCGATGGTCACTTGGTGGCTCCTTTTGCTTCTTTGTTTTGTCTTTTGGGATAGGTTCCCATATTGTAGCACAGACTGGTCTGGTCTCAGGTCCATTAGATAAGCACATCCTCATCAAGTGTACAGAACAAGGTTGGAGCAACTGTCCTAGGGGCATGAGGGGTGAAGACTTCAGGTTTCTTTGAGGGCTGTTGCTGAAGGGTGTTCTCAGTACAGCCAAGGCCCTGGGTGTGGCTGGGCAGAGCCCACAGAAGAAATCAAGCAGGGGGAGCCTGAGCTCACCTCCCCAGGAAGCTCCTTCACAGGCTCCTTTCTTCCCATCTGAATTCTCTGCTGAAGTATGATGGCACACACCTGTGACCCCAGCACAGACGAGGCTAAGACAGAATGATCTCGAATCCAAAGCCAGTGTACAATATAATGAGACCCTGTCTTAAACAAAAAGACTTGGTTAATGTCACCTGAACACTAATGAACTGAGTTCATCAACTACAGCAAAGCCACTTTGTATTTGTTTCCCACCTGTTCAGACTATCTGAAATTTGGGCAGTTTGAGTTCAGGGAACACTCTGAGTGATTTTAAAAATAAAAACAGGGATTTTGGAAATTGCTCCATGATAAATACTGACCAAAGTCAACTTGAGGAAGAAATGGTTTATTTTCATACAGGTCACAATTCATCATCAAGGGGAGCTGAGATAGGAGCTAAAACAGGCCGTGGAGGAAGCTGCTTACTGGCTTGCTCTCCATGGCTTGCTCAGTGTGATCTCCTTCTTATGGAACCCAGGACCACCAGGCTAGGAATGGCACCGCCCACAATGGGCTTGGTCTGGGCCCTCTCACACCAATTGTTAATCAAGAAAGTTCCCCACAGACATGCCCACAGGCCAGTCTGATGGAGGCAGTTCCTCAGTTGAGGTTCCCTCAACTTGGGTAAGCCTAGTTTGTGACAAGTTGACAAAAACTAATTAGCACATTATGCAAGGGTGTGGTCTGAGTTTGATCCCTATAAAAAGCACCCACATAAAAATTTAAGAATACAGGACTAGAGAGATGGTTCAGCATCACTTCCTACTCTTGCAGAAAACATGGATCCCGGTTCCAAAACCTACCCTGGGCAGTTCACAGCACTGTACCTCCAGTTCCGGGCATCTGATGCTCTCTTCTGTCTTTTACAGGCACTGCACACACATGGCATGCAAGTAGAAAAACAGATACACAAACATACACATAAATAAAAGCACATTTAAAAAACAAACAAGAGTGGTAGTGTGTACCAGCAATGGGGAGGTGGAAACAAGAGGATCCCTGGGGTTTGCTGGCTAGTCAAGCTTAATCAACAAGACCCTATTTCAAGAACAAAGGTGCGATTGAGGAAGATACCCGGTGTCCGCACATACACACGCGCACACATGCAGGTACAAAAAAATATTTATTACTCTAACATCTGAAAATACCACTGAAAGTGTAAACTGTTCACAGGCAAATCAAAAACAACTCTATCTGTGAACACTTAGGCTACATGTAAGAAGATTGTGTAATTTATGTCCATAGATCCTGTCCAGTACCAAACAAAGCAATGAGGCTCAGCTCAGTGCCCTGTCTCTGTGGCTCCTTGGCTGTGTTGACAGCCCCTGCCCCAGCCCCCAGCCTCCTTCCCTGGGTCAGGAGGATTGCTAGTTAAGCATGCACTGGATGCACCTTGTAGTCACTCATGAAGTGTCAAAGGCAGATAGCAACATCTGTGGAGAGCAGAGTCTCCTGAATCTAAGTGCGGAATGACTTTGTCCCTTCTGTTAGCAAGTACAGGCCACTGTGAGCACTCAGGCTCTGAGCTCTGGAGTGACATGAGCAGAGGCTGGACCCTGCACCTGCAACATTGCATCTGTTTGTAGGTACTTTACAGGACCTTTGGTTCCTGTCTCTGAAATAGGAGTGCTTAGTACCATCTCACCAAGTAGCCGTGAGAGTTAAACAAAACAGAGCCATATGTGGTGGCATACACCAGTAATCCCAGCCCTCGGGGAAGCTGGGGGATTGTAAGTTTGAGGCCAACCTAAGCTATACAGCTAGATCTTGTCTCAGAATAAAATAAAACAAAATTAGTTTAAAAAAAAAAAAAAGCCAGTGTCTATAAGTAAGACGCATAGCTGTCATGTAGCCAGCCCTCATTAAACACCAGCCCTGCTCACTGTAAACTTCCGAAGACCCGGACATGACCTTGTTTCTCTTCCATTGCTTGTCTGCCCTGATACCTATCCACATGCAGCCTGCATAAAGACTTCTAGTCAGAGCTTGCCCTCCGCTGTCTGCCTGACCAGCTCCAGCCCGCGTCAAACATGTTGTCTTGGAAAACTCCCTGGGAGGCTGTGCGATTCAGACACCAGCTGGGCTTGACTGCAGCAGTCAGTGTTCTGAAACCCTGACCCTGGCATGTCCGGAGCACAATGCTCATTCTCTCCATCGGAAGTGGCAGAGCAATGCCCTCACACGCCAGCTCCAGTTTCCTTAGTGAATGTTTACCAGGCACTCACTCTGTTCGCCTCTTTACAGTGCGCCATCTGAGAGGATATGGAGTGATTAAGATCTGTGTCTGGGAGTAGCCGTAGAGCTCTCAGTTACATTTCTGTCTGCAGACTTGACCAAGTCCCTGGAATCCAAAGCTGACTCATGGGAACAGTTGTGTGCTTCTGTAGCCTTGCTCAGGCCTCTGGAGGCTGATGTAGTGTCTAACAGCCATGGGAGTTTTGATGTTGTCACAGAAGTCCTGTATCACGACTGTTTTCCTCAAACTTTCTCTTATATAAAGCAATGGCAGCTGGAGGAAGGTAGGGGCATACGTGCCACACCACACATTCAGGAAGCAAACGCAGGAGAGTTGTAAATTCAAGGCCAGTGTGGGCTGTGTAATATGACCCTGTCTCAAATAACAGAACAGAACAGAATATGAGCAGAATCAAATCAGACTTCGGGATCCTATCTCAGGAGCAGGACATTTGGCCAGTGTTCACGTCTGCTTTTAGATGTCAGTGAGAAGCCCATCTTCTATAGCTGAGTCTCATTTCTCATACCCCATGCAAAGGCAACGAGCAGTAAGATGTGGCTGTCTACACACCCACCTGTGGAGGCTTTGAGGCGGAACCAAGGGCAGTGTGGCCCTTCAGTGGTTCCCAGGTTATCTGTGTAAGGTTAGCCCTAGCATCTGAACTCTGAAATCCAAGCCATGATGTAGCTAGAGGTCTGTTCACTTAGGCAATAGGGTCCAAGGAATCAAGAAATGAATAAAGGGTCTGGAGAGATGTCCCAGCAGGTAAAAGTAGTTGTTGCTCTTCTAGATGACTTGAGCCCGTAGCTGCCTCACTCATCCCTTCTGTCTCGACCCCCCCCACACACATACACACATAATATAATAAAATCAATTTTTGAAAGAAAGTTAATAGAGAGGTGCTGGTGGGTAGAAACACATTCTGACACTCTGCCTTGCTCCATGGCCCTGACCCAAGCTTTAACTAACCCTGTAGAATTCAAAGCTACAGCTGTGCCCCTTCTTCTGAAAGGTGCTAGATATCTGAGTCGAGGTTAGGCTTGAATACAGATGTGAGAGGTAAGAAAGGAGCCCTTGCTGTTCCTTATTCTCACCTTGATTAGTACATACAGCGAGTTATTTATCTTCAGGCCCCAGGGTCCTCTTGAGCAGTTTCAGGGGCACATGGAATTGAACCGTTCCTGTATTGTAATGTTCCTTGCTGGTTTGTGATTTCCAGAGGACCTTGTGGGATTTGCAGGGTCATTAATTAGTCTTACAACAGAGGTCATCTATGACTGAACACAGCAGAAATAAAATCCATTTGCTTAAACTTACCCTAGAGAAAACAGCACAGTGTGGTGTTGGAAAAGACGCACAATCCAGCCCTCACTCTGCTGTTGATGGCCCCTTTGTTCCCATATCAAGCCTGTCTGCTCCATGCTCACTGTCCTACTTCAATAAAGCACTGAAGCAGGTGCTCTCCGAAGGGCTTTCTAGACCTTCCACACTGCTCTAAAACCTCATGTTTGTCAAGTTACTTTTTCTTTCATGCATTATCTTTATTTATTTGGTTTTGGTTTTGATACAATGCCCTACAGTGTAAACTATTGTTACAAATAATTGCCTTCAAATAAATCCACAAACCTCCTGCCTCAGCTGCTGAACGCTGGGATGGTAAGCATTATACCACTATGCCCAGAGTACTTTGTGTTATCTTTATACAGCATATCGAGAAGATGGGAATACGGCTTAGTGATAAAGTGCATGCTTAGTGTATGTAAGATCTGGGGTTCCACTCTTAGCACCATAAAAAAAAAGAATCTTTATGGATATGTTCCAGTAGAACATTTTGAAATTGCACATGACATAAAACATGCTGTCTTCCAGCATGGAGCTCACTGGCATTAAGTATAGACCTTGCTGAGGATCTGTCATGATGATCATCTCCAAAGTGAACCTCTGCCCCCAGCTCACCGCTGCTCCCACCATAGCCCTGGCTATCTGAGTCTGACACTCTTCACATAAGTGCAAGGAGACAGCAGTTGTCTTTTGTGCTATTTTCACCTAGCCTAATGTCATCAGAAAGTCTTTCCTCTTAAGGCTCAATAGCATCTCATTTTATGTATTAAAATATACTACATTTTTATCATACTGGCTTCTAAACTCTTTTAAAAACCATCTTTTAAAGCATTTTTTGGTGGAAGGCAGGAACATGTTGTTGTTGTTGTTGTTGCTGTTGTTGTTGTTGTTGAGGCAGGCTCTCACTGTATAACCGTGGTTAGCCTCAGACTCACAGAAATTCATCTGCTTATGCCTCTGCCTCCCAAGTGCACCACCATGCCTGACATTAAAGCTAATTTGAAAGTACAGACATCTCTGTTACCAAGAATGAGAAAGTGAGAGAGTTGTTCTCAGGCACATCGCTTCTATGTACCCTTTAGATAGTAGGGTTTCTTCATTAAAGGGGAAAGGGGCTGGAGAAATAGTTCAGTAGTTAAGAGCACTGTCTGCTCTTCCAGATAACCCAGGTTCAGTTCCCAGTACCCACACTGCAGTTAACAACCGTCTGTCACTCCAGATTCAGGGAATCAGATGTCTCTTCTTAGCTCTGTGGGTTCTTGTATGTACCTGGTACATGTGTACACATGTACACATAAAAGAAATAGATATTTTTCCATAAAGAGGCCAGGCATGGTGGCACATACCTTTAGTTCCAGCGCTAGAGAGTCAGAGGCAGACAAATCTCTGTAAGTTCAAGGTTGGCCTGGACTGTATGGTGAGTTCTGGGCCAACCAGAGATATATAATGAGACCCTGTCGAAAGAAAGAAAGAAAGAAAGAAAGAAAGAAAGAAAGAAAGAAAGAAAGAAAGAAAGAAAGAGAGAGAAAGAAAGAAATGTCTTGTCCAAACAATGATAGAATTTATTATTTATCTAATAGTAAAAATAGTAAAACTTTAAAGAATAAATAGGGTAATTATTGAACTGATAAAATATATTTTAAAAATGATAATTCATGCACAGTAGCAAATTCTTAAAATTCTTGGTGTTAGAGGTAGAGACAGGAGACTCAGAGTTCAAGATTGTCCTTGGCTAAGTAGTGAATCTGAGGCCAGCTTGGGATATGCAAAATGCTATCTCAAAAGTTTTTTGAAAGGTAAATGTAACATGTTATAAACATTTAATAAACTGTAATTTGTCAAAATTACAGTTAAGAATTATATTAGGAAGCTAGACTGTGATGGTACACACCTTTACTCCTAGCACTTGACAGGCAGAGGAAGGAGGACCTCTGAGTTCAAGGCCAGCCTGGTCTACAGAAGAAGTTCTAGAACAACCAGAGCTATACAGAGAAACCCTGTCTCAACCCCCAAAAATTAATTAATTAATTAATTAATAATAGTAATAATAATAAATGAAAAAAGAATCATTAACATGTTAATTCATACATGTTTTAAAGTATTGTACATTTCAGAATTTTACCTCAGAGGGAAAAGAAATGAGTGGCTAGGTGTGAGTGCCAGGACTCCTCAGTACCTGCACTGCTGACAGCAGGCTGGGCAAGCTTTTGCTGTGGAGGTGCTAAACCGTACCCAAGACTTCTGCCCCTAGAGGTCAAATGCGACAACCAAAGATGTCAGAGAGAGGCCCCTTGTCTAGTACCGCTGGAGTGGAGCAGTGAGTGAGTGGGGATGGCGGATGTTGGGGTGCTTACATTCTCATGGTCCCAATCTACTGTCCACATATGTTTGAAATCCACCTTGAGGACAGGATTTAAAAGTGGGAGTTCTACTCCCACATGCACTACTCGTGAACAAAGGAAGATTTTATTCTGGGACTTGATAGAAAATTCTACGTTTCCTGAAATTAAACTAGTTTCCTTCCAGATACCCCCCCCCCGCCCCACCACCTCACTTTGTAGTTCTGGGGATTGGACCCAGAGAGAAGCTCACACGTGAGGCAAGCACTTCCCACTGAGCTGCACCCCGGGCTCCTGCATCTGGATTTCTGATTGCAGAATCACATTCAGAAAGTGGAATGTCTTCCCTCTTCTCTTGTTCTCACATGGGTGCTCCTGCCCACAGAGCTGGCGTTTGCCCTTCTACCAGCAAACCATCTGTCTGAAGAGCTGCTCCTCCTCTACTATGCACTCATGCCCACCTCCTTGGCAAGCTCTGGCCCGCTGTGTTTCCTATGAAGCCATCATTCCTATGGAGAATGCCACCCTCCCTTCCTGCCACACTCCCACACTCACTAAGAGGCAATCCCTGCTACACACCAGGGAGGGCTTACAGCACAGAACTGAGAAGACTGGGCTGCACTGGCCATGAGCCAGTTAAGGGCAAAGATAACGGCAAACACCAGACACAGAAATCTCCCACCTCACAAATAAGGTATCTGATATCACTACTTCTACCCCTTATTGCCTGTGTGTCCTTATAAAGCCCTAACAAGGACAGTAAATATTTAAAAGATAAACCCACAACTCTAAAAAATATTTAAATGGCTCTCTAGTTAAGAGTGCATTCTGCTCTCATAGAGGACTGGAGTTCAGTTCCCAGCACCCACATGGTAGCTCACAATCACCTGTAACTCCAAATAGAGAGAATCTCATTCCTTATGCCTCTTACTTTCCTCCAGAGGCACCTGCACACACACACGCACGCACGCACACACACGCACACGCACGCGCGCACACACACACACACACACACACACACACACACACGCACGCACGCACGCACATGCACTCACACAAATTAAAAATAAAATCTTTGCCAGGCATGCTGTGCACATCTTTAATCCCAGCTCTCAGGAGGCAAAGGCAGGTGAATCCCTTGAGTTTGAGGCTGGCCTGTGTTTATATAGTATATTTATATTTATTGTTTACATAGTAAGTTTCAGGAGAGCAAGACTACTTAGAGAGACCCTGTCTTAAAAAAACCAAAAACTTATATAAATTTAGAAAGGCTGCTGACACTAAAGTCCACATTAGAAACGTGTTTCTTGGGTCTGGGGCTCAGTGGTAGAACATGTGAGCATTTGCCAGGCTCACAGTTCAGTCCAGCATTATCAAATAAATATATTCCTGCTTATAAACAACAGTCACACAAATTTTATTTTTTATTTTTGTTGTTTTATTTTATGTGTATAGGTGGTTCACCTACATGTTTGTGTACCAAATGCATGCCTGGTACCCACAGAGGCTAGAAAGGGATGTTGGATCTCTTGGAACTGGAGTCACAGATGATTGTACAGATGTCAGTGCTGGGAATTGAACCCAGGTCCTCTGTAAAATCAACTAATGCTAACTGCTGAGTCATTTCTATTTAAGTATGGTGGCATGTACCTATAATTCCAGCTAGCTGGGATACTCAGACAGGATGATCATAAATTCAATGGCAGCCTATGTAGCAGAGCAGGAACCCATCTCAAAAAGGCAAATCCTACTTCCAGTAGCAGCAGAAAGCACTGCCTGCCTTGAAGCAAATTTTATCAAAAACTGTACAATCCTTCTAGAGAAGAAACTGCACAATGCAAAGGGGCCCTTAGTCAGGCCTGGTGACGCTCGAGGCTGAGGGGAGAAGATGGACAGCTTGAAGCCAGCTTGGTTTTGCAGGGAGTTCCAGTCAGCCTAAGCTATAGGGTAAGACCTTGCCTCGATCGATGGGATTTGGGGGAGGGGAGTTCCTCATGAAATTTCCCTTTACTGGATAATGATCTTTCCCAGGCAAAGCTGCTTGGCCAGTCTGCAGGCCCTCAAATCATCTATGAGGTATAAATAAATTGGCTGTGGCCACTCCTTGCACTGAGATCAGTTGTGAAGAATGAAACCAGCAGATAGTGGGAATCAATGGGAGCTTTTATCTTCCCCCAACACCAGTCCCCATCTCTCTTGTGATCACTCTGCTTTGTGCAATAGTGAGAGTGAGGTTCTCATCTTTCCAGCCGTCTAGCAAGATGGGATTTTCTTGTGACTGGCTGGGGTCAGGCGTGTCATACCTCCTTAAGATATGAAATACACTAGAGAATTATGTCTGGCTCATTCAAAATCTTCCTCTCACGTAAGTCTATACAATTATTTATGCATATACTGTATCTCTGGGAAGTAGAAAATGTAGCAAGCATCCCCAGATGTTTGAAACAGATTTTTGTCCCAATAGGCCACGGATTTGATTTTGACAGACAAGGCTCTTATAATTTGTTACGAAGTTGAATCTTTGCCAGGCCTCAAAAGACACACTTAAAAAAAGAAAGAAAGAAAGAATATTTCTTGTTAACAATGTCTAGAAAATAAATCAAAGGGGCAGTGACCAGTCAGTGAAATATGTACTGTGTTCCTATTCTGCATCTCTGCAAATTTCAAGTAAGTCATTAGGGCTCTTGTTGAAGTCCCCAGTGGAGTCCCAGCCTTCCCTCACCGCCACCACCTACGCCCAGAAGAGAACACTATTCTAATTTAGGTTTCTAGGTTGCCATATGTGTTTGGGTGTTCCATGCATGTATATATTCCCAAATGATACATGGGTTGTTTTGCTTACTTCTAAGCTTTATATAAATTGTACTGTGCATGTCATTTCCTCTCTTGCCTTTCCCCCCTACTTAACATTTTTTGAGATTTATTTGTGTTGATATATGTCATTTGTGTTCACTCATGTTAGCTTCAGTATCATTTCCCTTTGCATAAATATGCCAATGTTCATTTACTCGTTTTTGTTTTATGGACACTGAGCTGTTTCCAGTCCTTGTTTGTCCAAAGAGTGGGTCCTGGGAAGTTCTTTTTAACATGAGTATTAGGAGTTGAATGCACCCTTGACTTGTGTGTTAAATGCCTATTAGTTCCTGGCTGGTCATACTGTTTTGAAAGGTTCTGGAAATCTTAGGAGGTACAGGAGAGTTGGAGGAAGTACGTCAAGGGAGTGTGTCGTTGAGGACTGTATCTTGTCATGAAGACTATATCATGTCTTCTCTCTACTTCTCTGCAATGAGATAAAGAAAATCCCCACCGCACACTCCTGCCACCATACTTGGCTCATGAAGCACATGAGACCGAGTAACCTAGACTGGCTACTCTGAGACTGTGCATCAGAAGGAATCTTCCACCCTTAAGTTTAGGTACTCTCAGTCATAGCAACCAAAGTTAAGATTATGACAACCAACAATTTCTCCCCGTGATGTAAGTAAAAGACATGGGCCATAATTGCATACTTGTTTTGAAACCGTCTCTTTGTGTAGCCAGTGCTATGCTGGAAGTTGCACATAGCCCAGACTGGCCTCATACTTGTCACAGTCTGCCTGTCTCTGCCCGCCAAGGGTAGAGCTACAAATGCACAGCACCACACCTGATGAGCTATGTGGATCTACAAGCAAAAAATACTCCTGCATTCCCTCAAAGGGCTCGAACTAATTCATTCTGTCCCCATGAACTTGGACTTCAGTGCTGTATCCTCAGCCAGCACTTTGTGTGTGTGTGTGGTGTTGGATCCACGACCATGTGCATGCTAGCAAATACTCTGCGCTAGAGTACACCACCCCCATCACCCCAGTCTGCATGTGCTTTGTACCTCCTTCCCTTGCCAGTGCAGCACTCGTCCTCAGCTGGCTCTATCTGGATTTTAGTGGGAGTCTCATATAACTTAGAGTAGTGTATTTTTCAATCTTTCCCATATTTGACATTCTTTTCTAGCCACAAGCAATAAAAAAATCTCTGTATTTTCTTCTAAAAGTTTGACTATTTGGGGATGTTGAGAGGTGACTCTGTATTTCAGAGCACTTGCCAGAGGACTGGGTCTGGTCCCCAACAGCCATGTCAGGCAGCTCAAAACCACCTGTAATTCTTATTCCAGATAATCTGGTGTTCCTCCAGCCTTCATGGACACATACCCACAAATAAGTAGTAAACTTAATCTTTAGCCATGGTGGCAAGTACCTTTAATCCTACCATTTGGGAGGCAGAGTCAGGCAGATCTAAGTAACTTTGAAGCCAGCCAGGTCTCTATAGTAAGTTCCAAGCTAGCTCAGGGTTACATAAAATGACCCTGTCTCAAAAAAAAAAAAAAAAAAAAAAAAAGCCTTAAAGTTGTCCTTTTCATATCCTTCATAGGTCCTTATCTATGTGAAATTACACAGAAATATTCTTTTTCTTTGAAACAGGGTCTTGGCTACTTCACCCAGGGTGGTCTTGAACTCCTGGGTTCAAGTGACCCTCCCACCTCAGCTTCCTAAGTCACTGGGATTGTAGGGTGCACACCATGGGCCTTGGACTCACCACCTTGTTCACTACAAGTGTGTGGGAAACAATGTAATTTCCAAGGAAATCTGAAGAGTATGCTAACCCTGGGCTCCTGCTGTGGGCCTTGGCATTCTATGCCATTTTCTCAGATGCTGAGCACGCTTCTCTGTGAACTCATGGCCTTTCCATAAAGCAAACACTTTGGTGGTAAGAATTCATCTAAGAGCTGATAGGTTAACCTGCATTGGGATCCTCAGGACCCACATAAAAAGCCAGCATGCCTGTAGGCCTGGTACTAGGGTTTGCAGACAACAGATTCTGGAGGCCACCTAGCCAGCCAGCCCAACCAATTAGTGAGCTCCAGGTTCAGTGAGCAAGCCTGTCTAATGAGGTGGAGAACAATAGGAAGATATCCAAGATTGACCTCTGGCTCTTCATACACATATGAGTGTGCACACAGAAACTTGTACACACCTACATACACCTGACTTCAAATGGCTTTCTAAAGCAAACATAGTAAGATTACTTAGCTGCCCTGAAATTGAAGAACTTAGCAAGTTTGGGCTCTGGGGTCTGGGGAGATGGCTCAGATGACAAAAGCACTTGCCACTCAAGCATAAAGGACCTGAGTTGAAATAGACAAAACCCACATAAGGCTTGACACAGTAGTGCACATCTCTAATCTCAGCACTCGTAAGGCAAGAGAGGAGCTCAGAAAAGGATAAACCCTGAAGTTGACAGGCAGCTAGCCAGACCCCAGCTACACAGTGCAGTGCAAAAGAATCAAGGAGACTCTGCTTCCAAACAAGGTGAAAGATGAGCACCAGCACTTCAGACTGTCCTCTGCCCTCCACACATGCATGGTGTGCATGCGCCTGCACACCATAGACACACAGAAAGGAAGCTTAGGCTTCTAACTACCCACACTCCTTCACGAAATTACTGTCATTAGGGTAGCTTCTTTGCCACTTTTGGAGAGTGATATTTCTTAGTTATCTAAACTAAGCATTAACATTCCCCAAACCCTTGTAGCACTTTTGAAGTTATAATCACCATAACCATTAAGTCGATTGTATCTCTCCTTAGCTATTCTGTCTTGAGTCAGAAACACTCCTGTCCAATACAGGGGAAGGGAAGGATATAGTGTCGGAGGTCTTCAGGAATCCCCCTCCTTGCCAACTAGCTGTAGTTATGAAAGGCTGTCTGACGGGTCCTTGGGCCTTGTCCTGAATGTCTTAACTACCATCTGAGTTTAGTAGTAGCTGAGAGATCTGTCATCCCACTGCTGGCTCCATTTGAGACCCCATTGGGCTCATCCTAGGGCCATGTGATTCTATTCTCTTAAACGATTTAAGCAGACCAAGACATAGCCTCGTGACTGCCGCCATTTCATTCTTAGTTCATTTTTGCAGTGCTTGTGATCAAACTTGGTCTCCTTCTGACTAATGCTCTTGCACTGAGCTGTACACACAGGCCCTGGCTGCAGCCATTTCTGTGTGCCTTGTCATTGGTGCCTGGAGGCTTCTAACCAGGCCATCCTCGCTTATGTTGAAGTAATCCACAAGGTGGATGCTCAGTGTGGACATACTAGGTGCTGGGTTATACCCGGCTGGTTATTAAACCTTTGGAGCACTGATATTCTATCCTATACAATCAGGAATAGTGAACTCGGAAAGGTGGGCCCTCAGAGAGGCCATGTAAAGAAACTCCTACCATCATTTCTAGCTATTGGTGGTCCATGAGGAAAGCTGGTCTCCTTCCCGATCACTGGCATCCAGGAGGACCAGAGCAAACCGAAAATGTGGGTTGCTGTCAGGATATGATTAAATATAGTTAAAATGTCATCAAACAACATCTAGATAAATCCTAAGTACAGCAATAGCAAGTTGCCATGTTTTGCCTAATGAATAAATAAGATTTCTGTGCTGATGAGGGTGTGGTCTGTGGCATCTGTGATGCTGGTAGCCATGTAAGCAGGTGTATTCTATGTAGAAGGAGATTCAGACATGTCCTGAGAACCTTCAGAATGTGCTAAGGCTTCAACCTGTCCCAAAGACTCTTCCCTAAGATGATAGATACCACTGCTGAGGCTAGAATCAGCCATGACGCTGCCTCCCTCAGCATCTGAGGGTTTGGGGTTTGCTTCTTTTCAGATCATTTTTCTTTTTATATGTATGAGTGGTTTTGTCTGCATGTATGCATGCATGTTCTTGCCTGTGGAGATCAGAAGAGGGCATAGGGTCCCCTGGAACTGGGGTTACAGATGACTGGGAGTCACCTTGAGGATACTGGGAACCAAACTGATTAACCACTGAGCTGTTTCTCCAGCTACCCACCACCACCACCACCACCACCACCACCCCGCCACCCCGCATCTGTTACTAATGACAAAAACCTAGGGAGTAAATTAAGTAGGAGCATGCTATTGAATCTTAAACTTATATAGCCTGTATTTCATAGCCACTAAAAATCATGTTTTTAAGTGTCACAATGGGAAATAATGTGTATTCTAGAAAGGTCGGGTGTGAAACCATACATACACTCTGCATGATTTGAACTTGGTTGTTATTCACACACACTGGCTAGCAGGAACTATACCCACATTTCACTGTGATTTCTTGAGGTAGCTTTTCCTGGACAGTGGAATTTTTTTTTCCTTTAAAGTTCTATTTTCCAAGTTTTCTGTAATGGGAAAGGGTCAAGTGTACAATGGGTAGCACCCGCCTGCTCAGCATGGACATGCTAGGCCCTGGGTTCCATGGAGTGCCTATAACGGTCTGCTTTATCTGCAGCTTCTGCTGGACACCCACTCTCTGAAGATGGTCCTGCTCGATCTCCCATCCATTGGCTCACAGGTGGTGAGGAAGGCCCCTGCCAGTTACACTAAGATTGTTGTGAAAGGCATGACCCGGGCTGAAATGATCCTCAAGGTGTGTCTTCTCCTTTCACTCTGTGCAAAGGAGTTCTGGGGACTTCGGGTTTTGCAAACCGTTTGCCCTGTCCACTGGCCCCCAAGAGTTGTCCACCCTCTGTGATGTTAACAATCAGTGCACAGTTACCTGGGGGTCAGAAATTCTTTCTGACAGGTGAATTCTGTCTAATAACTCCACCAGCTGAGAGTCAGATCACAAATCAGGAGAGAAGCCCTGAGTCCCTTTGCCGCTCAGGAGGGGTTTCAGGCCCAGCTGTCACGCATGCCCTCCCCAGAAGCTCTGTGCTTTCCCATGTTTTGCACCTCTAAGTGAACTCTGAACAGATGTTGTAGTGACTGAATCGAATTGACAAATGGGCTTTTTAAAGCCTCATCTAACAGAGATTGTGCTCTGTGCACTGGTAGAGCAGCATCTGCCTCTGGTCTCCACTTGGCCTGTCAGAAGAGGCTGGTGGGCCGGGAGGCAAAGGCTCTGTTCTCATGAGAGTCTGGCACCTACGGGCTCTTCAGGCCCATTTTCCAGAGTGATTATAATGGCGGCAGATAGGAGAGGAAGGCTGCAGTGGCCTGGCCTGGCTGCAGACCTTAGGACCTGAGAAAACTAGAGCACGTGCCTGAGGAAACTACAAACATCCTCACGGTTCTCCTCCCCAACTGGCTTGCTCAAGGGAGGAGAGAGACATTTTGGGAAATATCTGCAAAGGACTTTTGAAGAAACTGCTCCTTACCACTTTTCTGGTACATTCTCAGGAATTCAAAACAAAATCAGCCCACTAGGGAAGAAAAAGCATTTTCCAGAACCAAATGAGATGAATCTGGAGATGGAGATGCTGTCTGTCTGTATACTGATTGGTAGTTAAGTGAATGTGGAGAGATGGAAAGTTCCAGGTTTCAGGTCTGCAAAAGAGGCCAGCCAGTTTGGATTTTTGTTTCTGAGAACATCTGTGAGCATCTATCTCTTCTGCTTCTGCCTCCCTCTCAGTGGATAGCTCACCACTCATAAAATCCCCCAGCAGACGACACTGAGTTTCCAATGGTTCCTTTCAGGATTCCTAATAGCATTAGGGGCCTCCGGTGTTTGGGGAGCCAGGAATCCATATGTTAAAAAGCAGTCTGGGTAACTCAGCCACTCATGGGAAGTCTACTCTAATGGCGCAACAAGTTGGAACAAGCCGTCAGAGCACTTCTGAACATGGGTTTACTGTCACGTGGGGGCAGCTTACAATAGACCCTGCCCTCCAGCCTGAGGACTCCTGACAACCTACCTTTGTCTTCTCCTTTGGTAGGTGGTGATGGCCCCTCATGAACCATTGGTAGTGTTTGTTGACAACTACATCAAACTCCTTACAGACTGCAACACGGAAACTTTCCAGAAAATACTGGATATGAAGGTAAACTCTATTGTTATATACATCCCATTTACTAAGGAATGGAGTATGGGTATAGAACCTGGGGAGCACCTCAAAATTTCTAGCTTCACCTTAATCCCTGACTGCAGGGATCCTTTTTCGGGAGGCTTATCCTGGCCATACAGATTTCAGCATCCTGAAGACCACCCTGCCCAAGAGAGGGCTACTGCCAGCTGAAGATGGGATGTGGGGCAAGGAAGAACGGGGCATTGTTCTTCCCTCTGCTTTTGTTTCTTCTCTTTCCAACCCTTTCCCTCTCTTTCCACATTACCTGTTTCTCCTTCCTCAGTTTTCTCTTCCAGGCTGCTGCTCAGGAATTCCCCTGAAGAAAGCAAGGTCCTTGGGTTCTCGTCACCATGCAGTTAGCCCAGCACAGCTCAGGCTGAGCAAACTGCAGGACTAAAGTGTGCCTCCTACCCCTGCCAGCCATTGTGGGGCCACCACCTGAGCACTCTTCTCTCCCTTTCCTCTCAGGGGCTCAAGAGGAGTGAGCAGAGCAGCATGCTGGAACTTTTGCGGCAGAGGCTCCCTGCCCCACCTTCAGGGACAGAAAGTTCCAGCACACTGTCCCTGATGGCCCCAACACCAGAGCAGGAATCATCACGCATCCGCAAACTTGAGAAACTGATTAAAAAGAGACTGTAAGGAACCTGCAGACATTGCCAGAGTCCCTGGGCAACTGATTTCTGGAAACCCTCACACTCATGGCTCCAGGTCCTAAGTCTTGAAGCCTCTGAAGACATTACGGTTATTAAAGAATCTCTCCCATAATGTGTCTTATTTTCTATCTCAGTCGGGGAAACACGGTGAAGTTTGGGTTATAAAAAGGTATCTTTAGGTGATCTCCATCCCTGTGGTTCAACTGCTGTCCCCAGGCTACCTGTGATGGTTGCCACCGGCCCATGTCATCTCCCCACACAGCCCTCACCAGCAGCCAGTGCCTGCAGCTTGGCTCAGGAAGCCTGGATCTTGCCCCTTTCTCCATCTGTGTTTGAGGTCCTTTTCCCTCTTTGTCTCTGGAATTGGCTTGGGGGGCTGAGTGGGATATTGGCCTCTTTACCAGTTCCCTGAAGTATTAGCACTTTTCCATGTAAATAGCTGTTTCTGGAACTTAATCTGCTGTCTTCCATGACATGGCCTAGTTACCCCTGTTTTCTCCCATGTCTCTGTACTCTCCAGAAGAGAGATGTCCACTGCTTCTCTTGCCCATGGAGGAGACAGACTGTGTGGATGCTGGTGTGCCCAGCCTGGGCAGCAGGGTTCTTGCCTGTGATGGGCTCCTAAGCTGATGTGGAGGCAGACCTAGAGCTGACTTAGAAGCAGGTCTGCGTGGCATTCTCCCTGTTCACAGGAACACATTGTCTAGCCCATTCGACTCTGCTCCTGGATTCTAGGAAGGAGACTGTCTGCTGAGAGAGTCAAGGAGGTTCCCTGGGAAGGGCTTTCTTGGCAGAAGCTGAGGGAAGGGAAACACAGTAAATCTGACATCTGACTTCCCCCTTGCTCATATGTTTCAAGTCCAGAGTACTTTCCAGAGTCCCTGAAGCATGGTGGCCGCATGTCGTACCACAGCGGCACATCATTCCTACCACTGAGAAGAACCACCTCGGAACATGAGACCGACCTTGCACACCAGGCTCAGGACCGGAAACAGCCCAGAGCACAACCCAGTTGTCCTGCCTGTACTGCCCACCACCAGCTTTTGAAATCCAGCTCTGCTGGGGAGTCACCCCACTTCCAGGGAACGGGCACCTTACCAGAGCAGACCAAGGCTCTGTTACGTGACCACAACCTCAGTGTGACCGCCTTTACTGACAGCTTTTGTTCTGGTACTAAACTTGTTAGCTGTTAGAACGGTAAGATCGGGCCCTTGACTTCATCTCAGCAGCAGGAAGGCTTGCCGGGTTATCTCTGGCTATCAGAGTGCTCAGCTCCTCTTGGGTCTCTTGACCCCTGGGCCACATACCAGCCCTAGAGCCTTATTTCTTCATCAGCATCTGGCCTATTCTTGCTAGGAGGAATAACCCTCATGTGTTGAGCATTTTTAAACTCTAAACAGAATGAAAACAGGTGGCAAGGAAAAGATGTGTAGCCCTTGGTCAAGATGCATCACAACCCAGACAAGTGCAGAAGCTCACTGGGCCTTAGCTTGGGGGAGTGGGGGTGGGGACTCTGTGCTGCCCTACAGTCCTGCCCTATTGGAAAGAAGGCATGCAGCTCTCCCCAGACAGCACAGCCAGGTCAGCTGCCTGCCACCCACCCAGGAGAGCTGAGGAAGCCAGTGGTCTCCTCCCACACCTGGCTATTGTCACTGTATTCACACAGCTTATTACACTTGTCATTTTGGCTCATTCATGAGAGGCTGGTTTTCCAGCCACCTCTATGGTGGTACTGAGAGGTGAAGCCACTGTTCCTCCCAGTCAGTGGTCACAGCGGCGAAGTGACTTCCTTGATGTATTACACTGTCAGAAACCACCTAGGAGCCAGCAGATAGTTGTCAGTAGGAGTTATGTTAAATGTCTTCTTGATGAGGACTGAATACAGCATGTTCTGTACAGACAGCCTCTTCCTCACCTGGGGAATGCATTAGACTCCCTCGGGGCCCTTTGAAAAATGCAGATGTCTAGAGACGTAACTGTGAGTCTGCAGAGAAGCCTGCCGTGTATGTGTTTAGAAATGGCACAGGTGATCACGGTCATCTGGCAGTATCCACGGGAGACTGCTTCCAGGACCACACACCCCATGCAGACACCCAGCCTCTTGTATAAAATGCACCATGTATGTAAATAGTCCGAGCGCATCCTTTAGTTGACTCTGAATACCTCTGGACTATGTATAGTGTGATGTAAATACTACATATAGTATAAATGCTACATAAATAGTTTGGTTGTTTTAAGTAGATTTGTTGGTTTTGTTTTTTTGATAGTGGTTTTGTTTTGTTTTAAGACAGGCTCACTATGTGGTCCAGGCTGACCTTGAACTCATAACCCATGCTGGATTTGCAACTACTGACATTACAGGTGTACACTTCCATACCTCGAAATAAATAGTTGTTACACTGGGTGGCTTAGGGACTAGTCACAATTGAGAAACTAGTTTATATGTTCAGATAGGCCCAGGCCTCCCTGTCTCCCAAATATTGTTACTGCCTTTGGTTGAAACCGCACCTGTGTGACCCACAGGTATAGAGGACCAACTGTAGCATGCTATCACCACCCCTTGCGGTGAGAAGAAAAGGACTTAAAGGACTTTACTGAAAGAGTCCCGTAGCCCATTTCCATAAGTGTGTGTTCTCTGGCTGGCTAGCCCGAGGCTGCAGCTACACAGTTGAGCTGGTACCAGCAGGGCCTTTCTAGTGGCCAGCAGCTTTCATCTGAAGCTTGTATAGATGATTAGGACCGGTACCTAGAGCTGGGCTTCTCCCATAGTGATCAGGGTTCTTGTTCGATGGCCATGGTTCAGCCAGAAGCTTCATTTATTATTGTTACTTCAAAGCGATATGCATGGGGGCTGGTGAGATGGCTCAGCAGGTAAGAGCACTGACTGCTCTTCTGAAGGTCCTGAGTTCGGATCCCAGCAACCACATGGTGGCTCACAACCACCCATAATGAGATCTAATGCCCTCTTCTGGTGTGTCTGAAGACAGCTACAATGAATTAAATTGGAGCGATCAGGCCGGAGCGAGCAGGGCCTGAGCAAGTGGGGCCGGCAGAGGTCCTGAGTTCAATTCCCAGTAGCCACATACATGATAGCTCACAGCCATCTGTACAGCTACAGTGTACTCATACACATAAAATAAATCTTTAAAAAACAAACAAACAAAAACAACATACATAGCTAGGCATATGGCACATGCCTTTAATTCTAACACTAGGGAGGCAATGGAAGGTGGACCTCAAGAGTTAGAGGACAGTTTATATAGTGGGTTCCAGACCAGCCAGGGCTACATAGTAAGACCCTGTAGCAGAAAAACAGAATGAACAACAGCAACAAAATGTAAAAGTGTTCTCTGCATGTCATCTGTTAAGGCAGATAGCCGGCTTAGAGGGACCAGGCTAGAGGTTTCATTTAGACTATATCTACAAATCAGGAGCCACAAAGAACCACTGTTCTCTCTCAGCCTTGTAGGCTCAAGGCCTTGGGTTCACGCTCTGTCACCAAAAAGAAAATTCCTCTCTGGCAGAACAAAGAGTCAGCACCCAAGGCTCTGCCCAGCACCCGGAAAGGTGCCCATTTTGCATACATCTCAAGGGGCTCTTAGGTGCAGAGGAGACAGCACAGGTCCTGGCCGCTGCCTGGTGCGGGGGTGTTACTCAGGCCCATCCTGAGTCGCTATTGGAAGAGGAAACATGGTTCCCTGTTTACAGAAAGCTCAGGGAAGTGCCAGAAGCTCGCAGCTGGAAATGTCATTCCTCTCCCTAGGAAGCGAGGTCTCAAAATAACCAGTTTGCTTGAGGGGGGGAAGGCAAGTTCCACACTTCTTGTCTACTCCAAGTTGGATTCCCAAAAATAAAATGGTTAGGGCTGACTGCATTGGGCCATTTAAGCATTAGCCTTGGAAACAGGCTCGTGAAAAGCCAGCAGACATGAAGAGAACCATTACATTTTACAAATGAAATAAAAATTTCCAGTCCCATCCTAACTGTCCATCAAAAAAAAAAAAAAAAAAAAGCATGTTGGACCTGCAGAATTCGGCACCTTTGGGAGATGTAAATTTCTCTCAAATAAAAGGATCATTCTTTTGTGTTAAGTGTCTTTCCTTTTGCCCATCTGGAATTAATTTCTTGCTGCATCTTGAAATACAAAAATACTTCAGTTAATTAAAGCATTACTGAATGTCATTTGCTAGAATGTCTTCCCTACTGCTGACAGAAAACAGAAGGGACCCTAAGAAAGAGCCTTACGCTTCCCCCTCCAGCAGCGAGGCAGGTGGAGGGACACCCTCTCTTTTCCTAACAGTCGAAAGAGAACGTGGCAGTCCTGGGCCATCACTGGCTGTCCAGCTGCAGTGGCACCCTGCATCTGAATGTGTGTCAAGCCTTCTGCTTCTGGTTTGGATTCCACTTTGCACCGAGTTTCCATCCCTTGGCTTTCCCTCCCCTCTCCAGCCCCGTCTCGGCCCAGTTTCCCATGTGGCTGCCCAGAGATCCCTTGCCTGTGCACAGCAAGTTAGTCCTGTTTCCTCCACAGCTGGGTGGGCATTCTGCAATGAGATCTTTTAGGGAATTCTGATGTTTCTTTCAACAGTGGAAAATCTGCTGCAGCACTTCCATCAGTCTGGCCTGAGATCTTTACCTACTTTCCATCCATCGTCACCAGCTCCTGCTTCCAGAGGCCAGCCAGGGATGACTCTCAAGAGAAAAGAAGCACTTCCGGTTACCCACCCTTGAGGGCTGCGTGCAGGATGATTTTCCTACCAGCCCTCCGCCTTCTCACCTACATAGCCAGGCAAAGGAAGCACTGGTGAGCAGTGGCCTATGAAGAATGTGTCCACTGGAAACAAAAGCAGACCGGGATGGAAACTTCCACAGAAGCCCTGCTCTGCAGGTCTGGTCCTAGCACTCTGATACTGGGCCAGACATTGATCTTCTGAGCCTTAGCTTGCAACATCTGTGAAAAAGGATTATAAATCTTTTCAGTAATCTTTGGGGGGGGGGTTGTTTGTTTTGTTTTGTTTTGTTTTGTTTTTTAATGAGACAGATAAATCCAGCCTGGCCTTAATTTCTCTAGTTATCAAGGCTGGCCTGTTCTTCCTGCTTCTGCCTCCCAAGTGCTGAGATTGAAAGTATGTATATATGCCACTAACCCCAACTCTTCCCAGTGACCTGAGGCAGGAGGATTTCTGTGAGTTTGAAGCTGGCCTGGGCTACATAGTTCTAGACCAACTGGGTTGCACAATGAGACTGTGCCTCCTCTAAGACAGAGTCAAAGAGGCTGTGCAGGTTGCACTGGACCAGGTGTGGGTCTGCCTCTCTGGGCCAAGGGCCGTGGGAAATGTGAAGGGTCATTCGCATTCGCTATGGCTGAGTCTGTGGCGGGAAGGACTGACAGTGTTGGGGTCGGGTGGGGATAGCCTCAAGTGGCCAGTCTGCCTTCCCTGGGCTGACTTTAATCAGACAGCTAAGATGTATCCTGGTTCCCTGTCCCAGCTGTATCTGCAGCCAACAGCACAATGTTTACCTTTTTAGGTCATGATGGCGATATCCACCTGACTCAAGAGGTCTTGAAGTCTCCCATTCTGCACTCCTCTTGCCCTGGCAGCAACTGCTTCCTCTAGCCATTAAGAATAAAGCTACAGACATGGAAGAGAACTTCCTCTCCTGGCGGTGTTGGCCAGGATGCCCACTTCAGAAAGCGGGACACATTTCCTTTGAATGCACTGCCAAAGGCCATCTTCCAAAACAGTGCTTTGTGTACAGTGTCTAGTCCGTGGCTCCTCTCTCCAGTCATTCTTGCCTGAAAGCCCGCTGTTGTCTCCTGGGGTTTTGTGAGGTTTGGTTTTTGACCTAGAGTAACCCCCAAATTATGGAGAGACAGGCAGTCCTAATTGGAAAAGCTGCAGTTGGCTCACAGAATGGAACCCGTTAAATGCTTGACAAAGGCTGCCTAATTACCTGCGTTCAGGGGCAAAGTTCCTACCTAGCCTTGCGGGATGGTGACTCAGAGAATGTGGAGTGAGAAGAGTGATTATAAATTAAAATCTATGGAGGCGGGGCTTGGTGGTGGACTCCTATAATCCTGGCACCGGGAAGGCTGAGGCGGGATGCTCAGGAGTGGAAGCTGCTCTGTAGGGTTGGGGATATAGCTCCAGTAGACTGCTTGCTGGGCACCTGCAGTGTCTGTGCCACTCACAACCATCTTACAGCACTACCAACCATGAAGCGTGCCAAAGGCTCTTTACTAAAACAAACAAACTAGGACAAAACCCAGTGTGAAATGCTCGGTCAGCTAAGACTGTTTCCCACTTAATCTGAGACCTCTTTCAACTTCTGCTTCATAATCAAATGGAATTTGCACAATTTCCACGCCTCCTTCTGTTTGGGATAATTTTTCAACAAGTCAGAAATTAGGACCAGCTTCTCAACAAACTCCCCCACCACTTCCAAGGCCAAGAAAAGTCTTTGCAAAGACACCACAGCTTTCCAGAGCAAAGTGGTAGCAAGCAATTAGGGCTTTCGGCCTGCTTAGTTTGTGTTAAGGTGCAAGTAAGCTGCACTCTGGGATGGCCTGAAGGAATCACAGTGACTAGCTGTGGAAGGCAGCCACTGAGGAGCAAACAGGAATATAGCTCACACAAAGGGGAACAACCATTCGCTGGCACATCTCTAGGCACAGGCCAAGGCTCAGGGGAGTCCTGACACTTATAAGATGCATTTTGTTGTTTGTGTGTGTGTGTGTGTGTGTGTGTGTGTGTGTGTGTGTGTGTGTGTGGTATGTCAGAAGCAGACACTGGATCCCTGGGAACTGGAGTTACTACTGATGGTTACAAGCTACAGTGGGGTGCTGGGAATTCATCCCCAGTTCTCTGGGAGAACACCCAATGCTTGTAAGAGCTGAGCCATCTCTCCAGCCCTCTCTCATCTTTTTGAAGTGAGTTTTTTACTCTACAGTCCAACCTGATCTCAAACTTGTGTCAGTCCTCTTGTCTTGATCTCCCAAGTGCTGGAATTGCAAACATTAGTCATACCTATCGTGTGCTCTTTTAACTTTAAATTATATATTTTTCAAATTTATCTTAGTGTACACACACACACACACACACACACACACACACGAGTGCAGTAGAGCATTGTAGAGGTCAAAGGACAACTTTCAGGAGTTGATTTACTTCTAGTATGTGGGTCCTACTGATTAACTCAGATCACCAGGCTTGGCAGTAAGCACCAACTCTGAGCCATCTTGCCAGCTCTTGTTCCAAGTGTTGGCTCTGAGGCTGGCAAGCTTTGCTGTCAAAAAGGAATGTAAGAGGTTGAGAGGCAGAGGCAGGCAGATCTCTGAATTTGAGGCCAGCCAGGAGAGCCAGGACTACACAGAGAAACCCTGTCTGAAAGAAAAGAGAGAAAAAATAAAAACAGTATCCTTCCAACCACAGATATCCCCTCACTGTGTGTGCATGCATGCATGTGTGCGTAGGGCGTGCCTGTGTGTATGTGGTGTGAGTGTGTGTGTGGTGTGAGTGTGTGTGTGGTGTGAGTGTGTGGTGTGTGTGTGTATGGTGTGAGTGTGGTGTGTGTGTATGTGTGTGTGTGTGTGTGTGTGTATGGTGTGTGTGTGTGTGTAT
>NW_022196911.1:71688254-71694517 GCF_008632895.1 Mastomys coucha | reverse complement strand
GGTGTGTGTGTGTATGGTGTGAGTGGTGTGTGTGTGTGTGTGTGTGTGTGTGTGTGGTGTGTGTGTGTATGGTGTGAGTGTGGTGTGTGTGTGTATGTGTGTGTGTGTATACAGGCATCCATCCACCACAGTGCGCATGTGATGGTAGAACAATCAGCATTGGGTGTTGGTATCACTTCCACCTTTGTTTGTGACAGGGTTTCTCTTGCCATTCTCTGCTGCCTACACCAGGCCAGCTGACTCCCCAAGCTTCCTGTGAGATCCTGCTTTGCCTCCTGTCCCCTGATGGGACACTGGGTGGCAGGGGAGGGGTAGTGTGGGGGATTTAGGGGGCTATTTACAGATGCAGGTACTCTATTGTGCTCGATTTTATGTGGTTTCTAAAGATCTACACTCAAGTTGTTTGGCTGGTCCTGCAAGTACTTTCTCCACTGAGTCATTTCCATCCCAAATATATTTTGGTACACACACCTGCATACACACACACACACACACACACACACACACTCACATTGTTTGTTTGGTCTTTTATTTTTGAGCTGTTATTTTTTATTTTTAAACTCTCACTCTTCCTGCCGCACAGCTTCCTGCCCACCTGAGTTCTGGGGTTACCGCATGTGCCACTGTGCACAGCTGCAAGCACAGATACTCTAACTAAACGGAGAGGTGCCGGGGTTAGAGAGGTGGCCCCTCAGTTACGACCACTCTGTTCTTTCATCCTGAGTTCAATTCCCAGCAACCACATGGCAGTTCACAATCTGATGCCCTCTTCTGGTCTGCAAGCATAGATGCAGACAAACCACCTGTATACATAAAAAATCAATCTTAAAAAACAAAAAACAAAAATAGAACAGCAAGATAAACTCTCTCTTAACCTGCCCTAACAACAAAACAACAGGCCATGGGCCCTCATCAGCCTACCTGACAACAGCAGGCTGTGGGCCCTCATCAGCTACCTGACACATCTGAGAAACACACTTTGTTTGTATAGTTTTAATGTTTAATTTTTTACTAAAAACCTAGCATTGGAACTTTAAAAAAATCCAATTTTAAAGAAAAGTTCAGAGCGGGGAATATAACTTGATTGAAAGAATGCTGGCCTAGCGTGCATAAAGCCCCAAGCTTGATCTCCATTAAACTGGATAAGGTAACACATAGGTTCTTTTTTTTTTTTTTTTTCTGCAGGGGGTGGGGGGTGGTTTTGGTTTGGTTTTATGTGTATCCATGTACATCCGTGTGAGCAGTATAGTGCAGGTGGCCATAGAAGGTAGCTGAGGGCATCAGATCCCCTGGAGCTGGAGTTATAGGCAGCTATGAGCCACCCAGTGTGGGTGCTAGAAACTGAACTCTGGTTTCTCTGCAAGAGCAGCATGCCCTCTAAACCACTGAGCTGTCTGTCTCTTGAGGCCCTGGTGGCGTACATTGTAATCTCTTGAAAAGTGGAGGCCAGAGTATCAGAAGTTCACAGTTAAAGTCAGTTACAACTTTGGTTCAAGCAAGACTAGACTGGGATATATAAAATTCTGGGGGTTGTGGGGAGGAGACAGAGAGAAACAGAATTAAAATTAGAATGAACAGTGTGGGTCTGGGAGCTCCTTGTTTCTTTGACCTTGGAGGGTAGGAGATTTGGGCCCATTGCCTTGCAGGAAGTAGTCCCATTCATTTAAAGTACCCCACCCATTCAACAATGGCACCTAAACTATTGCCCAGTTTCTGTTCAGATAACCTTGGAGGCCACCTCCTCTACTAAAAAAAAAAGCTCTGAGAACGCACTCTGCACAGCGGGTCAGTGTCCCATTCCTGTGAAGAGACACCATGACCAAGGCAACTCTTATAAAGGAAAGCAGTTAATGGGGCTGGCTTACACTTTCAGAGGTTTAGACCATTATCACCATAGCAGAAAGCATGGTGGAATGTAGGCAGACACAGTGCTGGAGAAGGAGCTGAGAGCTTTGTACCTGGATTGCCAAGGCACCAGGAGGTCACTGGGCCTGGTTTGAGCATTCAAAATCCAAAGCCCACCCCCGGTGACACACTTCCTCCAAAAAGGCGACACCCACTCCCAACAAGGCCACCCCTCCTAATCCCTGTCAAGTAGTGCCACTCTCAAATGATCAAGCGTTCAAATATATGATCTTAGGGCGGCCATTCCAATTCCAAGCCACCACAATCCTGTAAGGGGAATGCAGGTAAGGGCTGAAAGAAAGCAAATCCCTAGAGCTCTGGGGCTTTTATATCTGAGACCTTAAGTGTGCAACATTTTCCAGCTTTGGGGGGAACTTGAAACACAGTCATGAAGATGTATCCTGCTACCTGAGAAAATCAGTAGATGAGGAAGGGACCTATGCCTGCCTTCGGGTAGCCTTCCCCTCCCTGGCAGCCCAAGGTTAAGGGGATCAGTCGCTGGGCACTTGCTACCCCACAGCAGGAAGTCTCCTTTCCCTCCAGGTGGGAAGTTCTGAACTGGAGCATCAGAGTTCAGTGTACCTTGCTTTATTACTTTGGGGGCTTTGGCCAATGTTCCTCATTTTGCAAAAAAAGGTTACTAGCTGAGACCAGGCTGTCTCTGCTCTAAGTTCCCTCCATATTGTGTAAAACAGTGGTTTTTCAGCCTGTGGCCTGCCTGGAGTGGCTCCGTTTCGAAGGTGGAGGACGACTCTACACCTAGACTTGTGAACAGCAGCAGGTGTCCGGTACCATCCACCAACTCAGACTGAGAACTGATGGCTTCCCAGTAGGATGAAGGGCATCACCCTATAAATGTATCAGGCTGAGTTGTGGCTGTAACAGCATAAGCACAAATAACGTTATCAGGGGAGCCATGCCCTGAGGATTCATGGGAAAAAAAGCCGATTCCTCTTCTGGGCCACATCAAGAGGAAGATGCCTGACACTTTGGTGGTGAAGGGCCCCCAACCTGTCATGTGATCACCTAGTGAAAATCAAGTGTGTAAATCAAGTACTGGATAGACAGAGAACTCCTGGCTGTCCCAGAGCTTCAGCACTTCTGAGGCCCCACCTACTCAGCTTGCTCTCTGCTCTACTCATCTGTCTGCACCCGCCACCTATCTGTGCTCTTGATCTGGTCCCGCTCTTTCACCTCCACAGCCATACTTGATTCTGCAGCTCCACTCAAACCTGCAAGTGAGACCTGACTACAGCAATAGCCCCGCTTGCTTCCTCTCACCTGCTGCTGCTTTAGCAGGACTGAGGACCTAGGGCCTGCTAGAGCTTCATTGTCATTTATTTCTAATTTTATTTAAAAGATTTTTTTTACACTTTATTCATTCCTTTTTTGTGTGTGTGTATGTGTGTGTGTGTTCCTGCCACAGTACACATGTGAAGGTCAGAGCACAGTTCTCAGTGTATCAGTTCTCTTTATCCACCTTTAGGGACCTGCAGATCAAACTCTGTTACCAGGCTTAGCATTGGGCATCTTTACCCACTGACCCATCTGTCTGGCTCCTGTTTGTTTTTTTTGTTTGTTTGTCCTGTTTGTTTTGAGACAGGGTTTCTCTGTGTAGCCCTGGTTGTCCTGAAACTCTCTCTGTAGACCAGGGTGGCCTTGAACTCAGAAATCTGCCTGCCTTTGCCTCCCAAGCGCTGGGATTAAAGGTGTGCGCCACCACTGCCCGGCTAACCTTGATCTTTCTATGTAGCCTAGACAGGCCTCAATCCTCCTGTCTCAGCCTATCCTGTAGCTGGAATTCAGAGGCAGGCAGATGTGTGTGGGTTGGAAGCTAATGGAGTCTACGTAGTGAGTTCCAAGCCAGCCAGAGCTACATAGTGAGACCCTGTCTCAAAATTTAAAAAAAAGGGGGGAGGGGATGCTTCATTTGGAAAAATGTTCTGTTCCCTACATGAGGAATGGAGTTAGGATCCTCAAGCACCTACACAAAAGCCCAGAGGGCATGGAGGCTGCCTGCAGTCCTAACTCTCAGGAGGTAGAAAAGAGGATCCTGGGAGCAAGGGAACCCTGCCTCAGTAAATACAGAGAAATCCAGGAAGACATCTGGCCTCCACACACATGCAAAAAAAGAAAAAAGAAAAAAAAATGCCTGTCTGTCTCTTGTTTCTGCAAGGTGGTTTTGCTGAGCTCTCCCTTTGAGTGTGTGGGTACCTACATCTCCACATCCTCCCTCAGCAGGGCCACGATGTTTTTTCCGGCAGGCATCGTGGGCTAGAGGATGTAATTGTAGCTGTAGAAAGCCAGGAGCCAGAAGTTCCCCTTTCATTTTAATTGCACAAGACCAAATGTGACCCAACCTAGGCCGCATCTTGCAAGAAAGTCCGTTACATAAAAGACCCAGGCCCTTCTGCTTGGAGCTTAGTTGGTTCAATCATGAAATCAATGGCCATGCTTTCTTTTTTCTTTTCCTGAGAAAGGGTCACGTGTAGCCCAGCTGGAGACTTGATATGCAGACAAGGATGACCTTAAACATCTAATCCTCCTGCTTCCGTCTTTCCAGTTACACACTTCCATGCCCAGATTTACATGGCACTGAGGGTCGGATCCAGGGCTTCATTCTTGCTTGACAGTCAAAACTACCCACTGAGCTCCATCTCCAGCCTGCTGCTCTTCCTTTCCACATATCGTGTGGTGAGGTGATAAGTAAGAAACTGAAGTAGTTCCCTCCCCTCTTTCTGGCCACCTCTCCTCATCACCACAGCAGCATAGGTCCGAATGATAAGAGCTGAGCACTTAGCCTTTTGCAATCTGTAGCAGCGATGAAGGTCTTGAAAGCCTGACTCCCCGTGCGACAGGACTAGAGTGCTGTTTCAATTGCTCCTGTTTTGCTTCTGACTACACAGTGCTTTTCAGTTTTAAACACCACAGTCCTGGAGGACTTTGAAACTCCAGTTCCAAGGGCACTGACATCTTCTTCTAATCCTCCAGGACACCAGGTGTGTACGTGGTGGTGCACATACATACAAGGGAAATGCATAAAATAAGTAAATCTAAAAATGTCAAATTAGTCAATAAAGGTAGACATGGTGGTACACACCTAAAATCCCAGTACTTGGCAGCTGGAGGCAGGAGAGTCAGAAGTTCAGTTTAAGGTCCTCCTCAGCTATATAAAAATAAGGAAACAGAACATTTATAATAAAGAAAAGTATGTTCAGCGAGGTCTACTGGATTGGAGGTGCCGGGCCAGAAGAAAGTGTCTGACTCGCTAGGACCAGAGTTACAGAGGGTTGTGATATTCCATGTAGGTGCTGGGAATGGAACCCAGGTCATCTCTATAGCCCCAAACAACTGCTATAAGAAGAGCAACCGGCTATACCCAAAGGCCCCCATTCTCTCTCCTGTCTTAGGCAGCCAGGCCATGCTGGATCCTCTGTGGTCTTGAAGCACCCGGGAGACCTTTGAGGCTGCCTTTGCTGTTAGGCCCCACAGGTCAGCTGTTTGTTCTAAGGAACAGTGAAGCATGCCTTTCTATCATGCCTGTCGGCCAAGGAACTAAGAGTCTGATCATCCGTTGCTTAACCATGGCTGTCTTCCCAGCTTGCAAGCCCTCGTCCAGTCGGAATATGCCGAATGGAATATGCCGAATAGAACCAGAAGTACGCCGAGCAGTGGTGGCGCACGCCTTTAATCCCAGCAATTGGGAGGCAGAGGCAGGTGGATTTCTGAGTTCGAGGCCAGCCTGGTCTACAGAGTGAGTTCCAGGACAGCCAGAGCTACACAGAGAAACCCTGTCTCAAAAAAACCAAGAAAAAAAAAAAAAAAAGAACCAGAAGTACAAATGCATTGACATAGGCTCAAGGAGCCCACATGCCTCAGCCCTTTGCAAAATGCCACCTGCGTCTCCTGCAGAGGTGACACAGGAATGTCTCCTGCAGGAATGAACCCTTTCAACTGTGCTCAGGAAAGTCAACTCTGAGCTTACAGGTGGGAATAGCCAGGTGGAGCCAGAATTCACAGAGCTTGTCGGGGGGGGGGGGTTCCCTACACAGGGAACATTTGAGCACTTACACACCAGCCACACTTGGCTTCTAGGCTAATGTTGCTCTCTGGCTTGAGCAGACCACATCTCTTCACTCAAACTGGTCAGCTACCAGTTGAGAGGTCCTTCAGACTTGCTTAGCTCTGACATTGCCAGGCAAGCACTGGGTATTCCTCTGGCTCTGTGCCACCCTGTGAATCCCAAGGGCTCGTGGTTATTAGCCTACCCCCAGCCTCAGCAGCAGAGCCCACGATCTTGTGGGTTGGGTTTCTGACCATTACAGCTTGTCTTCTCCTTCTTCTTCTTCTTCTTCTTC
>NW_022196911.1:71648665-71688244 GCF_008632895.1 Mastomys coucha | reverse complement strand
AGCCTAAGCCAAGCCTTAAGTCTCCTGTGTGCTAGGATTATAGGTTTGCACCACAGAATCTGGTTCCTGGCTAAAGCACATCTTTTTAATTCAGCCTTGCTCCTTAAAACAAAATTTTAAAACAACAACAACAAAACCCAACAAGGTTTCATGTAGCTCAGGCTGGCCTCAAACTCTCCAGGTAGTCAAGGATGTCCTTTAATTCTTTTTATATATTTAAATATTTATATTTATTTCATGTGCATTTATGTTTTGCCTGCATGTATGTCTGTGTGAGGCTGTTGGATCCTCTGGAACTGAAAGTTGTGAACCACCATGTGTGTACTGGAAATTGAACCTTGTCCTTGGGAAGAATAGCCAGTGTTCTTAACTTCTGAGACACCTCTCCAGCCAGGCTTTCAGTTCTTGAATTTGAGATTCCTGTGTCTCTGTCTCCTAAGTGCTGATATTTCTGGCCTGGGGCACCTACCCTTCCTTTCTTTAATAAACATGGCAGATCTCTTCCAATGTCCTTTGAAAATAAGGACTTTAATCTTCAGACATTTAGAGGACAAAACCGAGTTCTATTTTTTTAGGCATTTTGTTGGCATGAATACAAATGAAGGAAAGAAGAGATCTGATCGGACAGTGAGGCGAATCCTTACCATTACTGAACAGAGAATAGCCCTGAATCCTGGAGGCTGGAGACCCCAAGGTGCCACGGATATGGGCACAAGCCAGTAGCCTGAGCCAAGAGTGTTTTTAGTTCATTGACTGGCTTTGCTGAAGATAGGCCCAGTCCACAGAAATAAGCAGCAGCCATGAGGGGCTCTGCTTTGCCCTTGTCTGACTTAATTCCCATTTGGGCATCACTTTATTAAGTGCAAAAAGAAAACAGAGGAAAACAAACCCTACAAAAAAAAAAATGCAGGCTTGGCATTCATTGTCAGGCAGCCTTTGTTCCCGAGGGATGCTGGGAGAGACCACAGGCTGGAAGCCCCGTTCTGTGAGAACGAAGTGCCTCGGTGATCTGGGCCCCTATGGGTGATGAACCTTTTCTGAACAGACAGCATTTAGATGAGGCCAATCTCTCTTTAGGCCCCATGGTCTCTCTGCACCTTGCTTGTTTTGTTGAACTTACCCCCTGGTTTCTACAGATAGCCCAGCTGTTCCTCACACGAAAGCCTGTCTCCAAAACTGGGCCAGGGTGGGTCAGGGGAGAATCAGGTACCTCTTTCTTTCCCCTGCTGGCTTTATTTTACTTTATTTTAAAGCAAGGTCTTGGTATATAGCCCTGACGGGCCTGGAATTTCCCCCAAGATTTAATTAGGATATTCTGAGCAACATCCTGGGGGAAACATCTGGAAGAAGATGTAAGATGGTGAGGAGTGTGTGGAGCAAGGCTCTCTGAAAGGCTCTGGGAAGGACACAGTTTGAAGCTGGGTGTAGCGGTTCACACCATAATCCTAGTACTTGGAAGTGCTAGGCTGAAGCAGGAGAACTGTCTAGAATTTCAGGCCAGAAACTTTGTTGTCGTTGTTTTTGAAACAGGCTTCTCTCTGTCGCCCAGGCTGTCCTGGAACTAGCTCTGTAGACCAGGCTGGCCTTGAACTAATAGAGATCCACCTGCCTCTGCCTCCCAGGTGTTGGGATTAAGGGTGTGTGCCAACAGAGCATTTTAGGTCTAAACTCACTGCTCAGGGTTGCAGGGGTAGAGCCCATTTCCAGGGTCTGAGTTCCAAGTTCACAGGCACTATTACATGGCAAATCCCCTCTGGAACACTGAGCCAGCTGTTTTGATGTTTTCTCATTCCAAGAGCACCTCTGTTCTCCAACTAGGAATGCCAGGGGTCCCAGACAAGGCCTGGGCCAGATAGTATTATTGGCAGGAGATTTATGGATGATTCTGGGGTCTGCATGGGACAGAGGTTCACCACCTTGACCTCTGCGTCATCAACAGTCCTAGGTTTGATTCGCCTCCAAGCCCTGCTGACTTCTGCACACATCAGTATTAAGCAGATAGGGAAGGGAGGGAGGGGGAAAGGAAGGAGGAAGGGAGGGAAGGGGGGATGAAAAAAGGGAGGGACAGAGGGAAAGAAGGAAAGACTGGTGGGTTGCTCAACTCTTGCTTTGAGAGTTGTTTGGTAGATCTCCAGAGGCAGGAGGATGCCCTGTTTGGTCTGTGACTGAAAGAGTTGGGAGAGGTCGTTCTTGGTGGTCAGACAGAATGCAGAAAGGTTGTAAATCAGCTACTCCCTGGGTCTAGGTTGACGGCTGCTACTCCTGGATCTCAGAAGCTTCTCTGACATCCTGAGCCAGCTGCTTACTGATCACCGGTGCCAGTGAGGACGTGTGCCAAAAACGTGTCCCCTTGAATTCTCTCGGACCCTCGAAAGCTGGCAGCTTCATACTCTCTTGCTTATGCTAGCTGCTTTGATGTCTCCACGGGTCTTCTGCCAGGATGTAGATCAGTATTCAGAATAGTGCTCAGAGGGTGGCAATGTAGTTTCTCAGGCTCTGGAGTCAGCAAGTCCCAAAGTAGCCACCTCCCAAACTGCCCCACAACAATCTGCACCGAGATGGGGCGCAGTTGTCCCGACTCAGCATCTGAGCTTTCTCTGTCTCGACTCCAGCTCTTCTGGCCCTGTCAACTGCCACCTTCCTGGTCATCTCTCCCAGTCTGACCAGCCCACCTTTCACACCCTCAGAAAACACAGAGGTTTCTCCTCTGATGTGGGGGATCCAGTTCTGCTAAGGTGTGCAGATGTTGGGATCCACAGGAGTCAGGAAGTGTGACACCACAGAACGTCCTTGCATTAGACACTTGTCCAGTACCATACACTGTGGATTTTGTAATCTATTCCCACGGGCCTTGAATGAATGAACAATCTCCCAGCACAGCCCCCTACGGGATGTATGTATCCTCTGTAGAAGGGATGGTCCTGGCTTTCAGTTCCTAGCAAGCTGCCTTCTACCCATCACGTGATAAAGGCAGGTACTTCTCTCTCCATATCTCGGTAATCGGTAGAATGGGTAGAGAGAAAGGAAGATGGAACTTTGCTGGCAGATCTAGTCACTTTGAATATATATATATATATATATATATATATATATATATATAACAAATCTGCCCAAAGCAGGACAGATGATCTTTGTTTCTGCGAAGGTAAGCCAGGGAAGTCTTCTGGTGGGGCACATGGTGCTGGGTGTTGACCCCCGGACATCTCCATGAGAGAGAGAGAGAAAAGCATTGAATTTGGGCACACCGTCAACTCAATTAGTTCCCACTGAAGAAGAGCTTCTCTGTCAAACCTATCAGGAAGGTCCACAGCCTGTTTGTTGTTGGGTTTAGGTTTTGTTTTGTTTGTAGAAGGGATCCCCTCTGCTGGCACAGAGGGAAAGCTCCTGTGAGTGTATAAACTGTGCTCCTCCATAAGGGGAATATTGACCTGCTAAGAGAGCTGCTATGTTTGCTGGTCTCTCTTGGAGATCCAAGCCTGTGACACCCTCAGAACTTCCCTTCCTGGCCTGGTCACAGCCTGTTCAGCTGAGCCCGGGACCAGGGAGTGATCGACGCCCCCAGGAGTTCGGAAGAGTAGGCCCTCTCTCCTCCGGGGCAGACGTGAGAGCCAGAGCAGGCCCCGCTGAGCCAACAGGCCGCTGGAGCCATACGAAGCGCATTAAGTATTAATAATTTCCAGTTGTTTGCTCGTCCTCTCTCCCCACGCCCCCCCTCCGGCCTCTGCAGACTGGGACTCAGTTTTGGCTCTAGGCTGCCAGATCTAGAGATATTAGCACCTCCCGGGGGCCGGGGGACAGTGCAAGGGGCAAGGATCGCCGTAGACCACAGGGACAGGGTACGGGGCCGGACGAAGCCTCGCAGCCTTGCCAGTGGACGACGCGGCCTGCCGTGGGTGGGGGCTGGGGGGGAACCCCGTCGCGGGAAGATCGGCGCCCGGACGAGCTGGGCGGCGCGCGGCGGGAGCGCAGCGGCCCCTGGCGCTTCGCCTCTCGGCGGTCACCGCGGCTGGGCCAGCCCCCGGGGCGGGGCGGAGGGCGGGGCCTCGAGCGAGCGCGGCCGCCGGCGACACCCGGACAACGCGCCGGCGGCGGGGCAAGGAGGGCAGCCCAGAGGGCAGCGGCCCCGGCCCGCGTGTGCGGCCCTCTCTAGCACTCCAACACCGCGGCGGCTGTGCCGGGCCCCGCCACACGTGCAGCTATGGTGGGCCGGCTGAGCCTGCAGGATGTCCCCGAGCTCGTGGACACGAAGAAGAAAGGCGACGGCGTCCTGGACAGCCCGGACTCGGGGCTGCCCCCAAGCCCTAGCCCCAGCCACTGGGGGCTCGCAGCGACGGCGGGCGGCGGCGGGGAGCGCGCTCCGGTAGCAGGGACGCTGGAGTCCGATGCGGCGGTGACCCCTGTAGTCCCGGTGAGTTGCCTCGTGCGCGGACTTCTCCCTGTCCCGGCCCACCCGCAGCTCTCCCCGGGGACTCCCCAGGGCTCGATGTCGCTGCGGCCACCCGCCCGTCGAGGCGGCGTGGCCATCCCCGGGAGCCGGGGCGGGAGCGTAGCGAGAGAACCTGGCCAGCTGGAGCCAGTGGCTGGAAAATTGTCATCGCCTGGGAGGCGCGGGAGCCCCGGGAGAGGCGAGCCGCGGTCTCCTCCCTTCGAGGTGGCGGCCCCCGAGGCTGCCAGGCTGCGGCTCGACCACATTCCTGCCGGGGCGGGCTGGGTGGGGCTCCCGGGACACGGACAGGGATCCTGGCCCTCCCCACCCGGGGGCCCACGCCCCGCGGCTTTGCTCCCAAAGCGGCCTCCTTCTGCCGGGACCTGGGAGAGGGGTGTGCTCTGGGCTCCTAGCTCGAGGCGGATCAGCCTTTGGGGGTAGTCACACGCGAGCCTTCAGGGTCTGGTAGGTCTTTTTCCCAGCCAGTGTTCTGCACTTAATGAGATCAGCGTCCTCCAGGTGGCCAGGGCTTTGAAAAGTATTAATCCTTTTCCTTCTTTTACTTTAAGCTCTTTGCAAGAAAAACTCCAAGTCTGTTTTGCCTTGGGATCTGTTCAGGTGGTGGTGTTCAGAGCAGAGCTCCAGAGAGGCCACATCCTGCCTACAGTAGAAGCTCAGAGTAGGACTGAGGGATGGCTGTGACTGTGCCTCCCCGTCGGGAGGTCAGCTGCAGTGTTGTGCTTGCAATCACATTGGAGCTTTCGTGAGGTGGGGGCCTTCTTGACCTCCTGACCCCGTCTCAGCAAAGACCAGCACATCTTACTTCCACTCCAAGGTTGCTTCCGCTTGGCCTTTCAGTCTCTCTCATCTTTCCTGCTCTGATCACAGATCAGACACTCACTGGTGCTTCTGACGTGGATTCCTCCACCTGACATGAACCTTGACCCTGACCTTTCCCATCCAAGTCCTGGTGGCCCTTCCATGCTCGACTATGTGGCCTCCCGTGGGAGCTTTCTCAGGCTTGTTCCAGAACCCGTGGCTTGATATCCAGCCTCAGTGTCTCACTGCTACTGACCCAGTAGCACACTGACTCCCTCCTTGGATGCCCAGGGAATGTCTCTGTCTGGGGAGCAGGGATGGGGATACAAAGGAGGCAGGACAGGGGAAAGCAGTAAGGCTACCTGGGACTGTGAGAGAACTCTGTGGCCACACCTCCTGCACTTCCTCTATCCACTGCCTTTAGCTTGAACTATATCCCCTCCCCCAACAGGGTCTCACTGAACTCCATCCCAGCCCTGGAATGGTATCCCACCCAGCTGCCCACTATGCTTTTGGCTTTTGCATCTTCTCCTGGTAACACTGTAAAGATCTCAGAGCCAACCTCCTCTGTCCTGGGGTGGGACTGTCTCTTCCACACCCTGGCACAAATGTAATTCTTGCTCTTAAATTAAGCAAAGAAAATGACAGCTCTCAGAGAACCAGAGAGCACAAGGGCTGCAAGGTCCCTCCACACTGTGTTTATCTCTGCACCGGAGCACAGAGGGGGACTAGAGAGGGTCACCTGAGTTTGCCTGATGAGTCAAAGCTTCACTCCGCATACTGAGCTTTCTGGCTAGTAGAGGCCAGTGTGGAGTGAAAGCATCTTCTGGGCTCCACTGTTAGAGTTGTGGGGACCCTCTGTCACAGATGGCTGCCACTCTATCGACCCCAGAGGCAAAGGAGGTAGGGAAGCAAGGGTGGATCTTTACCTTAAAAAAAAAAAATCCTGGGTGGTGCATTCCTTTAATCCCAGCACTTGGGAGGTAGAGGGAGCCGGATTTCTGAGTTCAAGAGCAGCCTGGTCTGCAGACTGAGTTCCAGGACAGCCAGGGCTACACAGAGAAACCCTGTCTGGAAAAAGCAAAAAAGAAAACAAACAAACAAAAAACAAAAAAGAAGTCCTGGAAGCTTCTTCTCTCGGCATTAGGATCTAGCCTTTCTCTGACTATTGCTGGGACAGTTGCATGGGGGCAGGGGCTCTGCAGAGTTGAGGATTCTGAAGAGTTAAGTCTGAGTCGTGGGGCTTTCTTACCACAGGGCTCTCCATCAGTCCGGATGTGGACATGATGTGTTCATCAGGTCAGCTTCCTCTTCTACCTTTCACAGACCGTTGGTGATGAGAAGGGGGCACCCCTCCTCCGGCATGCAGATAAGGACATAGGGAGCGTGACACAACTCGACTGCGGGCACAAAGCACATTTAGGATGGATAGTACCTACTGTGCACATGAGTGCACATCACTGAGAAGTAGGGAGGGGTGCAAGGTTGGTCTGGGATTTGAACCTTGTCTTCGGGTGCCCTGTCTAATGCTCTTTCCATGCCATGAGCCAGCCCTATCCTTTGTAGATCCAGACTGTGGTCGCCACTCAGGTGGGGCACTCATAGCTCTATTCCTTCTCTCCTCTCTCCTGGAAGAACCCTGCATCTCTGACCCACTCGCTGGCTGCCGTCTGCTCACCGAGACTCTGTCCCCTGTCCTTCGGTGAAGGAGTCGAGTTTGACCCCTTACCTCCAAAGGAAATAAAGTGAGTATGCTGATCTATTATAATTTCTTAAAATGTTACCAAAAAAAAAAAAGTCCCATGTATAATTAATTGCTCATTGTCTTTTAAAAGGTTAATTATGAAAATGCACCGAAGACCATTAGTAGTTTGACTTATTTTCTTATACTCTAACTAGTTAAATATATCGGTAGGTACTCCATTACATAGCCAGTCAAAGTTTTGGGAACGGATCTTGTTATGTCTCATTAGCTGGCCTAGCATTCACTCTGGACCTCAGGCTGACTTTGAGCTTAGGGTGGTCTTTCTGTCTCAGCCCCCTGAGCGTTAGGATTATAGGCATACAGCATTATACCTAACGTGGACACTCTTTTTAAGTGAGATTTTGTGATAAAGTTCTGCCATGTGCTTTGTGCATTCCATATACCATGCCTTGGGGAGCTAAAGATTCTGTTGAATATTAATTCTTTTTTTCTAGAAGTCACGCATCTCTCTATCCCCACCCTCCACCCCCACCCCCGATGAAGGTGCTATGACCCTGTCTTGTGTTATGTCACTGGGCAAGTCCCCTGGGAATGACCTCAACCAGGATTATCGGGGGTAAAGAGTTGTGGAGACATTCCAGCAAAGAGCTGTCTTTTTAGGGAAAGGAATTTTACTTTTGGTGACTGGGGGTTTTGTAGCTGCAGTTTCAGTTGCTTGAACACAAAGGGGCCTTTGATAAGGAACAGAGGGAGGCTCACCCATTCAGAGGTGAGCAGGTTAGGCTTTTAGTCCCCTGGAGCTTGTATTTCTGACAAAACTGGGACATGGCTTGGTGACATTAGCTCCCTTCAGAGTCTTGTGACTCCGGGGAGAACAGACACAAAGCTGGGTCACACTCATGTGATGCTTGTGGATGCTGATATCTGCTGCCATGTTAATGCATCCAAGTCGTCACTGTGATGATTTCAGAACATGTATTAGCCCCTCCACCACGAATGCCCCGTATACCTACAGTCCCAGCCAGCCCTCGGGAGGCTGAGACTGGAACATGGTCTACTTTGCAAAACCTTGCTCCAAAATGGTAAAATAATTGACAATGCCGACAACAGTGGTGGTGGTGGTGGTGGTGGTGGTGGTGGTGGTGGTGGTGATGGTGATGGTGATGATGATGAAGATGAGACAACTGAGGGATGCAAATGGCATTAGGGTTATAGTTGACTTTCAGTAATAGGCTCAGGTCCCAGGGTCTCCCAGAGTTGGGAGGTTCCTGAACCATAGTCAAGGTAGGCCAAACTCTGAGACCATGGCTATAGCCAAACTTTTAGAAGCAGCACTTAGCACTTCTGGAATTCTTTCTCCTCTCATTCAAGAGCTGGCTGGTCCTGGAGCAGGTAGAGAAGCCCTTTAGCCCCACACAGCAGCCAACTCCACCTTGTTCCACGAAACAGCTCTGCTTAGGATAGATGTATTCAGAGAACAGTAACGTCACCACATGGTGTCTCGGTTGGGTTTCTGTTGCTGTTTCAATAGAGGCTCGAAGCATACCTATGCACCATGACCAAAAACAATTTGCGGGGAGAGGGTTTATTCCAGTTCACATCGTGAAGGGACGTCAAGGCAGGAAAGCAACTTAGAGGCAGGGACCATGAAGGACCTCTGCTTACTGGCTTGCCACTCCAGGCTTGCTCAGTTTGCTGTCTATGCACCCGGGGACCAATCAGGGATGGCACCGCCCACAGTGGGCTGTACCCTTCCACATCAATCACCAACCAAGACAATGCTCCACGTGGTTGCCTATAAACTAAACTGATGGGGTCATTTTCTCAGTTGAAGTTCCTTCTCAGGTGACTCTAGGTTGTATCAAGTCATCAAAAAAAAAACAAAAACAAACAAACAACAAAAAAACCGCACTTGAATATGTTAACATGCAATTATGCATATTAAGAAGCCTCTAAGGGCCGGGAGAGATGGCTCAGAGGTTAAGAACACTGATTGCTCTTCTGGAGGTTTTGAGTTCAATTCCCAGAAACCACATGGTGGCTCACAACTATCTGTAATGGGATCTGATCTTCTCTTCTGGTCTGTCTGAAGACAGAGATGGTGTAGTCATATAAATAACATAAATCTTTAAAAAAAAAAAAGAAGAAGAAGAAGAAGAAGAAGAAGAAGCTGCTAAGTCACTGGACAATGTCATCTTATGGGACCACTATCATATATGTAGTCAGTCACTGAACAAAATGTCTTTGTGCTGTGTGTGATTTAATTACCCCAATAGCATCCGCTGCAAGTAAGCGTTTCTCCCTTTGTTTTCAGGCACTCTTTATAGAAGTGTAGGCAAGTTAAGTTGATAGACTAAAGGCTTCCAGCTTAGGTAAACTGGAATGGAATTCAGTTGCTGTGGAAATGGTGAGCTCACAGTAAACTTTGGAAGTCTATGTGCTGCTTTTAGGCCCCAGCTCAGGCCTAGGGGTTTAGCTCAGGGTTAACGTTCCTGCTTAGCACTCAAGACCATAGGTTCTATCTCCAGCCCTGAAAATCCATCCATCCATCCATTCATCTATCCATCTATCCAACCATCCACCCATCCACCCCAGTCTATCACTCAGGGACAATATGACCCTCCTCTCTGCATCTTGCTTTCTTCTTCCAGGGTCTTTGGGAAGATCCAGTTAGGTCCTGTGACAAAAGTGACCTTAGGACAAAAGTGATTGGAGTAAATGCCTCTCAAAAAGGACTCCCATAGACTCTGCGCTGCTTCTCCCTGATGCAGCCAGGGTCAATCAATGTTTGCACCCCAGGAGAGATGAGAAATCACCCTTGGGACCCCATGCTCCTTATTCAGAGGGCAGCCTCATCCTGGCTTCTCTCTCCCCACAGGTATACCTCCTCAGTCAAGTACGACTCTGAGCGGCACTTCATCGATGATGTGCAGATGCCCCTGGGCCTGGTGGTGGCTTCCTGCAGCCAGACAGTCACCTGTATCCCCAACTGCACTTGGCGAAACTATAAGGCCGAAGTGCGCTTCGAGCCTCGCCCCAAGCCTGCTCGCTTCCTCAGCACCACCATCGTCTACCCCAAATATCCCAAGACCGTCTACACCACCACTCTGGATTACAACTGCCACAAGAAGCTGAGGAGGTTTCTGTCCAGCGTGGAGCTCGAGGCCACAGAGTTCCTGGGTAGCGATGCGCTATCCGATGAATGCTGACTCAGCTAGCTTGAGGTTGGACCAGCTGTTCATACACTGCCCTGGTCCCCAGACCACCCTGGACAAGCTGGGTAGCATTGCTCTTGCACATCACCCCAGCCCCAGAGGGATCTAACCTGGAGATACCTCTAAGCCTAGCTGGGGGAAGATGTATTAAAAAAAAAAAATCACTGCATTTTATAATAATAGAGAAACTCAGCTTCGTTAAAATTTTTTCCAGATAGTTTTTTTTTTTTTAAAAGAAGCTTGTGTGTGTGTGTGTGTGTGTTCTGGTTGATTGATGCAGTTTCCCCAAAGTCTCAATTTGATTGAAAATAGAGGCAGAACAAAGGACAGTGATATCAGGGCAGTCCGAGGTGAACATGTCCTCCGTTTTCTGATGAACAAAGTGGGAAAATCTCTGGAGTAGAGAAGGTGAATTAAGAAATTTCAGCCATGCATATGTTTATTGCTGGGGGAGAAGGAGAGAGTTAGCTCGGGTAGACTGCGATGCCCATCTGTGCTCAATCTGTTCTGGGCCAGTTTTGTCTCTGCTTCTATTTGTCTTTTCCTGTTAACCCAAACTCTTAGATTTATCAAAAATCTTTTTCATGATATTAGGGGAGAAAAACAAACAAACAAACAAAAAAACACACACACAAAAGGAGATTCCTTTAAAACAAACTGTCTGCCTATTCCGCTTTTGTTGGTTGGGTAAACAGCTAGCTGGGTTCGAGGCTTCGCAGCCGACTTGTTCCCTCCGGTTGGTTTCAGGCCCAGGCTCTGGTGCAGCCCGAGCATGCTTGGCATCTGGTTAACGTCTCCCTGGGCTTGTGTAACTCCGCTCATAGGTATTTTGGGGTTTTGAAATACTTTTCCATTTTTTTTTTCCATGAGGCAAAATGCAGCAGAGGGCTCTTTTTGAGAAGAACAGCATTCTCAAAGAATGCTTTTGAAAAACATGCTTTGGGGGCTGCAGGGAAAGGGTCTCCCCTGTGGGCCACGTGCCTGAGCCCAGCCGCCCATAGGAGGAGGCAGGTTTGAATGTGACTCAGATCATCATGATTAAATGATGGACTTATTCTTTGGACTCTGATAGTGTCGAAACTGGGAGGAATAAAAAATAAAAAATAAAAAGCAAGGGCTGTTACTTACACCCAGATTAAGCTAATATGAATTCAGGAATAGGGAGTGACACGTAGACTCCACAGCCTTGCCACTGTGGTGATGGGAGACATTTCTTTTGTACCGCTGTATGCTCGGGAAGCGACTATTGTGGAGTCAGGTATGAATCAAAGACGTTTCCTAGCTAACTTCCAGACCTCAGCTGAGCCAGCTACAGCAGCAGGGGCAGCGCTGGGCAAGACCGTGCCGTGCACCAACCTGCCCCCTGCTCCGCTGCCCCTACCCTTGCTTCTTAGAATCCCCTGCCAAGCCCCACAGTGCTGGAGTGAAGGAAGTGGCCAGCTAAGTTTTATTCCAGCATTAGAAAGAACAAGTAATACATATTTCCTTTGAATACATCCAAATCATGTTAGGTGGGTTACCGAGGCTCTGCCTTCCCTTGTATCTCTGGGTCTCTGGATAGCTTCCATCTGTCCAGAAAGTAGAATGGAGAACACACTGGGCTCCTCTGGAGCCATAGCTGAGACTGGCTATCATGGAAAGCAGGTGCAAAGATAATCGCTTTCATTTAAAGACCGTGGGCTGTCTAGAGCCACAACGCCTCGTCCTTGTCCCCTGCAGATGACAAAGTCTGCTGTACTTTTCAACTCATCCCTCTGGACACAGGCCGCGGGTATCATGGTCCCAGTTGGCCAGGGTACAGCGCAGCTAGGGGACACCCTGGGATCCTCCAAGCCCCTCAGTACCACTCAGAGCAATCAGTGCTACTCGGCTTTAGAAAAACATTTATTGGCAAAAGTGGATTTTTCTATCTGACTTCATAATGTCACCGAAGCGTCAAATATAATTTCTTTTTGCAAATACAATTTCTAAATTAGGGAGATCACCAAAGCTTTGCTCTACTCCTTTGGAGACACCTGCTCGGGCTCAGAATGATATCGTGGCAGCATGTCAGGAGAAACTGCTGTCTCTGAATGCAGTAGAGTTATAAAGGTGTCCTTAAAGGGGAAAAAAAAATTCTTTTCTTGTTTTTGCCTTAGAGGGATCATGTTAAGTTCAGGCAGAACATTCTAGGTGTGGATGGAGGCTGAACCATATCAGTAAGTTGAAGCAGGCGACAGCGGATGTCTGACGTGGGTGGAAAGGCAGGTTTGTAAGCCGCTAGGTTGTTTACTACAGTCAGTTGTGTGCAGCTGTTTTGAGTCTTCTCTAATTCTCCAAACCTGCCTCGAAAGCTGCAGGCCTGGAAGCTGGGCAGTGGCACCCTGCAGCACCCTAGTGGTGGTGTCGTCCGCCCAGAGTAGTAGGTTCCGGATGGTTGGCAAAGTGGAAAAGGAGGTTTGTAAAATTCACTCACCTGCCATTCCTGAATGTGCGGGGGAGAGACTGGTGTGTTCTTGGTGAAGTTTTTCACTCCATCTCTTAAGTTATGGCTGTTGGAGATGATGTAAGAATTGTTTTAAAGTTACCTTTGACTTCTGTCCCATTTCATTTTTGCTTTGTGACTTCTCCGTTTAACAATAAATGATCTAAAATGTAAAGCCTGGGCATTTATTGATTGATTGATTGTTGTTTTAATAAGCATGTTCTCACTATGCAGTCCTGGCTGGGCTGGAACTTGCTCTGTAGACTGGGCTAGCCTCAGACTCAAAAAGGTCGGCCAGTCTTTATCTCCCAGATGCTAGAATTAAAGGCATGTTGCCACCATGCCTGGCCTGCTTTTATTTACTTATTTATTTTTTAAGTAAAATCATAATGTTGGAATCAGGAAAATGAGGAAAGCAGCTCATCATGACATCCTCCCCCCCACCCCCAGGAGCCCTGTCATTGTGACACGTATACCCCTAGGATCCCTGTTCATTGCTAGGCCAGCAATCACTATCTCTGCAGCCTTTGCTTGCCTCTTTAAAAAAACAAAAAACAAAATAAACCACATTTTTATGCTAGCCTCAAGCTTGCAGCCAAGGATGATCTTTGTGACCTACAGCTAGACATGCCTTTTTGTTGTTGTTTATTTTTGTTATTGTTGTTGTTTTTGAGACAGGGTTTCTCTGTACAGCCCTGGCTGTTCTGGAACTCACTCTGCAGACCAGGCTGGCCTCAAACTCAGAAATCTGCCTGCTTCTGCCTCCCAAGTGCTGGGATTAAAGGTGTACGCCACCACCGTCCGGCTAAATATGCTTTTATTTGACTGTTAATATGAAAGTGAGAAGCCTTTCTCAGGGGTCGCTGGACACACTTCACAAGGAATACGATTCCAGAGTGGATGTATACCCTTTCCTAATATTGATCCTCCTGGAAAGGTGGCCGTGACCTAGGGTGTCAGGTCACCTCTCTCCACATCACCTTTTGAACTCTCTTCACAGGAGAAATGCATTCCTTGCTCAGATCCACCCTGCTTTTTTTGTTTGTTTGTTTTTGTTTTTGTTTTTTTGTTTTGTTTTGTTTTTTTGAGACAGGGTTTCTCTGTATAGCCCTGGCTGTCCTGGAACTCACTCTGTAGCCCAGGCTGGCCTCAAACTCAGAAATCTGCCTGCCTCTGCCTCCCAAGTAAGTGCTGGGATTAAAGGAATGCGCCACCACCACCCGGCTTCACCCTGCTTTTCTTGAGGTATATGGCTCTGGGCTGGAAACTCTAGCAGGCAGTGGGCAACAAACAGGAAAGTAAAACCTACCATGGAGTGTCTGGAGGCGCTGACCATCAGACGAGCTGTCTGGGGGCTTCGTGTCTACAACCATCAGATGGAGAGTCGGGGGCAGGACAAGGCTATCTCACCAGTATCTCAAAATGAGGTAGTGGAGGCAGAGACACCTTTGACTCTATAAAGAAAGATTCACATAATCTGATGAAGGAAAGCCCTACCGAGAAATAAAATTGACAACTTCCTCTCACCTCCTGTCTCAGGGGTCATGGCTGACCCCCAGAGCAAAAGATGATCCATTAACAAGAGGAAAACACACAGATTGGTGTAATGCACACTTTCTGGGATGTGGAGGCTGTCAGGAAAAAGCCTGAAGGTTGACTGCACCTGAGTGGTGGAAGCAGGAAGACTTCAACTTTAAGGCTAGCTGACTTACATAACAAAGACCCTGACTCCAGCCCTCCCCATCTATATGGACCAGGGATGAGGAGGTGCTTGAGCTCTGCATGGCACGTCTTCCTATGCTTTTAGGACAGGATGCTGTCTCAAGGGCTTACAGGGAGAGAGGTCAGAGAGGGGCTTCCTAGGGTTTTGTTAGTTTGGTCTTCTGAGGCAGGGTTTACAGAAGTGGCCCAGGCTAGCCTTGAACTTACAGTGATCCTTCTGACTCTGCCTCCCAAGTGCCGGGATTCCAGGCTCTGCCTTGGCTTTATGGCTTTCCCTGGGCCAGAAGGGGAAGGGGTTTCACAGAAGAGTCCAGAGTTTCACAGCCTGCTTCAGGGGAGGGACAGAAGGGTCAGGAAGAGGTCATCCTGCTTGGCTTCTCCAACTCCTACAGCCACACCTGAGCGTGCCAGAGCGCCACATTTTGAGGTGTACTTTCTGTGATATGGAAGATGGAAATGGAGGCCCTTTGAGCCTATAATGTCATCTCTTGTGAGGTTGGGGCAGGGGGGTCTTGAGTGCAGGATTCGCCTGGACTGGACAGCCAGCTCCAGGCTCTGTCTCAAAAACAATACAGGTTAGGGAGGTGGGTTGGTTGGTAAATTGTTTGCTGTACACATGTGAGGAGCTCCTATGCATGTGAAAAGTTAGGTGCAGTGGTGCCCACATCTGTAATCCTCCCTCCAGGAGCCAAGCAGGACATTGCCTAGAGCTTGCCGGCCAGGAAATTGTTGAGCTCAGCAAGAGACCCTGCCTTCACATACACACACACATACACACACACACACACACACACACGTGTGCACATGCACACACATATACATACACACACATGCACAGACACACATATATACATACACACATGCATACACACACATACACATAGATACACATACAGACACACACACATGCATGCACATACACACATATATACACACACATGCATACACAAAGACATATATACATACATACACACACACTCATGCACACACATACACATACAGACACATATATATATACCCATACATGCATACACACATATGCATATATATACATATGTACATACATACACTTATACTCATGCATACATATACACACATACATACAGACTCAGACACACATACGCACACAAATACACAGAGAGGGATACACATGGAGACACACACATATACACACATACATGCACTCATACAAACACACACACAAATAAGTACATAATAAAGGGCACAGAAGGTGGAGGCCTCCTGCCACATTTCTGCTCTGATAAAAAGAAAGGCCCTGAGCTTAACTTATCTATTTGCCTTTGGGGTATGACTCAGAAACAAATACTCAGGAATGTATAGTGTCATTCCTATGATTTTTTCTAGCCTCGCCAATTATTTTAAGTGCAGGGGATTGAACTCAGGGCTTCACGTGTGCTAAGCTATTAGCACAAACTGTGCTTCTAGAAATAAATCTTAAAATTGGAAGTAAAGCAAAGATGCCATTTGCTTCGTTGTCTAAAGGTCTTCACCAATGAGATAAGGCAAGAAAATTAAAATAATTTGGTATGAAAATCTCAGCACTTCCAAGGCAGAGGCAGGTGATCTCTGTAGGTTCCAGGCCAGTCAAGGGCTACAAAGAGATCTTGGATAATAATAATAATAATAATAATAATAACAATAGTAGTAGTAGTAGTAGTAGTAGTAGTAGTAGTAGTAGTAGTAACAAGAAAGAAGCCAGGCAGTTGTGGCTTTAACCCAGCACTTGGGAGGCAGGGGTAGGCAGATCTCTTAGTTTGAGGCCAACCTGAACTACAGAATGAGTTTCAAGACAGCCTGGGCTACACAGAGAAACCCTGTCTTAAAAACCAAAGAAAAAAAGGAAGAAAGAAAGAAAGGGAGGAAGGAAGGAAGGAAGAAAGAAAGAAAACAAAGAAAAAGAAGAAAAAGAAAAGATAACTGCCCTTATTAATGTGATCTTTACATAGAAAACCTTGAAATACCTTTAATTCTTTACTAGCAAAGATCATTAAATGAGGATTAAATAGATCAAGATCTCAGAATAGCCATAGGTCAGAATCACTAGGCATGGTGGCCCACGTCTTTAGTCACAGCACTTGGGAGGCAGAGCTCTATGAGCTCTAGGCTAGCCTGGTCTATATAGCAAGTTCCAGGCCAGCCAGAGCTAATTAGTGAGAAGAACCAGTTGTGACCAGGCATAGTAGTGCACACCTGTGACTCTAGCACTTGGCAGGCTAAAGCAGGATTTTGAGCTAGCCTGGGCTTCATGATGATACTTTTCACAGCAAATGATGTTAATTGTGCTAGAATTCCTGATTCTCAGCTAGTGAGAGGCTTCAGACTTGGGGGCACAGAGACTCCATTTCTTCTCTATGTTTGTATAATTATCCTTGTCTTTCTATCCTGCTTAAAGTATTAGTGAAAATACTTCTATTTTCTATATAGTGAAAATACTTCTATTCTCCAGGGATAAACCACCACTAGAGAACTGCATTTTTGATGGAGAGATCTTGATTATTGCATATAGGAATAAGAATGATAGGGGCTGGGGAGATGGCTTAGTAGTTAAGAGAGCTGGATGCTCTGAGGACCAGATTTGGATCCCAGTATCAACATCACATCAATCAATTTACAAGCTTGAGTGGACACACACACACACACACACACACACACAAACACAAAGCTTTTTACTTAACTTTTTTAGATTTATTCATTTTATTTTACATATGAATATTTACTCGCATGTATGTGTGTTCACTGTGCTCATGCCTGATGTCCTTGGAGGTCAGAAGAGGCCATCATAGGGCCTGGAACTGAATTTATGGAAGGTTGTGACATACGATGTGGGTGCTAGGAATCGATTCCTGGTCCTCTGCAAGAGCAGCAAGTGCTCTTAACTGCTGAGCCATCTCTCCAGTCTGTAAAGATTTGTGTTTTAGAGGCTGGAGAGATGGCTCAGCAGTTAAGAGCACTTACTATTCTTACAGAGGACCTGAATTTGGTTCCCAGTTCTCATATCAGACAGTAACATATGCGTGTAACTCTAGTTCCAGTGACTCTAAGACACTCTAGCCATCATGGGTGCCTGCACACACATGATGGCCATAAACTCATGTGCATGCACATTTACACACCAATAAAAGAACCTTTGTTTTGGTTTTGTGAAACAGAATTTAAGTTCATGGCACAGAGCATGGTAGCACAGCAATAGGGACTAGGCGGATCATACACAGGGGTTCCAGGTTGGCTTGCAACACGAGTCTCATTTATACTAGCTGTTTGGATGAGTGTGTCCCCTATAGCTCGTATGCTTGAATGCTTGGGCCCCAGCAGGTGAACTGCTTGATAAGGATTAGTGGGTGTGGCCTTGTTGGAGGAGGTGTGTCATTGGAGGTGGGCTTCAAGGTTTTAAAAGCCCAAAAGATTCCCAGTTGGCTTACTCCCTGCTACCAACTTGCTGATAAGATGTAAGCTCTCAGCTCCAGCTCCAGCACCTGCCTGCCTGCCTGCCTGCCTGCCTGCCTGCCTGCCTGCCTGCCTGCCTGCCACCATGCTCCCAGCCATGATGGTCATGGACTCACCCTCTGAAACTGTAAGCAAGCCCCCAGGGAAAAGTTTTCTTGGTCATGGCGACTTTTTACAGCAATAGAACAATAGACGTATGTCTTTTGTGGCTCTGTTTTCTTTTTTGCGGTGTTGGGGATTGAACTCAAGGCCTAATGCGTGCTAGGCGAGGGAGCACAGCCCTCCTAAATGGGTAGTGTGAATATGGTGTTCAGCCTCTCACAGGTGAAAAGTTTCTATTCCCTTCTGCAAGCTGCTTGCTCAGAATAAGTTTGGGGTGGGGGTGGGGGGGGGTGAGGTGCCTTGGCTATGCCAATTGCTGCCAATGACAAATGACTCTCCTCCAGAGTTGCAAATGTGCTTTGTTCAGACAATTAAGCCAAGCAAAGAAAATTAATAGGGCATTCCCAGTGCCACCCCCACCCTCCCCAAAGAATTCTCACAAAGCAAAGGCAGCCCTGGAAAATTAGCTGCATGAACTTGCTTGCTCACATTTATTTAGTATTTATTTGGATCCAGTTGCTATGAAAAAAAAAAGTTAGGCATGACTCTATTAAAAGACACGAGGGTGAAAGGGTTAAGGTCAGCTAGGGTGAAAGGGTTAAGGTCAGCTAGGGAAGGGATGTGTGGGTTGAGGACATCAAGAGCCACACAAAGATGAGCTGATGTGAGAGCAAGACTCTCGGCCCTGAGCTTCATCACAAGCAAGCCAGAGCCAGGAGCAACCTGTGTGACAGTGTTTAGTAGAAACGACGCTGGCCCGCAAGGACAGCTGATGCTACACTCTTGAGAGGACTCTACTAGCACCTGAGGGTGTAAAGACAGCAGAAATCAAAGGCATACAAGTTCTTTTGGGCTACTTCCGGTTTGGCTCCCAGGAAAGCAGGAAGCCATTAGCGGGGCAGGTAAGTCCAAACAAACAGATGCTGAGCCGAGAAGTTCTGAGTGCAAATCCCAGCTTTGCCTTGCCACCTGTTAGCCACGTCACCTTGTGTCCTTCAAACTATAAAATGGAGAGAACAAGAGGTCTCTTCCCCCAGAGATGACGCCAGGATTCAAGGAACTGATCCATGGGAAGTGGTTCGAACGGTCCCGGAATGAGTTAAAAGCTGTGTAAAGTGTTTGCTTTAATTATCTTCTGGCTTGTAATTTTACTCCCAAGAATGTATCCAAGGCACTGGAAATTTTCACTAAAATGTGCATATAAGGATCTTCACTGCAGACTTGTTTAGAATAGCCAGAAAAACAGGAAACCCATGAAATGTTCAGAAATGAGGGGGGTGGGGGAGTAGACCATGCAAGGAAATACAAGCGCCATCAAGTGTGACATGAGGTTAGTAGTTTGGGGACTGGATCATGACATGTGTTTTTGCTGTCGTTGCCTGGCTGTTTGTTGTCTGGCTAGTTGAGGCAAGGTATCCAGTAGTCCAAGCGGGCCTTAACTTACTGTGGAGCTGAGGATGACCTCTGGCGGGCCTAAAATTCTCTATGTAGAACAGGCTGGCCATCCAACTCAAAGATGCAGCTGCCCCCCAAGTGCTGGGATCATGGATGTGTGCCACTCAGTCAGCTTTACCACATTTTACAGACTAAGCCATCTCCCCAGCCTTGTGTGTTTTACATTATATTTAAAAAATGTATTTATCTGTATGTGTATAAGACTCTGTGTGTACACACAGAGATTCCAGAAGGCGGCACTGGGTCCCAGGAGTAGTTGTGAGTAGCACCACAGGTGCTAGCAACAGGATTTTGGGCCTCTGGAATAGCAGAAATCACTCTCAGCAAGTGAGCCATCTCTCCAGCCCCACCCTCTATGTTTTTTAACAGAACCATTTAAAACACAATGTATGCACACCACCCATTAACTTTATTAATAGAAAAAATAGAAGGAAGAATGGATAACAGGCAGATGTAATTAATTCCCTCAAATTAATTAGTGTTTTACAATACTTTTTTTTTTTTTGAGCTAGGGTCTCACTATGTACCTCAAGCTGGCCTTAAGCCTCAGACTTATGCTTAAGCCTCTCCTGTGCTGTGGTTATAGGTGTGTACCACAGCAAAACAAGCCACAAGGCTGTATTTTCTTTCTTTCTTTTTTCTTCTTCCTCCTCCTCCTCTTCCTCCTCTTCTTATTTTCTAGATAGGGTTTCTTTGTGTAGCCCTGGCTGTCCTGGAACTCACTCTGTAGACCAAGCTGTCTTCAAATTCAGAGGCTGCCTCCTGAGAGCTGAATTAGTCTCAGTGCCACCACAAGACACTTGGCTTTGTTTTATTTGTTTGTTTGTTTGTTTGTTTGTTTGTTTTAAGACAAGATCTCCATATGTAGCTCTATGTGTCCTGGGACTCAATATGTAGATTAAGCTGATCTTGAACCTATAGAGATCTGTCTGCCTCTGCCTCCTGAGGGCTGGGATCAAAGGCATGCTCCACCAGCCAGGCCAATACCTTCTTTTTTTTTTTTTGTTTTTTTGAGACAGGGTTTCTCTGCATAGCCCTGGCTGTCCTGGAACTCACTCTGTAGACCAGGCTGGCCTCGAACTCAGAAATCCACCTGCCTCTGCCTCACAAGTGCTGGGATCAAAGGCATGCGCCACCACCGCCCGGCCATACCTTCGTTTTCTATTTAGCATGTGAACCTCAGGTATTTCTTGATAAGAGCCTGTGTTTTTATGCCATTTTCAAGCTCATGCTTCTGGAACTTAATTTTGTCAAGTGGATCAGATTGAGGAACACCCAGGGAGGACTGGAGATGTGGCTCAGTTGATAAAGTGCTTGCCTCAAGTGTGTGAACCTCTTGGGTGTGATCGCTATTACCTCGTAAAAATTGTAGTGTGGCTGTAATCCCAGCTCTAGTGAGTTTTGGAGGCGGGAGAGCAGAAGCTGAAGGCCATCCTCAGCTGTATGAGGGGTTTGAGGCCAGTCTGGGCTCATAAGACCATGTCTAGAAACAAACAACAAACAAAAGAAACACCCAGGGGAGTGGTGGAGCACATCTTTGGGTGTATCTGTGAGGGCATTTCAAGAAAGGATTAACTGAGTGGGCAAGAGGTGCCCTGAATGTTAGTGGCTCCATCCCATGGGCTGTAGTTCCAATGGGGGAGGGGGGGAGGCATTCATCTCTCCCCGCTATTGTCAGGTATCTGTCCCAGTCTTGAGAATAGAAGCTGACACAGTGTGCCATCATTTCAGAAAGTCAGCCAAATATTCCAAACTTTTGATGGGAAGGTTAGTGGGCCCAGCACAGCCATAATAGCAGTCGCTGGAGTCTCTGCATCTGGGCTGGATTCCCCGACTGTTTCCCCACAGGAGATGCCAAGAACTTCCGTGTAGCCCTGGGCCATGAGTGGCTCTCATGGAAAGGACACTGGGACTTGAGCAGCAGGAATATTTTATAACAGCTCAGAGGCAAACCTGCCCTCCACTCTGGGGAAATGCTGGCCCCATCTTCTGAGGCTGGGTGTCACACACACATCCTTCATCAGATACTTTGGAACAAAGGTAGCCTGTGACTCTCCTCACAAGACCTTCAGAAACAGGAGATTTCCCTGTGGGGACTGAACAGCCACGGCCCAAGCATTGTCAGTTTAATGTGCATACAACTCAGCTAGAGATCTTTATCCTACAAATCTAGCTTTGACTGGGGCAGGGCTGGACCCCAGAGTGTCTTCTTACAAGAGCTGGGAATAGGGGTTGAAAGATGGCTCGGGTAGTTAAGAGAACTCACTGGCTATCCTTCCAGAAGATCAGGGTTCTGTTCCCAGCATCCGTGTGATGGCTTACAACCATCTATCACTTCAGTTCTAGGGAATCTGATGGCCTGTTCTGGCCTCCGCAAACACCAGGTAGATGTGTCGTATAGACACACATGCATTCAGAGCCTAAAGCATTGGTTTGAGTTGTTGTGACTGGGTGGGGTTAGTTGAATGAGGTGGGATTCTCTTCTAGTGGCAATCTGAGGGGAACAAGGCAAGCAACATGTTTGAAGGCTGAATGTGCCCAAGGGCAAGTGCGTAGTGTAGCCAGGAGACACCGGAGGAGATTGTCGCCGTCGCCTTAGGTGCTGTATTAGTCAGGGTTCTCTAGAGTCACAGAACGTATGGAATGCCTTTCTATATTGAGGGACTTTATTGTGATGACTTACAGTCTGTAGTTCAACTCCCTAACAATGGTCAGCTGTGAATGGGAAGTCCAAGAATCTAGTAGTTGCTCAGTCCCACGTGGCTAGTTGTTTCAGCTGGCCCTCTGTAGAAGTAGATTCCAACAGATTTGCTGGCAAGTAAATGCAAGAAGAGCGAATCTTCCTTCTTCCAATGTCCTTATGTAGGTCTCCAGTAGAAGTTGTGGCCCAGATTAAAGGTTTGTACCACCATGCCTGGATCTGGGACTTTGAACTCAAAGATCTTCTTGCCTGGATGCATGGGATTAAAGACCATGTTCTACCTCTCCTGGGCCTAAGCCTTTCGATGGCCACTATGCCTCAAGATCTCCCTGCCAAGATCCAGGTCAGAAACTTGTGTCTTCCAGCCTCAAGATTTGGATTACAGGTCAGCCTTCCAATTCTGGATTGTAGTTCATTCCAGATACAGTCAAATTGACAACCAGAAATAGCCATTACGGAGCCCTCTGTTGTTGGTTAATGGAGATTCCTGTCTTCCCTGAACCCCCATTCCACCCCAGGTAGCTACAATTCCCAGGAAAGATCTCTTTCTTCCAATACCATTAGTTTCCAGGGCCTACACTGAGAAGTGCTAGTGGGTGCCAGGCCACCTTGGTCTATCTCCCATTGTACTTTGGAAGTATGTGCACATGGGCACCACTATCTCTGGGACCAGCCACACCTGGGTTTGACATTCCACCCTGGGTAAGTCCCTTTCCCTGTCTGTGCCAGCTCCCTTATGTGTGAATGGAAATCACAGCAGCCTCCTACCGCACAGATAGCTCTACGGATGGAGGAAATTAGATCGTTTGTTGAATGACTAAGACCGCGCAGAGTCGTGGAGGTGCCTGATACGCCGTATGGTTAATATCACTCTTCTGGCAACGACTTGCAGCAAGCCATATCTGTAACAGTTGTTGGACTAATGTCTCCTCAAACTTGGAGTTCTTTTATCAAATCTTTTAGGAGCAGCATGATGTGAGCAAGTCACCTCTTGTCTCCAAACCGCAGCTGTAAAATGGAGATAATTTTCACTGCTCCGGGAACAAATGTGAAAGAATTTATAAACAATAAACTTGCTATAAAGTGTCGCAATGATAGCTAAGGTGGGACCCAGAAGGAATACACATACCTGGGAAGCATAATCCAGGCAGCTACGTGCAGCTCTGGAATGCACACAGCAAGTAATAATATTCAGTCTCATTCCTCCTCCCAAGTTTTATTGCTATGTAATTAACAAAAATAAGGAAGCTGGAGAGGCCCACCCAACCTTATCTACCCACCCAGCAAGCTCTCAACCCACCCAGCAGCCATCACCCCTGGGTGGCACACGGTGCCAGTGTGGACCTGTAAAGGCCCTCTCAAGGCTGCCTAGATAGCGTATCAGGTAAAGGCCCTCCTGCAGAGCCTGAAGACCTGAGCTTGATTCTCTCCACTGCTCGTGGTGAAAAGAGAGAGAGCCCATTCCTACAAAAGCTGGCCTCTGACGTTGGGCGGTGGTGGTGCACGCCTTTAATCCCTGCACTTGGGAGGCAGAGGCAGGCGGATTTCTGAGTTTGAGGCCAGCCTGGTCTACAGAGTGAGTTCCAGGACAGCCAGGGCTACACAGAGAAACCCTGTCTCAAAAAACCAAAAAAACAAAACAAAACAAAAAATACAATGAAGTAAAAGTGTTCTGAGCTTGGACAGCGTGTCTGTGATGCCTGGATAAAATATCACTTTTTTTTAAAAAAAAAGGATATATTTCTTTTGTTTTGTGACAGGATCTCTCTATGTTGCTCTGACTGACCTGGGCCACCTTGAAATTTGATGTGTAATTCAAGTTGGCCTTGTACTCAGAGATCCACTTGCCTCTGCCTCCCTAGTGCTGGGATCAAAGGAATAAACCACTGCACCTGGTTATTTTATTTGTGTGTGTGTGTATGTATGTGTGTATGTATGTATGTATGTATGTATGTATGTATGTATGTATGTCTGCAGGTTCTTGGGGAGAACTGATGTGGGCATCTGTTCACCTGGAACTGGAGTTGCTGACACTGGTGAGCCACCTGGTGTAGGCGCTGGGAATTGAAGCCAGGCCCTCTGGGAGAGCAGCCATTGCTCTTAACTGCTGGGTTCTCTATCTGTCCTCTACGGTCACTCACACACAGAGCACACACACATACAAAACAGTCACTCGCACACAGAGCACACACACATACAAAACAGTCACTCGCACACAGAGCACACACACATACAAACAGATCAAACACCATACACATTAAAAAACAAAACAAGGGGCTGGAGAGATGACTCAGTGGTTAAGAACACTGACTGCTCTTCCAGAGGTCCTGAGTTCAATTCCCAGCAAGTACAGGGTGACTCACAACCATCTGTAATGGGATCTGATGCCCTTTTCTGGGGTGTCTGAAGACAGTTACAGTGTACTCATAAAATAAGTAAATAAGTCTTAAAAAAGATTTGTTAAAACAAAACAAAACAACAACAACAACAAAAACCCAACCAACCAAACCTTTTCCATTTCTTAGAATGAGATTGAATTTGGCGTTTTCCAGTCTTCAAGAAATGTAAGGTAAGTAACAGGCAAGTACAACTGGAGGCCGAGGAGGCTGGCTATTTCCGTTGGCTGCTGCCACACAATAAAATTATCCCTAATGAAGTGACTTAAAATGACCTTATTAAGGGCTGGAGAGATGGCTTCATGGTTAAGAGCATTGCTTGTCCTTCCAGGGGATCAGAGTTCAATTCCCAGCACCCACATGGCAAATCACAACTGTCCCTAATTCTAGTTCCAGGGGATCCAGGACACATACATACACATAGGCAAAGCATATATACTAAAAATAAACATTAAAAATCAACAACCTCAGCCAAGTGGTGGTGCACATCTTTGATCGTAGCCCTCAGGAGGCAGAGGCAGGCTTATCTCTGAGTTTAAGGCCAGCCTGGTCTACAGAGTGAGTTCCAGGATAGCCAAGGCTACACAGAGAAACCCTGTCTGGAAAAAAATAAAAAACAAAACAACAACCAAAACAACAACAAACCCCACCAAACAACAACCTTATTAAGCCTAGGTTGGTGACCCATGCCTGTAGTTCCAGCTAAGATCACTTGAGTTCAAGAGTCTGAGGCAACACACCAAGATCTTATCTCAAGCACAACTGAGGAGGAACTAGAGATGACTCAATGGCTAAACACTTGCCCTACAAGCATGAAGACCAGAGTTCACATCCCCAGCACCCACATAAAAGCCAGCAGGAGTGCTTGGGCTCAGTGAGAGGTCCTGACTTAGGAGACTGAGTGGAATGCTGACTGAAGACTCGTGACAACCACCTCTGGCCTACACAAGCACACAGACTCACATACATGTATGCCTACAAACATGCAAACGTGCATACACATGTACATGCCTCTCATACACACAAATAGATGCAGTAAAAATAAAACAATCATAAGCAGAAGAAATCACCACCTTAACTGTGATGTAATTTCTGTGGGCTGGGAACAGGGTACAGCCAGATGGCTGCCTGTGGCTCTGCTTCTGGTCTCTAGGCTGTAACCAAGATACCACAGTTGCCACAGTTGCAGGCTTCTTCTCAAGGCTTGGCTTTGGTGACTGACTTCCAGGCTCACCTTGGGGCTGACAGTAGCCTTGGGTCCTCTTGCCGTTGGGGAAGTCATCAGCTCCCTTCCATAGGGCCCTCCCCTTGGGTGGCTAGTCACCAGGCCCTTAGTGTCCCCAAGAGCAGGAACCTGGAGAGAGAAAGAGCGTGTGGCTCGTAGTGCCATGGTGCTACAGCCTATGTATATCTTCTGACAGTCATCAACAGACTTTGCTTTTAAATTTTTGAAAGTACATTCATTTATTCATATGTGTTACATACACAGGGTAGGGGGACAGAGGGTGACTGGTGAGATTTGATTCTCTCCTACCGGGTCCCAGGAATCAAACTCAGGTCTCATGTTTGGCAGCAGGTGCCTTTAATCACTGAGCTAAATTGCCCACCCCATTTTCTTTCCTTCTTTCTTTCTTCCCTTCTTTCTTTCCTTCCTTCTTTTCTTTCTTTCTTTCTCTCTCTCTTTCTTTCTTTCTTTTTTCTTTTTCTTTCTCCCTTCCTTCCTTCCTTCCTTCCTTCCTTCCTTCCTTCCTTCCTTCCTTTCTTTTTTTTTTTGTTTGTTTTGTTTTGTTTTTATTCGAGACAGGGTTTCTCTGTGTAGCCCTGGCTGTCCTGGAACTCACTCTGTAGACCAGGCTGACCTTGAACTCAGAAATCTGCCTGCCTCTGCCTCCCAAGTGCTGGGATTAAAGGTGTGCACCACCAATGCCCGGCTCCCATTTTCTATTCTTTAGACAGTGCCAAAAGGTTTAGTCTGGATTGAAGTATGTGCTAGATTGAGGCAGAGGGCACTAGGGGACAACTACTATACAAGGCTGGAAATCAGCGTCACCCTTAAGATGTGCAAGGTGTTCCTAGGAGTACCACCTTCCCAGGTCCTGATCCTAATACTGGTGTGTGGTGAAGTGCCAGTCTTCTGTGCTGTGAGTCAGGGTGAGCTGGTGTGGCTTGCCTTAAAGGTTGGGACACTCCCTCCACCCAACCATCAGACTGTCATTATATGGACCCAGGCAGCAGAACATGGTTACTCTTCGGGAAATAGACTCTTGGCGTTGGCCAAGGGTCAGTCACTCTGGAGTTAAGCAAGCTATGCAAGCCACTCCCACAACCATTTATCTGGCCTTTAAAAAACAAACCAATCCTTCTGAGTCTTCGCTGTGATCCCAGTCCTTGGGAAGCAGAGACAGGAGGATTGTGAGTTTGAGAACTAGTTGGGCTTCGTAAGGGAATGCAAACTAATAATCTCAATCTAAAATCTGAAACAGGAAATCTCAAATGAATAAAACAAAACAAACAGTCATTTGTTTCGGGGAGGGCAGCAGCAGAAGAATGTATTTGGCGTCTCTCTAGGGCACCAGTCTCTCTAGATGTTCTAACCATCTCTTCAGATCATGCATTGGGTCTTTCCTTTCTCTTCCCTCTGAAAAAGTCTCCCCACACTCTGTGCATCTATCCAGTACTCCATTCCCTTGACTGCTAGGATTCTCCCAGTGATGGACACATGACCCTTGCAGGGCTGGAAAGCTTTGGGGCTGATAAAACAGTGGATGGAGACAGAGGAGTCAGGCTCTTTTCTTCACAGAGCTATAAAGATATCAGAGGTTGCCTTTGCTACCCTGTGACAGCCCAACCTAAACCCAAAGCAAACACAGAGGCGATAGAAGGGTGGTATGGATTGAGAGAAACAACCTCCTGGATCCAACTGTGCTGAAGCCATATCAACTCAGACTGCTGATGGTCCTGTAAACAACTCGCTCCTGTTCATCTCAGCTGGTTCTCAGCCTGTTTTTCTATTTGCTGCTACTGGAGGAGTCCTCACCAATGCAGCCTAAGTGGTTTGAGCTGGAGACACTTCTGTCTGCTGACAACATTAATCCTCACCCATTTCCTCTACATCTTACAGACTCCTAAAAGGCACCAGCACACAAGCAGACAATTTCCCATCTAGTTAAAAAAAAAAAAAACCCTCCCCAAAACAGAACATCACTGAGGGAAGACAGGAACTGAAGCAGAGGTCATGGAGGAGTAGTGCTTATGGGCTTGCTTGCTCCCCATGGTTTGTTCAGAATGTCTTTTTGTTTTTCTGTTTGGTTGGTTGGTTGGTTGGTTTTTAATGCACTCAGTGACCACTTGCCCTGGGGTGCTACCACCCACAATGGGCTGGACCCTCTTATATATATCAATCACCAATCAAGAAGAAGATGCCCCCACAGACTTACCTACAGGCCAATCCTATGGAGGAAGATTCCTTCCCAGATGACCCTACCTCTGTCAAGTTAATATAACTAGCCAACATAGTGGCTCACACTGGTTGTCCAAGTGCCTGAGAGGTAGAGGCAGGAGGACATGAGTTCAAGGCCAGCCTGGGCTGTATAATGGAAGACTATCTTAAAAAACAAAACAAACAAAAAAATCCCCAAACAACCACCCCCCCCCCACACACACAGAATGATACCAGGGAATAATGAGTTAAAACAAACTACAAACAAAACCCGTAGGACCTGTAACTGGTTTCTCTGGGGAGGGTGACAAGGGTCCTTTGTCAGCCTGGACCTTGCGGGGATGGAGACAAGCATATTCTGTTACGTTTGGTTTTGTCTACTCAAAACCATTTTAATGTTTGAGAAGCAAATGAAACCGTCTTCTGAGACCATCTCTTCCAGGTGGCCAATGCTTACCCAGAGACAGCTCTTGCTCAGCCAAAAGGCTGTATCCTTGTGCCCAAGAGCACATTTAATTCTAAGCTAAACTAGGCTTCCAGGCCCAGGTGGTGTGGCAGACTAGACACTTGACACTCTCAGGGGAGATTAACTAGGCCTCTGTCAGGGCCCTGGGGAGCATGAAGACTGCTCCCTCGCCTTCAGGTGCAGGTGCCATCGATGGCAAGATCTGGGTCAGTCAGGAATGTTTTCCCAGGGCTTAGGGGAGAGCAGCGCCAGCCACCCATCCTGACAGGCTAGTCAGTCTTACAGGATCGGCTCGCTCTCTTGCCCTCTTCTTCCCTTTGCCTCCTGACTAACTCCTTGTGTTCGAATTCTTGCTTCAGGTAAGCTTCTGAGGAGTGCCAAGTAAGACAAGGCCCAGTCCTTACTCGGTAAATATCTGGAGAGAATATGTGCTTAAGCAATAGAACAAAAAAAGTTTTGACATATCTCTATCTCTATCTGTCTGTCTGTCTGTCTATATATAGAGAGGTATAGATATAGATTAAAGACAGGGTCTCATGTAGCCCAGGCTGGACTCAGATTCATTATATAGCTGAAGATGACCTGAATTCCTGACTCTCCTGCTGCAACTACCCAAGGGCTGGAATTTCCACCAGCAAAGCATTTTGTAATGTTCCAGAATTTTTCTTAAAGTTAGGCCTGGTGTCACAGATCTGTAATCCCAGCTACTAGGGAGGCTGAAGCAGGAAGAACTGAAAGTCTGAAGCCTGCTTGGGCTACCAAGTGAGTTCAAGGTTAGCCTGGGCACTTTAAAGAGACCCTGACTCAAAATAAAAGTAAAATCGGGCTGGAGAGGTGGCTTAGTGGTTGAAAGTGCACTGTTCTTGTGGAAGATCTGAGTTCTATCCCATCTCTCACATCAGGTCACTCACAGACACTTTAACTCCAGCTCCAGGGGATCTGATGTCCTCTTTGGGCTTCTGTAGGTACCCATACCCATGTGCACATATCTATACCTATACTCAGAGTCACCCATATACACATAATTGACTTTTAAATCTTTTAAAAAGTATAAAGATGGGACTGGAGAGATGGCTCAGTGGTTACAAGCACCAGCTGCTCTTCCAGACGACCTGAGTTCCCAGCCCGTACATGGCGGCTCACAACTATTTGATAAATCCAGAATAATATTTAACACCCTCTTCTGGCCTCTGAAGGAACTGGGCACACACACGGAACATAGACATATATATAGGCAGAACACCTATACGTAAAATAATTTTTTAAATGTTTCAGATAAAGAGTAAAAAGAGGGCTGGGGCAGAGCTTAGTTTCAATCTCAGTGCTCAAAACAATTGAAAAGTAAAACTATATAAAATTAAAAAAAAAAATTTGAGACAGCATCTGTTTTTATTGTCCTGGCCACATGGAGCTTGTGATATAAACAGAGATCTCCGTGCCTCTGCCTCCCAAGTATTGGCATTAAAGGTGTACACCACCAGGCCTGGCCAAAACATTTTTTTAAAATTGAATTTAATTTGGATATTAGCTCCATGACGAATGTTTGCATGCACCAGGCCCTAGCTTCAATCCTTATACACACACACACACACACACACACACACACACACACATGCACACACTGAGAGAGAGAGAGTACACACACGGAGAGAGTGCACACACAAAGCACACACACACATACACACACACACATGCACTGAGAGAGAGAGAGCACACACAGAGTATATACACACACATACTGAGAGAGAGCAGAGTACACACACACACTGAGAGAGAGCACACACAAAGTACACACATACACACACACACACACATCTAGAAAAGCAACATTCTCATAATTACTTCCATGTATGAAGTTTTAGAACCCAGATTTTTGTTATTGTTAACTTAAAAACACTAGTTCTAGGTGGTAGTAGCACACGAGTTTGATCCCAGCACTCTGGAGGCAGAGGCAGGCAGATCTTTGAGTTTGGGGCTAGTCTGGTCCATAGATCAAGTTCCAAGACAGCCAGGGCTACACAAAGTAACCCTGTTTTGAATTTTTAAAAAATTGCACAGGATAAAAAATGATTTTGTTTTTATATATGTATGGGTGTTTTCCCACGCATGTAAATTTGTATACCACTGGTATCTGAGGAGGCCAGAAGAAGTTTGTATCCCCTGAAACCGGAGTTACAGACAGTTGTTAGCCACCATGTGACTGCTGGGGCTTGAATCTGGACCCTCTGGAAAACCCAGTCCCCTAGAACCCAGATTTTAAATGACACATAAGAGCAAGTAGTGTAGTTAATTAAAAGAATAATGTATCTGGCTGGTTGTGGTGCTGCACACATGTAATCCCGGCACTTTAGAGGTGGAGGCAGGAGAATTAGGAGTTTAATTAAACTGGGATGTATTCCCCTGGGATACTCACACTATAAGAGTTTTATCCAAGAAATCAGCTTAAGAATATTTACAGACTACACACACACTTTTTTTCCCTCTTAGGGGCGACTTACAAATGTCAAATTGTGGTGAGAAATTAAATAACAGAGATGACATCTTACTTAAGGAAAAGGAAATTCTGATAGATACAGCGCTGTGCTCACAAAGGAATGCTTCTCGTTGTTTTTTATTTAAATGTTTACCATTTTAACCGAGCGTGCTTGTGTCTGTGAGCATGTGTGTTTGTGTGTTCGTGTGTGTGTGTGTGTGTGTGTGTGTGTGTATGTGTAGATGCCTGTGGAGGAGGCTAGAAGCATCAAATCTTCCTGGAGCTCATGTCACTGATGGTTGTGAGCAACCTGATGTGGGTAAGTGCTGCGAGTGGAACGCTTGGTCCTCTGGAAGAGCAGTATATATTCAGGTTATTCAAGACAGTTTCTCTGTGTAGCCCTGGCTGTCCTGGAACTCTCCATGTAGACCAAACTGTCCTCAGACTCAGAGATCCGCCTGCCTCTGCCTTCTAAGTGCTGGGATTAAGGGCATGCACCACCACTGCCCACCCACAGGCTCTTAACCACTGAACCACCTCTCTGGTCCCAAGGGTACCTTCGCAATAAAGAAGGTACTCCTAAGTACCTGGGGTGCCAGCCCCCACACCACAAGCATCAGCTTCCGGTCTGATTTCTTTTTATTATGATTCTTTTTAAACATATAAACGTGGGACAAAGAGGAGCTTGACAGCAGGAAGGACAGATGTCAGTCTGTTGCAGTGGTGGCTAATTCTGGGTGCAGGAGCTTGGAGGCCTCGAAGTAACTGTGAGGGTGGTCGCCCTTCAAGCTGGGCTGCTTGCTGCCTGGGCTGCAATCTTTGTCTGAGAGGTAGGGTAGGTTTTCCACGCTCTCCTCCACGCAGGGGTCCGAATGGAAGCCCTTGAGGGCCACGAGGCGGTACCGCTTCCTTCGGTTCAGCTTGTAGATGCGGATCCTTTCCTTTTCTGCCTCAGGGTCGGTGAGAATCCCATCCCAACGCAGACTCTCGTTGATCTGGCTGGAAAGGCTGTCTTCTATGTCGGCAAAGCAGGGGTGATTAATGCTGTAGGAATAGGGGAGGGTTTGCCTATTTTCCTCTTTGTCTCTGGGTTCTGATCTCAAGCCATGGTCTTTGAGGGGATTTAAGATGTCATGGAAAGATGAAGAAAGTGGCTGATTCTTCCGACCTCGACTGTGATGTTTATCTGCTGAAAAGAGGAGGCGACAAGTGTTTGTGTCTGTTACGGTGCCCAAATAAACCACCCAGCGATCAGGGCTTCCTTTACCCAGGGTTCAGAAGGCAGGAACCTGGGACATCACTGTTGCTGGGATTCTCTGGTCAAAGTATTTTGGGGCAAGAGGTACCTTTTTCTTTTTGTGGTGCTGTAGACTGAACCCAGGCCTTGTACATGCTAAACACAAGCTCCGCCACTAATCTACACCCTAGTCCAGAACCTAGAGGGCCTTGATGCTTCAGCATCCATCAGTGTCAACCAGCGAATGAGAGGTCAGATCTGAAGGCCAGCCTGACTGCTGGTGGTCTGTTCTTTCTACAGTATCTGCTGTCCCTCAGCTTAACCGCACTACATGCTCACTACATACTTCCCAGGTCTGTGACTCTACATCCACCTAGACACTGCATGGTGAAAGAGACAGGACAGAGCTTCCTACATCAAAAAATGTAATCTGTACTATACTGAATCAGGAAATACTCTTTTTTTTTTTTTTTTATTTAATAATTTTAGCCAGGCGGTGTTGGCGCACGCCTTTAGTCCTAGCACTTGGGAGGCAGAGGCAGGTGGATTTCTGAGTTTGAGGCCAGCCTGGTCTACAGAGTGAGTTCCAGGACAGCCAGGGCTACACAGAGAAACCCTATCTCGAAACACACACCCCCACCCATGCAAAAAAAGTAAATAATTTTATAAACCAGGAAATACTTTTTTCTTTAAAAATGATTTTAAAGAGAGAGAAAGAGGAAGAGAGAGAGAGAAAGAGAGAGAGAGAGAGAGAGAGAGAGAGAGAGAGAGAGAGAGAGAGTTGCTTAAACATATGTCTGTGTACCATATGCATTCCTGGTGCCCAAGGAGATCTGAAGAGGGCATTAGAGCTATCTCCTGGCACTGCGTGCGTTGCAGGCGGTTGTGAACTACCATGTGGGTGCTGGGAACTGAACTTGGGTTTTCTGCGAGAACAGGTATTTTTAATAATGGAGCCATCGCTCCAGCCTCTCTTTTTTCCTTTTCTTTCCTCTCTCCCTGTTTTCTGTTTGTTTTTGAAAGATGAATCTTATATAGTCCCAAGTAACCTCGAACTACCTATATAGCCCAGGATGGCTTTGAACCTCTGACCCTCCTGACTCCACATCTCCCACTGATAGAACTGCAAGCATATGCCAACACCCCTGGTCTCTGCTGGGCAGAGGACTGGACCCAGGGCTTTGTGAGTGTTACGTAAGCATGAGCTGCAGACCTAGCCCAGGAACACTTCTGTGGGGCTTTGTGCCCTCCTCCCAATCTCTGACCTTCCCCCTCCCCCTCCCTTCCCTTTTTTCTTTCTTGACATTAATAGCACTGCAGAATTGCTATAAATGATGATTCTTTATCAGCTCCCATTCCAGGTTTATTTTATTTTATTTTATTTTATTGGTTTTTTCGAGACAGGGTTTCTCTGTGTAGCCCTGGCTGTCCTGGAACTCACTCTGTAGACCAGGCTGTCCTCGAACTCAGAAATCCACCTGCCTCTGCCTCCCAAGTGCTGGGATTAAAGGCGTGCGCCACCACCGCCCGGCAGGTTTATTTTATTTTATTTTAGGAATATCTCTAGAAAAGCAATGTGGGGGAGGATAAAGGCAAAAAATATATAAATAAAGTTCGGTCTTGACATTTCCTTACTTTTCTCTTCTCTGAAAACTATCTGGTGTCCCCTGCTGACAGTCTTCGGTACACAACACTGTAATTCCTACAGTCAAAAGTCACACCAAAAAGACAAAACAAGCCTCCATGTTTTGCATACACACACACACACACACACACACACACACACACACACACACACACACGGTGGCAGAGCCATGCCCCACACCAGGACTAGCCATACCAGGGGTCAGGGCCACTTTCCGATGGCCAAGGCCACACATGTTACATTGGAGTTACATCACAAGCTGGGTCATTCTGTTTCACAGCTTCATCAGAGTGGGCTCAGTGTCTTTGCTGGGACATCTAGAGGTTCTATGATTGAACTTTCGAAGAAGGAGGGACTCTGGGTTCCTGGACAGTGCTGGTGTATGTATATGCAAGTGAAGGACTTGGTGAGCTAGTCTGGAGTACGTGTTGTGGCTGTGATGTTTGTGAACATCTATGAATGTGCCTAGAATACCTGTGGGTATAGTGTTTAGGCTGTATCTATGCATGTGCGTATCCAACAGATCTGTGTGTGTATGATGTGTGTAACTATGCATGTGAGTTGCTAGGACAGCTGTGTGGATATCCATGCATGTGAGTGCCCAGTATCTGTGTAGGTGTGCAACCTGCATTGGCATTGATGCATGTAAGTGTCTAGCTGAATCCACACACATGTAGACTGCATGTGTATGCATGATGGAGCAAACTGTACTTTAGGTTTGTCAGAGAGTGTGATATTGCTATAAGAAGGCAGTATAAAGAGTATTGGTGTTGAGGTGGGGACTGGTGTGAGTTTCTGCTGTACACAGCTGTCTCTTGGCGGAGCCCATGCAGGGAAGATTCTGTATACATTTACATAGAGTTGGTTCCTACACAGCATCCAGAAGCATGTACCCTTTAAAGGGTAAAGGAGTAGAAGGGCACCAGTGGGGAGCCTGAAGTCTATTCCCGAGTGGGAGTGAATATCGACTAGTATCTGTCCATCTGGGTTAGTCTCTTTGTGACTCCAAACCTTGAAATGTCTGTAAGAGTATGTTGTGGCTGAGGGGCTAGGAAGTTGAGAGGAGGTGGGCAGAAGATCACTCTCTGAGGGGCTGGAGGCTCTTGGGGTGGGTGTCTGTATGGTCTTTGTGTGGGACCCCACACAGAGATATTAGATGTTGAGAGTTCTTAGGGGAGGGTGTGGTCTCTTTGGGTATACTGGGAAACTAAAGTTGGTAGACTTCCGTGGTAATTAAGGGGTCTCTGTGCTGGTGAGCACGTGGTCTTTATGGGTAGATCTGGGCATCTCTGGGCTACCCTAAAATGTCCTGTCAGGTTTCTAGCCTGAAGTAGCCTCCAGGTAGAGGGGCATGGGAGGAATCTCAGGTCCAAGAGCCGAAGCAGCCGCCCTAGCTGCTCCTCTTACCGTCGCCCTTGCCCGATCCTTTAGTCTTTTTCTTCTTCTTTTTCTTCTTCACCTTCCGTTTGGCCAGCTCAGAGGTGGTGCCCACGATGGGGGGCAGCTTGGACCCCGGGGAGCCCTCAGCGCCGCCTTCCTGAGCCTCCTCCTCCTCCTCGTCCTCTCCCTCCTCGCCATACTCCGCCGTCCCGGTCCCACCATGGCCGGCCATCCACCCGCGGGACCGCGACCTGCGTGCCCGGAACAGCAGAGAACCCGCGCCGGGCGGGCTCCAGGCGCTCACTGCTTGCTCAGACCACGCGTCTCCCTGGCGACCGCTCCACGCCACGCGCACAACTAAGAAGTTGCCGCCAGGGGCGCCCTAAGGCTCTAGATGTACGCATGCGTGTTTTGATCCGTTTGAGACCAGGTGAGTCAAAGAGCACAGGGCAAGGCAGGATAAAGATTGTTAATGCTTAAGCTGACAATGACATATCTCATCCACTAATGCGTGGTCTAAAATATTTACCGTTTTTATTTTTTGAGTCAGGATCTCATGTAGTTTGAACTGGCTGGTTTTGAATTTCTCACCCATTTGTACTCTCTCCCAAAGGCTGAGATTACAGGATGAGCTACTGATGCTTGGCTCCTCTCTGCCCCATCCCCATCCCCGGCGCCCATCCCCCACTCACCACTTTATTAAGTTGCCCAGGATGGTCTGGAGCTCGCTGTAGCCCAGGCAGACCTTAAACTTTTCACGATTTTCCTGCTCCAGCCTCCCCAGTAACTAGGATTATATGTATGAGCCACCAGCCTGGCTCCTCACGAAAATTGTTTTCTTTAAAAACAAACAAACAAACAAAAATCCCCAACAACTTTTTAAAAGATTTATTAACTTCTATTTTGTGTGTGTTTCTCCTGATTGTATATATCTGCACCTCTTGTTGATCTAGCTGTATGCCTGTGTGTTGTAATCTACTTGAGCCGTGGTGTGGGCCAGGGTTTACAGGTCAAGGCTAAGTAGGCGTCGTGGGTCCTTGGGCCGGAACTGATTTATGTTCTCCACACCTGTGCTGGCTCGGAAGTGAGAAGAGCGCACCAGATCCTTTGGAACATGAGTTACAGATGGCTGTGAGCTGTGGTGTGGGGAACCCAAACTAGGTCCTCTGCAAGAGAAGCAAGTGCCGCGAACTTCTGAGCCACCTCTGAGCACCCCACCTATACCCCCATGACAGTTCTTATCAAGACCATACTCATGGGCTGGGGACACAGCTCAGTGGCAGGGCACTTATATAACATGTAAGAGACTGAAATGTCTCACCCAGCACCACAGATTTTAAAAGACTAAACCTGGTATGCGCTGTTGCTTGCTTGCTTTTTATTTTCAGGTTTATGCACCACGGGTCATGTTTTCCAAACATGGCTACCAAGAGACAGAGGAAAAGCTTAGGTGATAGAGTGCTTGCCTAACATACATTGAGCACTGGCTTTGATCCCCAGCACCCCATAAAGTGCGCATGATGGCACATGCCCATAATCTCAATACTTGAGAGGTGAAGACAGAAGGATCAGGAGTTCAAGATCATCCTTGGCTACAAATTGACTCTGAGAGTAGCCAGGTTACCGAGATACTGTGACAAACAACCACAGCAACCAAAACCAAGTATGCCTGCTGTAATATTTCCTATCCTATAAGCCCTTCAGGAGTCTCACCCTTTCCACAGAAAGGGACAGTCAATTCTATTCCCCTTCAGTCTGGGTAGATTAGCTGACTTCCTTGTAATGAACAGTCTGTGTCATGTCCAGGATGTAGCTCATTTGTTAGAATGCTTGCCTTACATGCAAAACCCTAGGCTTCCTACCCCCACTTTCCTTCCTGTTCGTATGCCTCTCTCTCTTGGCTGCTTGCTTTATTTAAAGCTAAATTCAAATTTTAAATTTTATTTTATGTTTACATATGTGTTCACATACATGTCACTGTATGTATTCAGGAGTCAGAGAACAATCCAAGGGAGCCAGTTTTCTCCTTCCACCATGTAGGTCCTGGGATGGACCTCAGGTCTTCCTGTTTAGTTCTAGGAGACTTTACCTACTGACGCATCTTTTCCCACTGACATGCTTGATTGTTTTTGTTTGTTTTGTACTAGAGAGTGAACCAAGGGTCTCATAAATGCTAACACTGGCCAGATGTTCTACCACTGAGCTACACCCTCAGCTCTATGATTTTCACTGTTGAACTGTAAGAGTTTTGTGGTGGTTTGTGTGTGTGTGTGTGTGTGTGTGTGTGTGCGCGCGCGCGCGCGCGCATGTGCGCATGTATTTGCTTACAGAGTCTATGTAGCCCAGGCTAGCTTCAAACTCTATGTAGCCAAGGGTGGTTGTGAACTTCTATTCTTCTGCTGTCTTAGTTAGGGTTTTATTGCTGTGAAGAGACACCATGAACACAGCAACTCTTATAAAGGAAAGCTTTTTTTTTTTTTTGGTTTTTCGAGACAGGGTTTCTCTGTAGCCCTGGCCCGTCCTGGAACTCACGTTGTAGACCAGGCTGGCCTCCAACTCAGAAATCCGCCTGCCTCTGCCTCCCAAGCGCTGAGATTAAAGGCGTGCACCACTGCCACCTGGCAAAGAAAAGCATTTAATTGAGGCTTATTTTTATTCACAATGCTTATGGCCTTAAGCTATAGGCTTGCTCCATAACTATCTCTTAACCTATATTAACCCATTTATACTATTCCATATCTGCCACATGGCTGGCTACCTCTCCTCAGTTTCCTAAGTCCGATGTCCTCCAAGTCTGGATGGTGAATCTTCCTGCACCTGACTCTTCCCCAGAGTTCCTATCTTTCTGGATGTCCTATCTCTATTCTGCCTTTTACTAATAGGCCATAGGCTTTTTATTTTAACCAATTAGTGGGTGCCTTAGGCAGGACAGAGAAACATCTTCACATAGTGCATATAAACATTATCCCTACAGGGGCTCATAAATGCTAACACTGGCCAGATGTTCTACCACTGAGCTACACCCTCAGCTCTATGATTTTCACTGTTGAACTGTAAGAGTTTTGTGGTCGTGTGTGTGTGTGTGTATGTGTGTGTGTGTGTGTGTGTGTGTGTGTGTGTGTATGCAGAGGTTGGATTCTGTTGTCATCATGACAAGAAGCATGGTGGCCCACAGGCAGACATGATGCTGGAGAAGGAGCCAAGAGTTCTAAATCCTAATCAGCAGGCTGCAGGATGTGAGAGACACTCTGAGCCTGCCCTTTAGCTTCTGGAACCTCTGAAGCCCACTGCCAGTGACATGCTTCCTCCAGCCAGGCCACCCCTCCTAAAAGTGCCACTCCCTATGAGCCTTTGGGGACCATTTTGATTCAAACCACCACCCCTGTCTTCACGTCTCTTATGCTGGGATTATAGTCATGTGTATAGCTTATGTGGTGCTGGGGACTGAAGCTCGGACCTTGGGCAGGTTGTGCAGCATTCTATGACTGAGCTATTACTACACCCCCAGCCCTAAAAGGCTCTTCACAGAGTTTAGGACCATTTCCTCTGTGGCTATAAAGAATCCAAATCTGTACCGTATATGCTTAGTGTCTTAAAAATCATTTTAAAGATCTCGTGTCTGAGTGTTTTCTCCAAATGTACATATGTTTATCCTAGGCATGCCTGGTACCCGAAAAGTCCAGAAGAGGATGTCAGCTCTCTGGGAGTTAGACATGGTTGTTAGCTGCCACCTGAATGCTGGGAATCAAACCCAGGACTTTGAAAGGACAGCTGGCGCTCTTAACCACTGAGCCATCTCTCTGGGCCATTTGTATTTTCCTAGTCGTGTCTTTTGATAAACAGAAACTGAAATTTTACTGAAGCTATTTTATCAATATTTTCTTTTTTTAACCAGTCCAAGGGGACCCTTGCTAACATACACTATGAAGAATGGGTACTATGTTTTTGTTCTAGAATCTCTGTGGTCTCAAGTCTTAAGGTTAGGTTCATGACCCATCTCAAATTAATTTGTAAATAAAGTTAGATAAAGATCAAATGGATTTCCCCAAACATCAATCAAAAAGACATTCTTTTCTTCATTGACTGACTCCAAAACACACACACACTCTCTCTCTCTCTCTCTTTCTCTCTCTCTTTCTTTCTTTCTTTCTTTCGAGACAAGGTAGTCCAGGCTGGCCTCTAACTTGCAACTCTCCTTCTGCCTCGGCCTCCCGAGTGCTAGGATTACAGGCAACTTGACTCAGAACATTTAAAAAAAACCAATCAAGTGGGTGTGTGTGTGCTTGTGTACGCTTTCTGGTCCCCCTGTTATATTGCTTGTTCTTCCAATTACCTGTATTTGTACCAATATCATGCTGTCTATGTCATGTAGCTTTATAACTAAGTATTTTTTATTTTGTTATGTGACCTGGCCTGCAGGTCAAGTTATTCGGGGGAACGAGGAGGGTCACAACCTGTGAATAAAGAAT
>NW_022196911.1:71645375-71646274 GCF_008632895.1 Mastomys coucha | reverse complement strand
AACAACATCACCGGCCTGATTAATAACAACCCATGTAAAGTTGTAAATCATATAGGGGCCCCGAGGGTCTAACAAAATATTCACAGTTGGAGATAAAATATAGGCCAGGGCCAAATGAAACAGCATTCTACAAGGAAACAGAATTAATATTTTCCTCAGGGGGTCCCCTGGGGGAGGGGGACTAAACAATTTGACCAGACACTCTGATAGCCAACGAGCATTCATTTCCTTTTGGTCATAAATACAGGCATGTCCTTTGCCCCAAATAAGAACAGGATCGGGGCCATGCCATTGATGTGTGAGTGGATCTTTCCACTTAGCCTTGGTGTAGGTGGTTGATGTGTAGGAATGCCAAAGGCGGTCAGCTGCTGAATGTCCAGACTGATCTTGTTTTAAAAGTTAAGGACAAACAGGGCATGACTCAGAAGAAGAGGAGGACCTACAGTAGTAGGATACAAAATGCCCTTTGATGATTGCAGCTTAGTAAGCATGGCTTTGAGAGTCTGGTGTGCTCTTTCTACAATCCCCTGGCCCTGGAGGTTGTAAGGTATTCCTGTGACATGTCTAATCTGGAGTTGAGCACAAAATGATTTAAAGGAGGAACTGGTATAACCAGGGCCATTTTCAGTCTTCAAAATTTTAAGTTTAGGAGCGATGGTGAGGCAATGAAGAACATGGTCAATTACATGTTTAGTAGCCTCCCCAGCATGGAGGGAGGCACAAATAAAACCACTGAAGGTGTCAATAGACACATGAATGTATTTAATTTTGTTGAAGGCAGAGAAGTGGGTAACATCTATCTGCCACAACTCCCCAGGCACAAGGCCGCGATGATACAAGATTGGCACTGTTTAACAATTGACCGCGCCTGTTCTCGGGTGAGAGAGAACATGAGACGA
>NW_022196911.1:71644209-71644423 GCF_008632895.1 Mastomys coucha | reverse complement strand
GAAGTTTGTCTAGTGTCCACCGTCTGGTGGAGACATGGCTACTCTGGCTGTTGGTGTGAGCCAAGGAGTGGCAACAATCGGCCCAATCTGTGCGCCAGGTAAGAACTGGCCCCCGAGTCAGAACAGACTGAGTAACAGAAAGCCACTGTTTGGTGTAAGGTAGCCATCGCCACTGATACTAATAGGGAGAGGGTGAAGGGGGCATTTGGGCCAT
>NW_022196911.1:71643125-71644159 GCF_008632895.1 Mastomys coucha | reverse complement strand
TGACAGCAGAATTGAGTTTTTCTAATTTTTTGAATGGTAGCCAGCGATAGACCGTGGGGACTGGAACTTAGTCATCGGTCTCACTTTCATTTTCATTATCAAGTTCAAGGTCGCTATCAGACTGTTCGGCCTCCAAATCAGAGTGTTCATGAGTAGGAGGGTTCTTTGCGTGTGGACCGCAGAGGTGCAGAGGAAGAAGGAAGGCGAGAAGGGGTAGAAGAAGGAGCAGAGGCTGGGGCAGATGGGCGTGCCACGGACCAAGTGACAGGCGGTTGAGGCAGACGAAGACTAGAGGCAGGAGCGGGCCCTCGAGTAGTCTGAGAACGAGTGACAGGAAAAGTCAAGTGGACTGAGGGGCGCTGTGAGAGACAGGGATAAGCGTTAGAGGAGGAAGAGCAGAGAGTTGAAAGGTGAGAAAAGCACTGGAGTTGAAGAATCTCGGTCAGTTCCTGAATTTGGGAGATGAGGCGAGTCTTCATGTCTAAGAAAGAAGGTGGAAGGGCAGAGGCGATGTCAGGAGGCAGGGGAGGGGCAGAGGATAGGGTTAGGGGAGGCCAATCTTCAGAATGATAACGGCCGCTTCCTCCTCAAGGACCGCAGCATTGCCAGGGTCGAGCGGTTCGGGAATTGCGAGGAAGGCAGCAGGGGCAGAGGGAGAAGAGGTGGGTTTTATGGGCGCAGACGGTTGGCAGAAGACTGGAGCACAGAGAGGTTTAGAAAGGCCCTTCTCCGCAGTGGAGAAAGGGTCCTCATAGGGAGGAGGATGATGACAAGGGGAAGGAACCGGAGGGATCTGTGAGGCAAGAGGTGGATAGAGGGGAGCAGCGGGAGCGGCAGCAGGCAAGGGCGGAATCTGACAGTCCTCCTGTGGCATATCAATGAGAGTAAAGGAAATAGAGGCCTGAGATGGAGAGCGAGAGGGCAGACGAGAAGGGGGACAGGACCCAGGCCGGGACTGTGAGAGACAGTTCTGCAACTGAGAGGAGCTGACGTTTCCCTGAATCGGAATCAGCGCCCTCAAGAATGTCTCGGAT
>NW_022196911.1:71636483-71642432 GCF_008632895.1 Mastomys coucha | reverse complement strand
GGAGATGGAAGGTTACAAAATCTTCTGGGGTTGAGCTCCGGGGTGACAGGTGGGGAAGGGGTGGATGATAGGTGGGGAGGGGGTGGATTTCCATGAATGTTCTTTTCCCAGGGCCAAGCCGGATCCTTGTGATTGCCAGGCAGGATGTTAATCTCAGGGTTCTCAATTAGCTGGGGCAGGATGTTTATCTCAGGGCTCTCATAGTTCCCAACAGTTATGTTTATATGGATGGATATCTTACCTTCATATATTTCTGTGCATGCTTGGTGCCCATGAAGACCAAAAAAGAGTGTCAGGCTCCTTGGACCTGGAGTTACAGAAGGTTGCAAATCACCATGTCAGTGCTGGGAATTGAACCACCACCCCACCACCACCACCACCCCCAGTCCTCTGGAAGAAGAGTTTCTAATGCTCTTAGATACTGAGCCATCTCTGCAATACCTATAATTAAGTCTTAATCTCACATAGTACAAATATTCCAACTGTATTCTCTTTGAGTATTATTGGACTCTTGTAACTCCCTTGCTCTTGTATATACATTTCATATCTTCTTGTCATCTTTTATTTTCTCTTAGATAACTTACTGAGAGTTCACCAGGATGGCATCCAATCCAGAAGCATAGTGCTCAGTGGCTGCCAGTTCTTAGTACTGGTTCATGCACTTGCACTGGACTCAAGGAAGTATTGTTCCGCAATGGACTCTCCTGTTAGCTTGACAAGCTCTCTCGTGTGAGCAGCAGTTTCACACACAGTGAGCATTCAGCATCTGCCTCTTGCCTGTCTGCTTCTGTCCTTAAAAGTGACGGCCGGTGGGGTGGCTCAGGAGTACATGCACTGACCACCAAGCCTGACAACTGGAGTTCAGTCCCCAGGACCCACACAGTAGATGGGGAAAACAGACTCTCTGAGGTTGTCCTCAGACCTCCTCATGCATTCTGTGGCATTCATGCATGTGCACATGCACACACACTAAATAAATGCAATAGAAAAGGAGTCATACAAAACACAAATGACAGCTGTCCTTTGTGTGGCTGGCCTACTGCTGTGTCTGGAGTTGGCTTGCAAATGTCCTGTACCCAAGTTGGTGCCTGTGTCCAGGCGCTGGGAAGGCTGGCTCTTCTCTGCTTCTCCTACTCCCAGCTACTCCTCCTTGCCTGAACGCTTGGCTGGCTGGAGACAGTTTGGCCGTTTTTCTTCCATTCATGAAGGTTGTGTGGGGCCAGCCAATGACTACAAAGGAGGTTCCCTCCAATGAGGGGTACATTTTATGAACAATCATGACAATCACTTGCAAGGGAAGCTTTTGCAGGTGTTTTTAAATGTTGTGAATTCTGTTGAGAACTCCACACATGTATACAATGTGTTTTGACCATATTTACCTCCCCCAGCTCCTCTGCCTCACCTCTCCCAATTTCACTCTCTACTTTCTCACTTCCTCCCAACTTTGTGGCTGTCCCAGAACTCTGTGTGTAGACCAGGCTGTCCTAGAACTCAGTATGTAGATCAGACTATTCTAGAACTCTCTCTGTAGGCCAGGCTGGCCTCAAACTTACAAACATCTGCATGCCTCTGCCTCCCAAGTGCCAGAAGTAAAGGCATGCACCACCATGCCCAGCCCATTCTTTTTTTTAATTATGCAATTAATTATTAATTAAATGCAATTTGTACTGCCCATATACTCATGGGTCTGGTGTCACTCATTGGAACATGGCTGACCTATCAGGGGTGATGCCCTAAAGAAAATTTGAGTCTTCCTCCCCCCAGAAGCCATCAACTGTTAATAGCTCTTCAGGTAGGGGTGTGAGTTCATGTGCCACCCTCTCCATGCTGGACTGCTGAGTGAATTCATCTTGTGCAGGTCCTGGGCAGGTAACCACAGCTATTGTGAGTTCACGCGTGCCACGCTCCTGACACAGTGAGAGAGTTTACAGGTTCTTTAAAGGTTCTCCCACCTGGTCTCGGGTTTCGGTCCCTGACTCCTTTCTTAGCCTGGGCCTTGGGATTTCTAAGCCATCTCTGTACTAAAATAGCTTTATAAGGTCTACCGTGCCTGTTGGGTTTTGTTTTGTCAACTTGACACAGCTGGATTCATCTGGGAAGAGGGACTCTCAGTTAAGAAAATGCCTCCATCAGATTGACCTGGAGGCAAGTCTATGGGAGTATTTTCTTGGTTGGTGATTGAGATGGAAGGGCCTGGTTCACTCTGGGTAGTACCGCACCTGGGCAAGTGGTCCTGGGTGCAGTAAGAAAGCAGACTGAGAAAGCTGTGAGGAATAATAAGCCAGTAAGCAGCACCCATCCATAGCCTCTGCATCAGCTCCTCTCTCCGGGTTTCTGCTTTGGCTTCTTTTGATGATGGACTATCACCTGGAAGTTAAATGAATCCTTTCCTCCCCAAGCTGTTTTTATTTAGTCTTGGTGTTTTATCACAAGCAGAGAAAACAAACTAAGACTGTCATCAGTAGTTTTTGTTTTGTTTTGTTTTGTTTTGTTTTGTTTGAGACAGGTTCTCACCATGTAACTCTGACTGCCCTCCAACTCACTTTGTAGATCAGGGCAACCTCAAACCCACAGAGGTCCACCTGTTTTTGCCTCCAAAAAGCTGGGATTAAAGGCATGTACCTCTAAGCCTGGACTTCCTTTCTCTCTGTGTGTAGGTATGTGCACACGAGTGCAGGTCCCCATGGACCTGGAGCTAGAGTCACAGGTCTTTGTGAGCTGATGTGGGAGCTGGGAACTGGACTCAGGACCTCTGGAAGAGCAGCGTGTATGGAAGAGAGCTGCTTCTACAGCCTGCTCTCCCCCCAGCGTTATTCTGGCGCTCTATTCCTGCGAGTCTTCCTCTGTCCTCGTCACGCTTGACTACACAGTGGCGTTCGACGCTGCTGCTGTCCCCTGATTCCTTATTATTTGTCATTTATTTTAACTTTTAAACACTCGCTTTGGAACAGAGCCTTACCATAAACTCTGGCTGGCCATTGACTTGCTGCCCTCCTGTCTTGACCCTACAGATGCTGAGGTTCTAGCCCTGGGCCACCATATCCGACTTCTCTCTCTTGATAGATTACATTTGCTGGGCTTTTTGGACATCTCGTGCTTTAGTCAGCTTTCCTTTATTCTAACAAGCAGCTGAACCAAGCCACCCTACAAAGAGAAAAGATTTGCTGCTCGTGGTTGCTCACACCTGCAATCCCGGTACTTGGGAAGCTGAGGTGGGAGGATTTCCACAGGTTTGAGGCCAGCCTGGGCTACATAATAATAAGTTCCAGACTGGCCCAGACTACAGACTAACACACCTGTCTCAAAAAAGCAAAATGAGTTTTAGAGGTTTGACCCATAATCTATTGTACACTGCTCTGAGCCTGTGGTGAGACTTCCCATCATGGCGCAAGCCTGAGGTGGAGGAAAATTACTTCCCTTATGGCTGGGAAGTGAAGGAGAAAAGGGAAGAAGCTGGGGTCCCACAAGCCCCTGGGGGAAGCCTCCACCTGGGCTCCACCTCAGAGTTTCCAACACCTCTGCTTAGTGCCACTCTAGAGAGCAAGCCTTTAGCACAAGGGACTGTGGGAGACTGAATGGCTGCACTGCATGCTGGTTCACTATGAATGTCAGCCCTCCCTTCCCAGACACCAAACACTGGGCTTCCTCAGTTCATGAGGCTCTCCCTATATATTTTCTTTATCTTGTCTCCTCCTTTTTTTATATTTATTTTTATTTATTTTTTATTTAAAGACAAGATTTCCTTATTACTCCATATAAAACTATCTATGTAACCCAGGAAGACCTCAAACTCACAGAAATTCTCCTGTACCAACAGATGGGATTGCAGGTGTGGACTATCACACCAAGCACAGTTTTCCGAAGGCATCCCCACCCACGCTCGCAAGCTGACACCATTCCCACTGTGTTGTTGACTTCCAATGTTCTGTCTTTAGCCTGGAACTCACATATCCATATCCAGCATCCAACTTAACCTCCCACTGCACAGACTCAGATTCACCAGGGCAGACAGCATCAGTTACTGCGTTGATCCGTTGTGTTGGTTTGAGTTCCCACGGAAGCAAACTTTTAAGCAAAAAGTTGAGTGCAAAGAGTTTACTTGGGAGACAATCCCTGGAAATATTCGTAGAATGGGAATAAGTAAGCCCAGAGATGCGACAGATCACAAAATGCCTCTGTCCCGCCAAGCACTTCTGCAGAGCCAGAGTGCAATCTTCCTAGAAAGCTCTGGGTGGCGCTGTAAAACGCGCCCACAGGGCTTCCAGTTGAGAAACCAAGATGCAGCTGTGAATTATCCACCAGCTCCAGGAAAAGTGTTGAATTTCCAGTGAATCTGGCTTACTGTGGCAAGTCCAATATGCCCTATGTAAAATAAAGTTGAAGGGCTGGAGAGATATGTGAGTTTCCCTCCCCACCTCTCGTGGATCGTCAGCTGATTCGGTCCCCAGGGGCAAAGGGAGCAGAGAAGGGGAGGAGAGGAGGAAGCGTCAGAAGCCCCGTGAGAACGGAGGGTGAATGACCACACTGGACCGCTTGCCAGTGGGCAGATCATCTTAGGGTGACTGGAGGTTTATAAAGTTTTGGGAGGCTTGGGGGGGGGGCAGAGACTTCCGGGATAGGCCAAGGTCATTGGCTGAGGGCTTAGGGTAGCCAGCATACCTCATCAACGTGGGGAAGCATTTCAGGAAGCACAGGTACTGGCTGAACAGGTTTTGTCAGGAGAAAGGAAATTGATCCTATAAACTAATTGAGGCCACATGAGATTCCCTAGGTAGAGGTGAGTGCGAGGGCTTAGGATCCCCCAGACAAGGTCAGCAAAGGAGAAGATCTGCTAACAAGGAGGTCTCCTGTATTTCCCCGGGCCCAGGGGTATTTGGTCATGGTGGACTTCGACCTTAATTAGCACACACCTTAATTTCCCACAGAGACATCTTGGCAGTTAAGAACGCTAACTCCTCTTCCAGAAGACCCAGGTTCGATTTCCAGCACCCACATGGTAGCTCACAACGAGCATGTGCTGCACTGACTCTTTGAAAACCAATCTTTGAGATACATCCAAGAAAAACTTTTTTTTTTTTTTAGAATTAATTTTTTTTTTTTTTTTTTTGGTTTTTCGAGACAAGGTGTCTCTGTATAGCCCCGGCTGGCCTCGAACTCACGATGTAGACCAGGCTGGCCTTGAACTCAGAAATCCACCTGCCTCTGCCTCCCAAGTGCTGGGATTAAAGGTGTGCACCACCACTGCCCGGCTTAGAATTAATTTTTAATTATGAGTATGCAGGTGTCCTCAGAGGCCAAATGTGTCAGACCCTCTCTGAGCTGGAATTACAGGGAAATGTAAGCTGTGACGCATGGATGGTAGGAACCAAACTTAGCTCTTCTGCAAGAGCAACACATGCTGAGCCATCTCTCCAGCCCCTCAGGACAAAGCTTTATACCTATGATCGTAGCACTTGGGGAGGTTGAGACAGGAAGAGTAGGTTAGTTTCAATTACATAGAGAGATCAAGGCTAGCCTGGGCTACAATGTGAGCCCGTCTCAAGAACCAAAAAAAAAAAAGCAAAATAAAAGTAAGCTATTGAAAGGTGGATCTAGGCCGGGCAGTGGTGGCACACGCCTTTATTCCCAGTACTTGGGAGGCAGAGACAGGTGGATTTCTGAGTTCTGGGCCAGCCTGGTCTACAGAGTGAGTTCCAGGATAGCCAGGGCTACACAGAGAAATCCTGTCTCGAAAAACCAAAAAATTCAAAAAATAAAAATAAGAAAGAAAGAAAGAAAAAAAGAAAGGTGGATCTAGGGCTGGAGAGATGGCTCAGCAGTTAAGAGCACTGACCTGCTCTTCCAAAGGTCCTGAGTTCAAATCCCAGCAACCACATGGTGGCTTGAAGGAAGCCGAGCTCCTAGCTTCACTTCATCTCGTGGGAGCTCCACGAACGGGAACTTGAGGTC
>NW_022196911.1:71632435-71632867 GCF_008632895.1 Mastomys coucha | reverse complement strand
CACCATGTACTCGGGGTGCGGGTGGCCGGCCGCGGCCCTGGGGACCCGACCCAAGTCGCCGGTCCCTCTGCCCGCCGGCCCTGTCGCCCCGGGGGACCCGCTGTACACTCGTCGCCTTTCTCAGTGTCTGTGAACCCGTCGCCACGTCACAAAGACCCCGGCCCGCGCGCGTGGGGAACACGGACTGAGGAGCGCGCGCCGGGAACGCGGTTCGCAGGCTCGCCTTTCTCAGTGCCTGCGAACCCGTTGTCACGTCACAAAGACCCCGGCCCGCGCGCATACAGTGTAACTCTGTCTCTGCTAGGCAGACCGGCTGACTGGCAGATCTGAATCTTGTGTACTTTCTTGGGTCTGTCCGCCCTGTGCACGTTGTAACACAGACACAAAGACAAGACATCTCACTCATCTCACGATACAAATTCACATGTAACA
>NW_022196911.1:71626551-71631553 GCF_008632895.1 Mastomys coucha | reverse complement strand
AGTCTCTGGTTTCGGTTTTGAGTTCTTTAGTGAGCCCAGCAGGGCTCCCACAGTGGCTCACAACCATCCGTAATGAGATCTGATGCCCTCTTCTGGGATGTCTGAAGACAGCTACAATATACTTACATATAATAAATAAATAAATCTTAAAAAGAAGAAAAAAGGAAAAAGAGAAAGAAAGGTGGATCTTGCTTTTGTCCCTCTAGCCTGTTCCCCAACTCATGTCTCCCTCCTGGCTTCCTGACATCAATCAAGTGCTCAGAGCAAAGATATTCCTCCCTCAGCAGCAGGATGACCCCAGGACCTCTGCGGGGTCCCCACTGCAGACCCATGAGGACGCTACAGCCCAGCCAGGGTTGATGCTCTGAGCACGTGCAGATCTCTGAGATCCAGGCTTTCGTTCTTGTTGTACAGTCCTGGAACTGTCATCAGGATGTGAGGAGTGCTCTTCCCAGCTGTCGTCCCCTGGCTGGCCTGACAGAAATAAAACTGTTCCTGCTCCACTGCCTCCTCTCTTCAGTAGCTGGACTCAGAAAGCTGCAAGTGGACAGGCCTGATATGGACCCTCAGCACAGGGTGGATCTTGGAACTATAGTGTTAAATAAAAGGGGCCGTTTCAGGGAAGATGCGGAACTGAACAGGGGGTTGGAGGGATGGCTTAGAGGTGAGCCCTGCTCTTCCAGGGGATTTGAGTTCGGTTCCCAGCAGCCAAATCAGGATGTCCCGACTCCCTGTAAGTCCAGTCAGGGAGATCTGCTGCCTTGGGCCAATGGACACCTACACTTATGTGCACAAACACGTGATGAAGAATAGAAATAAATCTTAGAGATAAGTATGAGGAGTTTATGCCTGCATCCTTGGCATGAGGAAGCCAAAGACACAGCATCCTATTGTGTAAGGCAGGAGACATCAGCCAGGCATGGAGGTACGCCCCTGTGCTCTCAGAACTTGGGAGAGTTCAAGGTCCCCATTTACACTGCAAGTTTTGGGCTAACTTGGGGCTAGTTTTTTTATGTGAAGAAACAAAAACTAACTGCAAACATTATTATTGGCTTGCAGAAGAATAAAACCTTTAACCAGCTTACACATGTACACATGTACACATACACACATATAAATATCAGTGTAGACTTTATAGAACATTCAAAAATCAATAGGGCAGATGTGATATTTTCTTTCTTTTAAACACTTTATTTAGTCTATGATGTGTGTGTGTGTATGTGTGTGTGCACATGTGCACACACACGGACACCTGAGCATGTGTGCATGAACGCAGGCATAAGCATGAAGGTGTGGTCAAAAGACAATTTTTTAGAACTTGGGTGGTCTCCTTTCACCTGTTTTTTTTTTGTTTGTTTGTTTGTTTGTTTGTTTGTTTTGTCTTTTGTTTTTTTCGAGACAGGGTTTCTCTGTGTAGCTCTGCCTGTCCTGGGACTCACTATGTAGTCCAGGCTGGCCTCGAACTCAGAAATCCACCTGCCTCTGCCTCCCAAGTGCTGGGATTAAAGGCGTGCGCCACCACCACCCAACATCACCTGGTTTTTGAAGCAGGGTCTTTCCTGTTTCTGCCACTGCACTGTGTACTCCAGCTGAGCTGGACCCGTGAGCTTCCAGTTCATTTTCCTGTTTCTTCCCTTCGTTCTTACTCTAGTAGCGCTGGCATTACTGATGTGCACCACCACGTCTAGCTTCACTGGGTAGTCCTGGCACGCCTGAACCTGCTCCGTAGGTTGCCTTGAACTCACAGAAATCTGCCTGCCTCTGCTTCCCAGGTTCTGAGGTTACACCTGCGTGATTTGACTTTTTGACAACTATAATGAATTAATTTTTATTTTATTTACTCAGTTCAATTTTGATTTGTATCTAAGAGTGAACAATTGATCCTCCTGCTTTTCTCTACCTCCCAAGTGCCTGGATTATAAGCATACAGCATTATATTTGGTTTATGCAGCCCTGGCATCGAACCCAGGACTCCCTACATACTAGGCAAGAATGCTACCAACTGAGGTATATCTCCTACCTTGAGTTTTATCTTTCTGAGTCAAGGTCTTGCTGGAGCCTGGACAGGGGCCAGGCTAGCTTCGAACTCCGACTCAGCAGTTCCTGCCACCAAGCCTTACTGCCTGAGCTCAGTCCTTGGAACTCACATGGTAATAGGAAAGAACCGACTCTTGGAAATTGTCTTCCGAGTCCCCATCTCTACAATATTAGTTAATTAAAAAATTGAAAAGGCTTAGCCAGGGTTGTTGGCACATACTTGTGGCCTCCATTCCTCATAAAGTTGAGGCAAGAGGATCAGTTGAGACTATGAACACATGATAGGGCTCCAACTCAAACCATTGTAACTTAGCATCCATTCACTCCTTCCATAAATACTTCCTGCTCTAAAGGAGTACGGTGAGCAAGGGGCAACTCTCATCAGAGAGCCTTGCTTGTGCATCTCCCCTGTCTGGTCTCTGAGGTCAGAGCATGAGCTGTGTTTAGCTGATATGCTATAACTGAATGGATGGATGGATGGATGGATGGGTAGGTGGGTGGATGGATGGATGGATGGATGGATGGATGGATGGATGGGTGGGTGGATGGATGAGTGGATGGATGGGTGGGTGGATGGATGGATGGATGGATGGGTGGGTGGGTGGATGGATGAGTGGATGGGTGGGTGGATGGATGGATGGATGGATGGATGGATGGGTGAATGGTGTAGGATAATGGAACTCCCTCTCTCTGTGAGGAACTAGACCAGTATATCCCTGTCTGAAAGAGGAAGAGAGCAGAACAAATTCAAAGTGGCTTGCTCAAACTTTTTTTTTTAAAGTTTTTTTTAAAAAGATTTATTTATTTATTATATGTAAGTACACTGTAGCTGTCTTCAGACACTCCAGAAGAGGGAGTCAGATTTGTTATGGCTGGTTGTGTGTGAGCCACCATGTGGTTGCTGGGATTTGAACTCAGGACCTTCAGAAGAGCAGTCAGTGCTCTTAACCGCTGAGCCATCTCTCCAGCCCCTCAAACTTTTAATGTTAATTAGCCATTAGCTCCTGGAACCCACTGTCCTGGTAGGTTTACGTGTTTGTCTGTCTGTCTGTGTATATGTGTGGGGTGGGGGCTGGGAAGGGGTGGGATCCAGGACCTCACATGGGCTCAGCATAATCACTACCCGAGAGCCCCTACTACTATCAGAGAGCCCCCGGCCTGCTCTGCAGCATCTTGCAGAACACAGTAGGCTTCACAAGATGGATGGCGTTGTCACGGTGCTGGCTTCCTAGCTCACACTTTCTCCCTGTGGTCTCAGCAACTGAGAGCAAGTGAGGTCTGAGTGAGTCTCTGTCTGTGAGGATCAGGTTTCCCTCCTTTGGCTGGGCTACTTTGAGTAGCATTTGTGGCTTTGTGGCTCCCTGCTGCTTGCACAGCCTGGGTTCTCCAGAGGACTGCTGTTCTGGATGTCTCTCTTGGTGCTGTCCGGCCCAGCTGTCTGTGTGTTCCCAAAGACAGGCAGGCTGCACCCATGTTTCATTAGCATCAGCCTTAGTTTTGAGCCAAAGGAGCCCCTGATGTAGGTCTTGTGTTTCACAGGATCTGGCTCAACCTCTGCTGCAGTGACCTCCGTTAAGAGACAGAGATGCTGTAGTCTAGGCTCTTGTCCACCAGAGGCTGTCCCTTGCTTTTTCTATCCTACAGTCTTTGTACCTGGACTTTTTCATTTCTTATACAAACGATGTTGGCCTACTTGGAGAAACCATGTGGGCCTCCTCCCTCTGTCCAGCTTCCTGGGTACCTCCAGGTCAAGGTCAACATGGGTAGAACCTGGAAAAGCAGCTCAACCTTTCCAAACCTGTCCCCTCAAGGGACCATTTCAGAGTAAGCTGGGAACAGGAAGAGGAGGGGGCAGGCTGTGGGATGGCACAGAACCTCCCCCCCCAAAGCTTTGAAATTTGAAATTGAAATCTGGCCTGCCAGATTGGAGTGAAGGTACATTTGTCAAGGTAGGCGATTGGTATGTATTTTACTTAACACTCTGTCAATTTAATTTCCAACATTTAATATTTGCACATACGGCGCGTGGTCTCTATGTCTGTGCTTGCCCTGGGCTTTGCAACTGTTAAAGGCAGGCCTGGGGCTAAGAATGTAGCTCAGTGGTAGTGTGCTTACATAGCACAGAGTACCCTAAGCTCAACCCCTAGTACAGAAGGGGAAAAGAGAAGAGGGTATGTTAGTATTCATCTTGGGAGCTGGGCAGTAAGTGCTTGCCTACCTGGTGTGTGAAACCCAGTTCCCCACACCCGGATGCTCTGAAGACCAAGTTTGATTCCCAGCATCATATAAACTGGCTGTGGTGATGCACACCTATAATTCTTGCACTTGGGAGGTAGAGGCAGGAGTTCAAAATCAGCCTTGGCCAGCCTGGGCTATAAGAAGCCTTTTCTAAAAAACACAATAAGATGGGGATGGACTGGAGAGATGGCTCAGAGGTTAAGGTGCTAGCTCTGTTCTCAGCAGTACATTGGATGCCCCCAGCAGCCTGTCGCTCTAGCTCCCGGGGATGCAGTATCTTCTGGCCTGTACCTGAGTTGTCAATACACACACACACACACACACACACACACACACACAGAGAGAGAGAGAGAGAGAGAGAGAGAGAGAGAGATAAAGTCTTTAAGAGAAAAAAATAGAAATAAATAAAGTGCCCCCTCCCATTGAAATAGAAAGAAAGCCTGCTGGCTCTCATCATCCTTCTTCAGCGACACCAGCCTCTTCCTGGGAACCCTTTCCTACCTCACAGACCTTTAGAAAGAGGGAAGATAAAAGCCACACCCTTTGGCCAGGTCCATAGGCTACACCATGATCAGATGATGCAAACTGCCTAGCAACTTTTCTTTCCCTTCCTCCCCTTCCTCCGCTCCTCATCTCTTTCTTGAGACAGGGTCTCACTCTATAGACCAGGCTCTAATTCACAAAGATCCACTTGCCTCTGCCTTCTGGGCCCTGGGGTTAAAAAAAA
>NW_022196911.1:71626321-71626480 GCF_008632895.1 Mastomys coucha | reverse complement strand
CAAAAAAAAAAAACAAAGCAGCAGAGTAAATTGAGGAAAGGAAGGAAGGGCGGGGCAGCATCGGGCTCACTGATGCCTGATAGCTCCCTCCTACTCTTCCTACACCCCTACTGTTCCTCCAACATGCTGCGCACCTCTCTCTCTCTCCCTCCCTCCCTC
>NW_022196911.1:71617540-71626248 GCF_008632895.1 Mastomys coucha | reverse complement strand
TTTCTGGGGATTAAACCCAGAGCCTCATGAATGCTAGTCAAGCGCTCCACCGCTCAGCTGCATCCTGAGTCCTGTGGAAGCATCCTGCTGCAGCTTTTCTCCCCCATCCTTCTTATCATCCAGCCTTTCCTTAACTGCATCTGCCTGTGCCCTTTCCTGCCCATATTTTCTCCATAGTCCTTTTTGCCATTTAACATATAGATCCAGTTATCTTCCTCAGCTTCTGGCTGTCTTTGCTGGAACACATACTGCAAACTTTGAGTTCTGTCCACTGCTGAATGCCCAACCCTCAAAGCTGTGCCCAGCATACAACAGGCATGCAACAAAGGGTCTGCTGGCTCCCATTTGTGATTTGGGAGGTTGTGACAGGAAGCTTGCTACAAATTTAAGGCTGCTTGAATTTCACCTCAATTTTTTTTTTTAAAGGGCATAATATGCAAAAACTTAGAGCTTATAAAATCAGTATCACATCTGATTTGAAGATGCAAAGTTAAAGTACAAATGGCTGCAAGAAGCTGGAAACCCTTAATTCACTGTTCTGACCGAGACCGATGCTGCTGCCTAGACTGGCAATGAGCTTTTTATTTTTTAAAGATTTGTTTCTTATGTAAATGAGTGCTCTATTGCATGTACACCTGCAGACCAGAAGAGGGCATCAGAACTCATTATAGATGGCTGTAAGTTACCACATGACTGTTGGGACTCAAGAGTCTCTGGAAGAGCAGCAGGTACTCCAACTCCAATCGTGAACTTTTGATGTTTCCATATAATACTTCTGAGGGCTTTATGTAGGCTTGTGCTATTAGGCCCAGGGAAACCCTCAATTATTGAGGTTGACCTCAAACTTGTTTTGTAGCTAAAAATGACCCTGAACCTATTTTTAAAAAATTTTAATTGGGGCTGGAGAGATGGCCCATCAGTTTAAGAGCACTAACTGTTCTTCCAGAGGCCCTGAGTTCAATTCCCAGCAACCACATGGTGGCTCACAACCATCTGTAATGGGATCTGATGCCTTCTTCTGGTGTGTCTGATGAGAACAACAGTGTGCTCACATCCACAAAACAAATAAATCTTTTAAAAAATTATTTTATCATTGTATGTATATATAGATGCTCTGCCTACCTGCATGTCTGTGTACCACATGCACACCTAGTGCTAGTGGGGTGCCGGGAGAGGGTACTGGCATCCCCTGGAACTGGAGTTGCAGACCATGGTAAGCCACTGTGTGAGTGTTGGGAGTTGAACCTGGGTCCTCTGGACATATTATCAGTGCTCAACTGCTGAGCTTCTCTCCAGCCTGGCCACTGTTGATCCTCCTCCTTTCCCTATCTAGTGTTGGAGTTACAAGTATGTAGTACCATACCTGATCCAAACCATCAATTCTTTGAAAAAAATTACATTTTTATTTATTTATGGTGTATGGGAGTAGTAGGTGTGTGAACATGTACCACATCAGAGGACGACTTATGGAAGTTGGGTCTCCTCTTCCCCCGTGTGTATCTTGGGGGACTGAATTTAGGTTGTCATGTTTGGCAGCAAGCTCGCTTACCTGCTGAGCTATTTCAGCGGTCCCCTGACATGCTCAGTTCTCCACAAGGTTTCCTCCAGGGTTCGGGAAGGAGCAAGAATGGGCAAATTATGCAGGAAATGTTCGCCAGATTAGAAGCCTTTACTTCTGAAGCAGAGCAAGGGGCATATTCTTAGGTTCTGCATTGTTCTTTAGACCATTTGGTAGATCTAAAATTCACTGTTGGGGCTGGAGAGATGGCTTAGGGTTAAGAGCTCTGGCTGCTCTTCTAGAGGTCCTGAGTTCACAACCATCAATAGGGGGAACTGATGCCCTCTTCAGGCAGGCAGATGTATATGCAGCAGACCAATATTTTTTTTTTTGTTTTTCGAGACAGGGTTTCTCTGTGTAACCCTGGCTGTCCTGGTACTCACTCTGTAGACCAGGCTGGCCTCGAACTCAGAAATCCGCCTGCCTCTGCCTCCCAAGTGCTGGGATTAAAGGCATGCTCCACAACCGCCTGGCCAAATAAAAATTTTTAAGTTTTAAAATTCACTGTCTTCCAACAGCAGTTTGCAATTCTAGTAACAATCTGAGCCCATGGGAACCCATAGCTGGTACCTTTAATTATTTTATTTTATTCTGTCTTGGGTTATTAAGACAGAATCTTGCTATTTAGGTCAGGCTAGCTCATTTTGTAGCAGGCTGGCTCTTTTGTAGCAGGCTGGCTCATTTAGTAGCCAAGCTATGTTTGAACTCACAACATTCCTCTTGCCTCAGCTCCTCTAGTGCTGGGATTAGATTGCAGATGTGTACCACCATGTCTGGATTTAAAATATATCTATTTATTCACTTATTCTTCTGTGGTGTGAGTGTTTTGCCTGCATGTATGCCTGCACCACATGTGGGCCTGGTATTGGCAGAGACTAGAAGAATATGTCGGATCCCCTGGAGCTGGAGTCACATACAGTTGTGAGATACCTCTATGGATGTTGGAAATCAAACCCAGGTCCTCTGGAAGAGCAGTCAGTGCTATTAACAGCTGAGCCATCTCTCCAGCCCCTGAATTTCTACTTTTTCTGACCTACACTTGTCTTGTTGAAGTCCTCTTACAAGCCAGTCTTCCTCTGCTCTAATCTGTATATCTAAGCCCCCCAGCACTTTGCTAAGGAACCACAGTTGAATACAGGACCAGTGAAGGTTTAGATGGTGTAGCACCCTGAAGCTAAATGCTGCAGAGTGCACTAGTGATTCCGGCTACTAGGAAGGTTGAGGCCAGAGGACTGCCAGAGCTCAGGAATTTGAGACCAGTCTGAGCATTAAAGGAAGAACCTGTTTCAAGATGAATGGGGGCTGATGATAAGGTTGCTAGATATAGTCAGACACAGGGGAGACAAAAGGGTAGACAGCCATCAACAAGTTAAGGCAAGACCTCAGAAGAAGGCAGCTTGCAGTCCCTCCATCTCAGGCTTCCTGAGTAGAGAGCACAGAGCCATCATAAATCTTGCTGAATAAGTGCTGGTCACCACCCTTGTCTGTGCCTGTCTATGGGGCTTCCTTGTGGCAGCCCCAGAAAACAATACAGTTCCTTTTGTCCTCCTCTTCCCCTTCCCCTTGAGACTACAGCTTTACTGCTGTTTCCTGTTCTCTGCCTGAGACCTGGCTCACCCTGTGACTTCTGGTTTAGCCACCAGAGCAGAGAAACTCAGCTTAGTAAATGGTGGGTATGGTGGGACTCACTGTCACCTCAGCCCACCTCCAGATTTTGACATTTTCAGACCCTGTCTTTGAGGGTTTGCAGCCTTGGCTAGGCAGGAGCCGGGACTCCAGAAAGCAATGTGGACCAAGAAATTTGGCAAGGCCAAGAAGGGGTGAGTATGGGTATGGAGAGATGGGCACAGCTCACAAGGGAAGTCACATAGATGCCCACTTGTTCCATCTTGAGGCTGTGTCCTGGTCCAGCTCTGTGCCAATTCCTTAGATTTGAGCCTGGTTTTGCTTCTTTTTGCTGTGTTGTTATGAATTTAAGAGTACTGGGAATTTTTACCCAGCTCAAAGCCCCAACAATATAGTGTAAGCCCCCATCACAATAATCACAATATGCCAATTAAAAGGAGAACTAGTTGGAGCTGAGATGGTGCTTGCCAACCAAGCTTGAGGATGCTCCGCACTGGATAAAAGCCTGGCTCGGAGTGGGTCTATAACCCCAGGGCTATGGCTGAGAGACAGGGCAAATTCTTGGAGTTCTCTGGTGAGCAAACCCAATGAATTGATGAGCTCCAGATGGAGCATGATCAAGGAAGACACCTGGAGTGACCTCTGCCCTCCATACATGTCTCCATGTACACATACATGCACATATGCACACATATTTATATGCACATACATCCCACATAAATAACACACACACACACACATGTGTATGCACCCATGAGCATTAATGGCAAAAAGGAATGGAAGCAGATGTAACCCGTGTGGCATGCTGGGCTGAGGCACAGATAAAAGGGTGCAGTTGTCCCAAGTTCATATTCAAAACCCTGACATGAGCTTTAGGTTTAAGTTGAGGAAAAATTGGAACAGAGGAAGAGAAGCTGCAGAATCAAGCAGTCTTTGCTACAATGAGAGCTGAGCTACATTGTCTCACTTCTGGTTTTGTTTGAGACATCGTAATCACTGTGGTGACCTAAAGAGGCAATCTGGTCCCCTGGAGAGCACCTGGGTGCTGCCTGAACATCATCAAGGACAGTCCTCCTTCCTCTGAGTGGGTATCGTCCTGCTGGGAGTCTCCCTGTGGCTTGCTTGTAGTTTTTGCTTTTAATGATAAAGCAATTTCTTTTCTTTTTTTTTCCTTTCCCTTTCTTTCCTTCTTTTCTTTCTCTTTCCTTCTTCCTTCCTTTCTTTCTCTCTTTCTTTCTTTCTTTCTTCCTTTCTTTCTTTCTTTGAAACAGGGTTCCTGTATGTAGTCCTCCTGGCTATCCGGGAACTGGTGTTGTAGACCAGGAACTCACAGAGCTCTGCCTGCCTTCGTTTCCCAAGTGCTGGGATTAAAGGTGTGAGCCAACACCCCCAGCAACAAAAGCAATTTCTAAGTGTCTGTTGTAAGTGAACTTGGGCTCTTTCTGTAGCAGTTTTCTCTTCTCTCAACTTGGACCCCTGGAGACACTGTCTAAAACAAAACAAACAAGTTATAACAAAGTACCATCATGATAGGGAGTTCTCAATAAGGATCTCTTTCTTTGTCTCTCTCCTCTGTGTGTGCACGTCTGAGTCTCTTTCTCTTTATGTATGTGTATCTCTGTCTCTTTTCTCTGTGTGTGTGTCTGAGTCTCTCTGTCTCTCTGTCTCTGTCTCTGTGTGTGCATCAGACAGAGGTCTGTCAATGTCTACCTTGTTTTTTGGTTTACTTTAAAAATTATAAAAGGTGTGCTTATTTTTATATGTATGAGTATTTGCTTACATATATGCATGAGCACTACATACATGGAGTACCCCCTTTGAGGCCAGAAGGGAGTGTCAGATCTCCTAAAACTGGAGTTACAGACTATTGTGACCATGTAGGGACTGGGAACTGAACCCAGGTCTTCTGCAAGAGCAGCGCCAAGCACTCTTAACCACGGAGCCATCTTCTCAGCCTGTTTGGGTTGGTTTTCTTGAGACTTGGCCGTCCAGTTACCCAGCTCTGTCCTCCAAGCCAAAGTCTGTCTGTCTGCAAAACATCATCACGACTGCTGACATCTGGTCATTCCTTCCGGCAACTGTATGCAATTTTGCCCTAATTCTGTGGTGTGTGTGTGTGTGTGTGTGTGTGGTGTTGGTGGTGCTGGTGGTGTTGGTGATGCTGGTGGTGGTGATGGTGGTAGTGGTGGTGGCTAGAGAATACAGGGTGGAGAAGAAGTCACCAACTATGTGACTACAGGGAAGCCATCATCCATGCTTGGTCTGTAAGTATGCAGAGTAAAAATTGGTTCCCTAAAGTGAACTATGGTAGAACTGTCCTTTAATTTGTCCTTAGAAGGTAGAGGTTGGTACTGTTTACAGCTCCCCTACTGAAAGAGTTTTGGCAATAACTCTACCCTCTGAGAAACCTTCCCAAGCCCAGTTTTTTTTTTTTTTTTTACTTTGTATTCTTTAATTTTGTTCCTCTTTTTTTCTTTTAACTTTTTAAAGTTGTGTGTGTGTGTGTGTGTGTGTGTGTGTGTGTGTGTGTGTGTGTGTATGGGTGGTAAAGGACTCACTAGTAGCCTTGGCTTGCCTCAAACTGTGGAGACCAAACTGGCTTTCAACTCTCAGAGAGAAACCTGCTTGCTTTTGTCTCCTGAGTGCTGGGATCAAGGGCTTGCTCCACTAACCTTAGCAAAACCAACACTTTTTTAAAAAGCAAACATTTTGTGCCATCTGCTAAAGCTAATGATGCTGACACTGGTGGCCAGGCCAGGCCTCCAAATCCCAGCTCCATGGTGTGTTTGTGGGGACTTTGCCTCACACATGCAATGACCTAGTGACTATTTCAGTAGGGCTCAGAGGTGGTTGATTCTCTTTGTGTGACTGTGGACAATCTAAAACGATACCTGCCACCCTTGCCAAGCAAAGCGCTCACCCCAGTCTGTTTTTCCCAGGGAGGCGGGTGCTGGGAGGGGCTAGATGTTCTTCCCCATGCCTAGACCAGCAGAGGAGACATGATTTCCCTGGCACTGATTGGGCAGTTGTTAAAGAGTCAAGGGCCAGCCCTGGAGACTTCACACTTGGAAACCTGGTACTAGCATTTATCAGCTCTGTGACCTTGGGTAAGTAACCTCAGAAGACTGAAGCCTTGCTTGCTTTACCTGTAGAATGGGGATTTCCCACTAACTCACAAAATGACCTCACGAGGTCAAGATGAGATCAGAGTGTGGTAGACACAGGTTCTGTGCGTAGGGTGTTCTTGAACACTGTTGGCTGTTTCTGCAGTTGCCCTCTGAACTCTTTCCGGAAGCCTTTTCACACTGCAAGTCCCAGGAGGTAGGACCCTCTCACCTGCAGTTCTGCAGCTGTTTACAGCAATGTGCCTCATCGTGTGTGGTTAAGAGGAAGCTGGGGCCTCTTTGAACTCCAGCTTCCTTCTGTTTTGATTGCTATGCCTACGCCATCACCACCACCCAAGGCTGCTCAGGGAACAGTAAGCTCTAACAGACTTACCTGAAATAGCTGTTATTGATTTATGCTTCTGTTCCGAAAGGAGGAAGAAGAATCAAGCCTTGCTGGTGAAAGCTGTCATGTGACTGAGTCCTTCAGGTTGTTGGTTCCCAGGCAGAGAGGGAGCCCCAAGACGCCAGTTTCCCAGGGAAATTCCTGGAAAGTGTTAAGAAAAATAAAGCTGAAGGTTGGAGGCTTTGGGGTGCACGGAGGGTCAGGTCATCCTTGGCTACCTGTAGGGAGTTGGATGTCAACCCAAGATATAAGAGATCGTACTTGATAAAACTATATATATAGAAAAAACTACACACACACACACACACACACACACACACACACACGGAGTGTGGGGGAGATGGGGAGAAAGTAATACCAGAGCAGAGCTGAGTCAGGGACCAGCCCTGTAATTTCATCTACTTTAGAGGCTGAGGCAGGAGGATTACAAGTTTCAAAGAGCCTGTTTGGATACTAAGAGCCTATCTTAAGGGGCTGGAGGGATGGCTCAGTGGTTAGGAGAACCGACAGCTCTGCTTTTCTAGAGCTCCCGAGCCCAATTCCCAGCACCCACATAGCACCTCACAATGGGATCCGATTCCCTCTTCTGGTGTACAGGCATTCAGTGAAGCATTCATAAACATAAAATACATAAATGAATAAGCCTTGGGAGGCAGAGGCAAGTGGATCTCTGTGAGTTTGAGGCCAGCCTGGTCTACACGGAGAGTTCTAGGATAGCCAGGACTACACAGGCCCTGTCTCAAAACAAACAAAAAACAAAGCAAAAAGACCTTGTCTTTAAATTTTAAAAAGTTAAAAGAAAATAAGGTAGGGTGGGGCTGAGGCTATAGCTCAGCGGTAGAGTATTTGTCTAGTATACACAAAGCCATGGGTTCAAATCTCCATCACTGAAAAAGAGAAAAGAAAGGAAAGGAGGGAGGGAAGGAGTTAGGGAGGGATTAAAGTGTCTAGAGTGTACACAGTTTCTCAAATAGATTTGTGCACATTCAATAGCCACCAATGGCCATCCCAGCCATGCACCTTGGTCATGGTGTCACACCCTAGAACTGGCATCACTATGCCCATGGGCCCTTCTATTTTTCCTCCTGGGATCACTTATATTCAGGCTGTCCCGTTTCTCCTTTCCTGGCCTGGATCATTGCTTGGTTGTCTCAGAAAGCACCCAAACTTTTACCTTGGCCTAAAGATCACTCTAAAGCTTCCTCAGCATGGTGGGAGACCAAGTCCAACTTCCCGTTCCCCAACTCCCTTCTACAGCCTGGAGCCCATGGCTCTTTGGAGCCTAATTCTAAGCACTAATCCCCAAGAGACAAGATCATGTGCTGAGCAGGGTTAAACCTTACCTTGGTCTGGTATAACTAATGATGAACATCAGACAGGGCTCAGGGTATAGTTCACCAGTAAAGGGTGTGCTAGGTGTGCATGAGGTCCTGGGTTTGGTTCCTAGCCCCAGGAGTAAAAGTAGGTCTGTTAGCAAAGAGGACACCCACACTAGTGATGTTCTCCAATAAAGGAGCCCCAGGTCCTTGAAAACATGACACATTCTAGAATCAGGGAAAGAAAACCCAGAAAACCAGCCTCAAGCATTTTCTAATGGCAGAAAGTAACAATCTTTCCAAGATCTCCTCTCCAAACCCCAAACCCCTACATTGATAAAAATATGTCAAAGGCGGGTGGGAACCAGATAAGATACTGCGCCCAATAGTCAAAGCTTGGAGAATAGAAGCAAAAACCAAAATGAAATTGGAACATAACCCCAAAGTACAAAGTAAATGTCCACTTTTTTTTTTTTTTTTTTTTTTTTTTTTTTTTTTTTTTTTTTTTTGAGTAACAAGCCAGGAGCAAAGCTGCCAACAGTTTACGTGGATCCTCACCTCAAGAAGAACACTAAGGTGAGCGGTGGAGTGGTGGTGCACACCTTTGATTCCAGGGCTTGGGAGTCAGAGGGGGGTGGGTTTCTGAGTCTGAGGCCAGATTAGTCTAAAGACAGAGTTCCAGAAGAGCCAAAGCTACA
>NW_022196911.1:71616155-71617530 GCF_008632895.1 Mastomys coucha | reverse complement strand
GAACTCAGAAATTCTCCTGCCTCTGCCTCCAAAGTGCTGGGATTAAAGGTGTGCACCACCACCAAGTCTTTAAAAAGCAAATAAATAAATAGACAAACAAACAAAAAGAGGGAAACACCTCTGTACTCTCTTAGTGTAGACTGTGTAGGGTTTCCTTTCAACTTGTGGAAAGGGTACCAGAGTGACATTGTAGTGGAAAGGCCTACATCCCCTCAGCCAGCTGATCAAGGTCATCTACAGCAAAAACTCATGTCCAAAAACTCATGACTCATGTCATGGGGGAAGCTGGGGTTTCAAGACAGGGTTTCTCTGTGTAGCCCTGGCTGTCCTGGAACTCTCTCTGTAGACCAGGCTGGCCTCAAACTCAGAAATCCGCCTGCCTCTGTCTCTCAAGTGCTGAGATTAAAGGCACATGTCACCACCACCCAGCTATATGCAGTCTTTTAAAACATTTTATACAGATTTTTTAAATGTTAAGAAATTATTTGTGCATGTTTGTGTAGATGTGGGTTTATGCATGCAATCGCACTGCCCACGGAGACCAGAAGAGGGCAGAAGACCCCCTGAAATTACAGTTGCTTATAGGTCACCAGATATGGAGCCAAATTCAGCTCTTCTGTTTAACCAGTAAGCCATCTCTCCAGCCAGATAAAGTGTGCTTCTATGATGAAAAAAGAAAGGCTCTTCTAAATCTTTAGGTCCAGTCTTTATATATATATATATATGAATACATTGTTGCTGTCTTCAGACACACTAGCAGAGAGCATCACTCCCATTACAGATGGTTGTGTGCCATCATGTGGTTTCTGGGAACTGAACTCAGGACCTCTGGAGGAGCAGTCAGTGCTCTTAACCACTGAGCCACCTTTCCAGCCCCTAGGTCCAGTCTTAATAAGGAGAAAACTATCAGACAGATTCTAATAGACACAGACTCAAAGACAATGAGTTTGAGAAACTGTTACAGCCAGGAGGCCATTAAGGAAGTGTGATGACTAAATGAACTGACATCTTAAAAGAGATCCTGGGACATTAAATGGACATTAGGCTCCATCAAAGGAAATCTGAATGAACTAGTTAGTAAGCATGTATCAGTATTGGGTCATTCATGATCACAAATGTGAACTGGGCACCATGGCCCAAGCCTGCAAGCTCAGTGCTCAGGACAGGGAGGAAGGAAGATCAGGAGTTAAAAGTCAACCTGGACTGTAAGATACACTGTCTAAACCAAACCAAACCAAACATCAGTTATAACAAAGTACCACAATGATCGAGAATTCTCAATAAGGATCTCCCTCTTTCCTTTCTCCCTCCCTCACCTGTGTGTGTGTGTGTGTGTGTGTGTGTGTGTGTGTGTGTGTGTGTGTAGGCAGTATAT
>NW_022196911.1:71597596-71615812 GCF_008632895.1 Mastomys coucha | reverse complement strand
CTGTGCTGTCTGTTCTTCCCCCTCACCCCATATATCTAAAGTGGTTCTAAAAATAAAAGCAAGCTGGGCAGAAAAGCCTGCACCAGGGTTCTTGGGCTCTCAAGGAATGCAGGTGAGGGGCTCTCTCTTCCTCACACCTGCTCCACAGGGAGCTGGGTTACTTGCCCTGTGCCCTGGGCTGCCTGCATCCCTGCTGCTCTAGGTCAGCCTGCAGGGGTTTCTGAGGCCAGTAATGTGGCTGGGCTGCTAGTCCATGTGGCTCTGCATCATTCTACTGTGTGTGTGTGTGTGTGTGTGTGTGTGTGTGTGTGTGTGTATGTGTGTGTGTGTCACAGTCAGCATATAGAAGGAGGCTTATTGTTTAGGGGCCAAAAGGGGTGCCAGTGCCTCAAGGCAAGGAGAAGGGAACTGAGACACAATCACTAAATTCTACCAGTATGTCTCTGCTCATAGGAGCATGCCTATAACCTGACACCTGGGTATCTGTGCACAGATTTTGCATTACGTAAATCAAGGGCACTTGCAAATCCACAAAGCTCTATATAATGAGGATGTGTTACACATGCATGCATATTCATAGTCTTCAGTTAGCAAGAGATCCCACCTGTGGTATTTGATATGTGTTTATCTATGTAATCTAATATGTATTTATCCTTGTCTTGTGGATTCCTTAGGAGAGAGTCCCCACCCCTTACTGGTTCTCTGCTTTGAGACAAGATTTCAAGTGTCCCAGGCTGGCTAACTCTCTCTATAGCCGAGGATGACGATGAACTCCTGACTCTCCATCACCTTCCTGAGCACTGAGCTTCCAGGTGGTTACCACCATGCCTGGTTTTGTTCCACACTGGGGATGAAATCAGGATCTTGTGCACTACAGGCAAGCATTCTGTCAACTGAGTTTCATCCTCAGCCCTGATATGTCTTACTGGCACCTCAAAATTGTAAGTGTCTAGACAAGCGGCCATTGATCATTAGGCCCCTCACATTAATCTTTGCTAGCTATGTTTCTGCTCTGTCTGCCATTTCTATAATATTCCAGCCTCCTGCTCCCTTCCTCTGGGTTATTCCACTCATGGCCTTCCCACCATGGGCCCATCTGCAGACTCCCACTCCCCCTTCATGTCTCTGCCCCAGGGTTTCCGAAGAGAAGCTCTCCGTGTCCTACCGGTTCTCATGATTACGTAGCAAACACTTTATGGACTTAGCTATCTCCTTCACTACCACCTTCCAGGAAAAAAAAAATCAAATGAGCACTAGTGCTTTCAGGAGTCAGAGACAACAGGCCCCCTCGTAGCAGGCAGGACAAGAGGTGACCAGCTACCAGATGTGAGTGTTAGGAACCAAACATGGTTCCTCTGTAAGAGCGGTATGTGCTCTTAACCACTGAGCCATCTCTCCAATCCCCACCACCCCTTATTTTTTGAGAGAGGTTTTACTCTGTACCTGAGTCACCTTGAACTCCATGGCTGCTCGCCTCTATGCTGAGCTTATAGGCATGAGCCCCTATCCTGGTTCCTCCCAGCTCTTGGTGGCACCAGGCATTCCTCTTTAGGGTGTCTTCATCCCTTGAATGTCTGTCTCCACCTTCACATTCACGACTCTCACATGTGAACCTTCTTGTGGGGTTTAGGGCCTATTAGATATTGAGGATATCTCATTGTGAAATGCTTAAGGTTTGCTAAAACTTTTTTTTAAATTTATTTGCCTTTATTTTATGTGCATTGGTACTTTGCCTGCATGTATGTCTGTGTGAGACTGTCAGATTTTGGAGTTACAGTTGTTAGCTGCCAGGTCCTCTGAAAGATGCAGTCGATGCCCTTAACCACTGAACCATCTCTCCAATCCTGTTTGTTTTTTTTTTCTTTTTTCTTTTTAAAGACAGGGTTTCTCAGGGATGGGGATGGGTTGGACAGATGGCTCAGAAGTTAAGAGCTCTGGCTGCCTTTCCAGAGGTCCTGAGTTCATTTTCCAGCAACCACATGGTGGCTCACAACCATCTATAGTGAGCTCTGGTGCTCTCTTCGTATCTGCAGGCATACATGCAAGGCAGAATGCTATATATGTAATAAATAAATAAATCTTAAAAAAAAAAAAAAGACAGGGTTTCTCTGTGTAGCTTTGGCTATCCTCAAACTCAGCGGTCAGCCAGCCTCTACCTCCCAAGTGCTGAGATTAATAGCATTGCACCACCACATTTGCTCTCTCTCTTTCTCTCTCTCTCTCTCTCTCTCTCTCTCTCTCTCTCTCTCTCTCTCAACAAAACAGGTCACAGTCACAAGTTTTGGGTTTGGCGTGGATATTTCCCCCCAGACCCTAATTTAATCCATCAGATCTGTAAATCTGAGTCCCGTTGTCTTCTTCCACTCCACTTGTCTCCTTCACAGTAAAGAGGAAGGGACAAGTGTCTCTTCATCATATGTGTCCAATAGATTTAAGATTTTGGGCCTCTCCAGGAACCCCTGACGGTCCGAGACAGCTGTTTGACTCCTTCTGAACACTTGCCTAGAGAGGTCACCCCTCAACCTCTACAGGCTGGGGTTTGGCCCCAGGCACCTTCATGACCTGGGATCCTCTGGACCTCAGCTGTTGTCTGCAGATCACTCTTGGCTTTTGGGCATGTCTCCTGGAGACAGGCCTGCCCTCTCCCACGCTCTTCTGCCTTACTACTGCAAGCTGGCCAGCTCCTTCCCTTCCCTTTCAATAATCGGCTAGGCTGGAAAGTGGCCCTGGGTACTTGGTTCTCACCTGGAGGAGAGGTGTTGGTGTGAGAGGAAGGTGACCCCCAGAGGATGTTCAACAATGTTTGGAGGCACTTTCTATTGTCACAACCTGAGTGGCAGAAGTGAGTCTATACTACTACTTAGTACAAAAGGCTAGGGATCGATGCCGCTAAACAACTTGCAATGAACAGCATAATCCTATGATAAAGGAGTCCCCTGCTGAAAATGACAACAAACGCGGTGGCCCGGTGGCCCTGCTCTACCTCTGTGCTTGTCCTAAGCTTCAGGATAGAGGCCCAATTCTCAAAAATCAGACTCTGCTTCTACAGGGGTAGCAGTTTTGATGACATTCTGCCAGGGAGCTGCCCTTCTAGGCATCCTGGATGGCGTGGAAGAGTCTTCCGGTGGTGTGATGGTGAGGGGGAGGCACAGAGGGCCTTAAAGCCGAGCCTGCTTGCTCATAACTCCCTCCCAGGGAGCTCAATGGGTGGCTCTCATTGGCAGTGGGAGAGGGGATGGGGAGTTAAGGTCCAAGGACCAGCTTGGTCTCTTATGGTGTCTTGGCAAAGGTCCTTATCTCTCCATCTCACTGGGAGGTTCCAGTAGGAGTTGTGAGGTGGGGGGAGTGTCCCAGCTAGCCAGACACCAGTGTTCCCCTACTCGGCTGAGTCCATTCTTGTCTCTGCTGTGAAAGCTCTTGGGAAGCAGAAGCCCTTCCAGTTCGTTCACCTGTGTCTCTGGTACCTCAACATAATTACTCTCTGTTGCAAAACAATAGCATTCTGTTGACAGTGAATGAAGAGTCTGCCTTCTTTGCCTTCTTTAGAGAACAGGTGGATTTGCAGCTGGCAAAGAGAAGGGCTGGGGATGTGACTCAGTTGGTAAGATGCTTGCTTAGCGCACATAGACTATGTCTCTGATTCCAAGCACTACATAAACCCTTGCTGGCCCAGGCCTGAAATCTCAACGCTAAGAAGGTGGAAGCGAGAGGTCTGAGGTTCAAGAGTGTCCTCTGCTACACATAGAGCTTGAGGCCAGCCAGGGATACAGGATCTTAAAAATGGTCTTGTGGGCTCCTTTTGTTTTGTTTTGACAAGGTCTTTCCTCTATTGTACATTTTGTCCAAGATGACATTGATGGCCTTGAACTTGTGATCCTTCTGCCTCAATCTTCTAAATAGCTGGGACTTCAGATAGACACCATGCCCTGCATTTTTTTTAAGACTTCTTTATTATACTTTATGTGTATGAGTACACTGTAGCTGTCTTCAGACACACCAGAAGAGGGCATCAGATCTCATTACGAATGGTTGTGAGCCACCATGTGGTTGCCGGAAATTGAACTCAGGACCTTTGGAAGAGCAGACAGTGCTCTTAACCACTGAGCCAGCTCTCCAGCTCATCATGCCCTGCATTTTGTTTCTTCCCCCAAGCTAAAGATAAAAGGCACTCTGCCCACTGAGCTACACTCTGACCCCATCTGTAATCCATTCTAAGAAAGAAAAGTTTGCTTGGATCGAAGAGCAAAAAGGATGAGGCCACTGTGAATTTTGCCAAGTGGATGTGGAGGAGGTTCCCCTACAACATGGAAGAAGAGTTGGCAAGAATAAAAGGACTTGGAGCAAGAGCCCATGCAGCTAGTGATTGGCCTAAGATGGCGAATATATTCACATCAGTGGGGCCTCAACATACAGACACACATGTGCGAAGTATGTCCCCCTTCCCAATCAGTGGGCATGTGGGAGCCACCAGTGAGGATGGGGCCATTTCACACTGGAGCAGGACAGGAGGCCTAGGCTGTGTCTCCTCTCATATACAAGATGCCCCCAGGAACAGTCAAACAAGGACAGTTGGTTGTGTAAGGATGGTTGTATTACTGTGGGGGGGGGGTGGGGAGGGCTATGTGAGATACCTAGAAAATAAAGCTTTAAGGAAACTAGCAAGAGTCCTCTCTCCTCAGCCCAACCCAAGTACAAGGCTGAAGTACTACAAGCACTCGCTAGAAACCTTGCTTGTTGGAGGCTAAAAAACACCTCACAAAGATACCTCACAAAGCAATCAGGTTATCAACCAATTTCTCATGGCCCATTCTCCAAAAAGAGGCTGGGTCAACTCAGAAACTGAGTTCGATGTCACAGGCTATGCGTGCTAGGAGGCAGCTTGTGGGTGGACAGGTAGCCCTGCATCCTTGAGATCTGAGGATTAGGGAAATGACCAGGGTGATGGCCATGACTGTTACTAACCCTTACAACGAGCCAGTCTTGGGTTAGGGGCTTCCCTGAATTCAGGGACTTGCTCCAAGTCCTTTTATTCTCATTCTTCTCTTCCTCCTGCAGAGAAGACTGAAGCTCAGACTTCACTGCCTGAACACAGTGACAATTTATATTAAGTCAGATTAAACGAAGTAACACATTCAGTCAGTCCCTTGTTCCCAGTGGCTAGGGCAGCTATACAACATCTCTGTACTACAGGAAGTTTCCTGGCAGGTGTCACAGATTCACACAAGATCACATTTCCCATAGGGAAGATCAGAGTCCAGATGAAAGTTGATATGACCTAGGGACTAATCGGGGCTGCTGAATTAATATGACAACCAGGAGTCCCAGGCTTTTCACCTGGCTACTGATGTCCAAGGCCATCTTAGGAATTTTTTTTCCTTAAATATTTAGTCTAAGGGGCCAGAGAGATGCCTTCACTCTACTTGGGTACATATACACCATTCAGGCTTATAGCAGCTGGAAATGAATACAACTTGGTTCATTTTGAACTGGCAGAGTCAAGACAAAGCAGACAAGAGCTCTGGGTGGCAGCTTCCTTTGAAGACTGTAGCATCCATTTGCGCCTCCTCCAGTCATTTATTCTGCAAACATACATTGAGCACCAGCTAGTGTTAGGTTTCTAGAAACCCTATCTTTTGCCTCCTGGGGTTGCTAGAAGAGGCTTGAAGCTCTTTAAAGAAAAGACAGAGCTGTTCGTTATCTGTAACTAAAAGGAGCCCTCGAGATCCACTCGGTGCCAAGAAGAGCCATCTAAAGGGGATGGCGCCTATCAGATGGCCTCAGGCCAGCGCTCTTCAGCTGGCAGGAACAGGTCCCAGGTCAAAGAGGGGCGGACCGGGGCGGGGCGCGCGCCTGGTACCTGAGGTGACCGCCAGAGGGCAGCCAGGGAGCGCGCCCGGCCGGGGCGAAGCCCCAGGTAAGTGAAGCTAAAGTGGGGCCACCCCCCCTTTCCTGGGCCCAGTCTCTGGGGCCCCGGTGTGTGTGTTTGGCTCTAGGATGGGAGCCAGAGCGTGTGCACGCGATGGTCCCGGAGCCAGAGCTCAGATCCTGTAGATGTTGGAACCTGGGGTGGGGACCGTTCCTGAGCACCGCTGGGGCGCGGGCAGGGCCTGGCGCCCGACTGCCCTCCTGGGTTTACCCGCCCTCTCTCTGTCTCTCCGTGACCGGAGACTCGGGGCTCCACTAGGGCTGTCCCGGGACAGCGCTGCTGTCCGCTCCACGGTCGCACTCATATTCCCGGATTTAAGCCACAGCCCGGAGCGAAGGGTGTACCTCGAGCGGCCCAGGGTGTGTCCCGGGCACGGAGTGGAGCGGGGCGCGGGCGGCCGGTGGGGGAGGGGCGCGCGCGGTGCGGACAGCAGGCGGCGCTGGGGCGAGCGCGCCCGCGAGTGAGTCAACAAGTGCGGCGCCCCGCGAGCGCGCGCGGGCGGCGGGAAGGGCCTGCAGTTGGTGGCCTGCGTCGCGATCCCTCAGTGCCCGGCCGGTGTAGGGTGGGCGGGATCCATTGTTTCAGGTGACTGGCGTTTGTGGGGGGTGTCCTTGGCCCTGGACGCTCGTCTCAAACAGGCTGGCTGGCGTTCAGGAGTGGGAATCCGAAAGCACGTGGAGCCCTTGGGTGTGCGGATGCAGGGTGGAGGGTGTCCCCCGTGTCAGCCGATTCTGCCCCTGGAAGTCCCCTCCCCGCGGTCAGACAGGTTTGGGGAAGTGTTTCAAGCCACTCGGGGCGCCGCTAGGAGTTCAGGATGGCGACCCTCCCTGCTTGCTCCCAGGGCGTCTCAGGCCGTCTGCGAACTCCGAGGTGGAGCAGGGCAGAGCGACCCGATTTTCCATCCGTGTATCTGATACACCTTCCTTAGCGGCCCCCCTGGGAAAGGTGGGGGATGCTGAAAGTGGAAACCCGATCTCAGTGAGACTTGAGCCAGTGGGATCCAGGTGAAAAGTCGCTGTCAGTCGGTTTGTGCAGCTGGAAAGCTTTGATCCTCGCGGCAGCAGAGGGTAGGAGAGGGAAAGCGGCATCCTTGAGGCCCCAGAGCAAGGCGAAAGCCTCTCAGAGAAGCCAGCCCCTATAGTTCAGGCTCTGTCTCGCCCCCAACCGGAGACATTGCTCCTTCCATCGCTGCCTCTGACAGCCACTTGGCTCCCAACTGGGAAAGAAAAAAAAAAAAAACGGAGCTGTGAGGTGAGCTTTGCTCTCACCGTCACATTTTCCACAAGTGCTCTGCACCTGCTGCTGTCCTCCTCCGTGTAACCCTGCAGCCCAGACTGCAGTCCTGCCACTCATCTGAAGCTGCTAACTGGCTTTCCTGTGAGCCTCTCTCCCTCTTGTCCCCACTCCCTACCCACCGCCGGGGTGTCATCTATTTTGCAGCCTTCCCTACCGGTGGTCTTTATTTCTGGGCAGGCCTCCCTCCCTTCTTCCCCAGTTGTTCCTTTCCCAGCCCTCTTTTCTTGCTTCTCCTTTCCAGGCCGAGTTCAGGACTTCTCACGCAGTGGTCTTGGGGAGGCTTCCAGGTCACACTACCTCATGTCCAGGCTTTCTTTGGGTTGCCCTACAGTCACTCAAAGGTAGTCTGAATCTGGACGAGTGTCTCAGACAGGAGCCCTTCTCATTTTATCAGACTACATTTGCCTCTAAGGGGTCTGGCCTTTTCTCCTGGGACCGGCTGGCCCTGACCTGGAAAAGGTGTAGGCTAGAATACAGACTCCTGATGCAAGCTCGTGTGTGCGGCAAACAATCTGACATGTCACCTCTAGAAGGAGCAGCTCTTGACCTTGACCCCTAAGAAATCCTCAGAGTCTCCTGTTTTCCTCAGGCCTTTCTGGGCCAGCTCCTTTGCTGGGTTCTTGGCCTTTCAGTCCTGGGCTTCCTTTATATTGGTTTCCAATCCTGAATCTTCTCTCTTCCCCTTCATGGCCAGTCACCCTTGTCCCTCCCTGTACTATTTGGCTTAGGTGCTGTTGTCTGAGAGAGCTTGCTCCTCCTGCCTGGAGTCCCACTGATCCAGGACCCCTTTCCTAACTGCATCCTTGCCTACAGCTGTCTTGCTGTTTCCTGATGGCAGCCTCTCCGTTTTTCCCCCCTCTGGATCCTCGGCACTGCACATCCTGTAGGTGTTCAGTGAACTGCCCCCAAGTTTCTGAGAATTCTCCACCCCATGCCTGGAGCCCTGTTCAAATTAAATCTCCCTTAGAGCCCTGCTGCTTCTTCCAGGTTCTTGGCCTTCTGCTCCTCTAGGCTTCCGAATGGCTTAGTTACATTGTGTGTTCTATGCCATTTAAGTCCTGAGTGGTCTCTGCTGTTGGCTTCTTAACAAAGAATGGACATTACTGTGTCCTGAATTGGGCAGTGTACCAAGGGGTCCAGGCCTTCACTGGTTTTTATGTTCTTGAGGCACTCAGAGAGGTAGACATCAAGATTATTGTCTCCACTCTGCCCGTCAGGAAGCGACCTGCCGGACTCACACAGCTTGTGTGCGGGTAGGCAGAGCTGAGGTGGAATTCAGTCCTACGGGCTCCAAGCTATCGTTAAATACAAGGACTTGTTGTTTGGCCTGAAGGTGTATATGTACCACATCTCCAGCGTCCCCTCAGTATCTGGCCCTGGTACACAGGACATACTGGTGGCTTGGGACTCTTCTGGTCTCTGGGAAAGGGACTTGATAGCAGACAGATAGATAGGTAATGGGATCCTTGACTCCAGAGGTTGTGGCAGCAGTCAGGGAGGCCCTGGAAACATACTGTTTCTGATCTGGCTTTAGAGCTGTGGAGCAGAGAGCTCTGTGGGTTGGAGGGTGGGGAATCCTCAGGTCCACCCTTCCAGAGTTCCCTAAGTACCCATCCCTTAGGAACACTCTCAGTCCCCCTTTTGAACCGCCAAATAAGTTTCTTTAGGAGGAGGCCCCCCTTCCCTTCTCTTGCAGGCCACTGTCACATGAAAATGAGCTCCTGCTGCAAAATCCTGTTACCATAGCAACCAGTAGTGTGAGGCCCAAATCTCCTGCTCCTAGGTCTCTGCACTATGTGCTTGGAGGGGCTTTTTCTGTGTTTGCTGCCTGAAGAAATTAAATATTCCACTTCGTTTTCCTTTTGAGTAGATATTAAATTTTTTTTGTTTGTTTGTTTCTTCAAACCAGTGACTTCTGGGTTCTGTTTGTGTCCCAGCATGTTGTAGCCAGGCAGCTGGCACACCATTAGTCATGACCCCAAGGTGATGACCCTGGTTTAGGTCACATCTATGAGTGATACCCAGTGCATCGTGGGTAGCTATGCTGTCTTGGATGCCTGTCAGAAAAGAGACAGAGCAGGTGCTCCTGGAATAGGCAAGCCTATTCTCTTCAGCTGTGTCTAGGCCTTGTCCATGGATACCACCATGAACAACACACCTCAGACATATGAGCCAAATGTGGGGGTGGAGAGACGGCTAAGTGGTTAAGAACACTGGATGCTCTTCCAGAGGACCCCGGTTCAATTTCCAGCACCCACATGGGAGCTCACAACTGTCTGTAAATCCAGTTCTAGGGTATGGAATACACACACACACACACACATACACACACACACACACACACACACACAAAGCATCAATGCATAGAAAAATAAATAAGTCATTAAAAAAGTTAAACAGACAAAAGGGAGAGAAAAAGAAAAAGAAGGAAAAGGAAGACATATGGACCAAGTGCTCCCAGATGCAGTCTCCATACTTAATTCTCATCCCGGGGGAGTTAGAAGTAGTAACGTTTTCCCCATCTCATAGATGAGAAACTGATGTCCCAGAGCAGCTAAGCATTTGTCAGATAACACACAGCAAGTACGAGATGGAGGTGGCGTTCAGTCCTAGAATGTCTGTCCTTGTGGTTAAGGCTCTATGAGCTGCCAGTGGAAGAGCTACGGTCTAAGACTGGAATGGTGAACAGACCGGCTGCTCTAAGATTCAAGGTGTAGAGCAGTCACTGTATCCATGCCTCATCGTGGGCAAGAAGCTACAGTGCAAAGGCATGTTCTGAGAGGGTTCAGACTGGCATTGGTAAATAACCAAGTAAACCAGAAAGGACTCAGAGTCCTTAGAAACCAGGGCAAATGTAGACACTAGAACGCCATTGCAGGCGAGAATGAGCAGTTAACAGCCACATGAGTCACACAAGCAGAAATCAGAGCAGATAGCTGCAGGGCCCACTATGTAGCCCAGGCTGACCCTAAACTCAGGTTCAAGCGATCCTCCTGCCTTGGCCTCACTAGACTTTTTTTTTTTCTTCTTTTAATTTGATTGGTCAAGCGTTGTGTTTATAACCATCAGAATTGATCAGTCCCCCCCACCCCTTACTGAGGACAGAACCCAGGGTCTTATGCATGGAAACAGACTCAACAACTGAGCTATGGCCTAAACCCAGAATTTACTTGCGTGTCCTTTTGTGTAGATAGTACCCTTCAGTAAAATTTACTAAAACAGTAAAAGGGCCGCAGTGAGCATCACCCTAGAGTGCGAACACAGCTCTTACAGAAGAGCCTTGCCTTTCACCTCACCCACTTCACCTACAACCTTGGCTTTTGGTGACACATGGGAGGTGACATGAGAGTGGGAGATGACATGAGAGTGGACTTCCATGTTCTAGAAGGAGTTAGCTTGGGGATGGGGTGCAGGGAGAGCCAGAGTTAGTTCTGCTTGTGCCCTTTACACAGCACTGGCTCTGTCTATAGGGGAGATCACTTAACTAGTAAGTGGCTACTTGGCCCATGCCAACTAGGAGGTGGCTACTTGGCATGGGCACTGCCCCCACTCTCCTCCCATGATGGGCCAGGGGTGAATGGGTGAGGGTACACATATCCACACCAGCTAGTTGCCAGGGCTTGGGTCTTCCTGGAGGAACTGCAGGATCTGGGTCTGGATATTCTAGGAGCCCTGGGCCCAGACCTCAGACCTCAGTCCTCAGATCGAGCTGTCAGCAAAAGAGCATTCCAAGGCTTGTGGCAGACTGCAGAGCCCAGCTGTGCTTCAAGAGCGCCCCTCTGTTCACACTGCATTTCCAAGCTGCTAAAAATACCCGAGTGCCTTATGTAAGACCGCAGGCAGGTACCGTGTGGACACCTTATGTAAAAGCACTTCCTAGACCCTGGACAGTCAATCGCATGTCGCCATGACCATTGTGGCACAGTTAGGAAGCTGCTGGTGTTTGCCTGTCAAGGAAGAGAGCTGTACTTGGGGCCCTGTCCTGTCAGTAGTGGTTTTGCCTCCTCCACCTGTTGGTGTGGTTTCGTCGTTGGGCGTGGCCCACCCGAGCAGTTGAGTTGATGCTCGGCTTTGTAAGATTTTCTCTTCTGCTCATCCCAAGTCTTTGACAATGGATTCTCTGCTTCACCAAGATACAGCGTCTCCGAGTTAAAGAGCCTCCTGTATCCTTCAGGAGTCCTCTCCTTCGTGACAAGGTGACCATTCAATTTAGCTTGAGTGTTCACGGTGCCGGGGACAGCCCATCTCATCGGTGGCTGCAATTTAATGGGAAAGATAAACAATGAAAACTAAGGCATACAATGCAGGCTGAAACCAAAGAGGAATTTCAAAGAGGCCTTGGCTGTACATCCATGGGTTCTGAGGCTTAGAAAGGAGGGTCACTGTGGATGCAGTGTGTGTGTGTGTGTGTGTGTGTGTGTGTGTGCAGGTGTGAGTGTGTGGTTATAAATCAAACCCGGCACCTTGGGCATGCCAGGCAAGTACTCTATTATTGTCAGTCTCTGAGGTATATGCATTACAAAGTTCATCCATTTTAAGAGCATGTCTTAGTTAGGGTTTCCATTGCGGTGAAGAGACACCATGACCACAGCAACTCATATGAAGAAAAACTGGGGCTGTCTTACCATTCAGAGGTTTAGTCCATTAGTGCCATGGTGGGGATCATGGCAGCATGCAAACCAACGTGTTGCTGGAGAGGTAGCTAAGAGTTCTACATCAAGATCTGCAGGCAGCAGGAAGAGTGAGCCGGTAAGGCTGGCTTGAGTTTCTGAACCTTCAGAGCCCACTCCTAGTGACACGCTCCATCCAACAAAGCCATGCCTATTCTAACAAAGCCATGTCTTCCAATAGTGCTACTCCCCAGGACGCTTTAGGGCCCATTTTCATTCAAACCCCAGCAGAGCATAATCTATTTATTTTTTTCTCTTTTTATAGTGCTAGGGATTACCTATAGGCTTCACATGCTAGGCAAGTGATGTACCATAGAGCTGTAATCCAGCCCTGTATTTTGTTTGTTGTGTGTGTTTTTGACACAGGGTCTTTCTGTGTATCCCTGGATGGCCCAGAGCTCACAGTGTAGACCCCTATCATAAGCCTTGTTTGTCCCACACAGCAAGATCTCATGGGTTCAGGATCCTTTCTGGAGTTCAGCCTTTCCACTCTGTTCCTCTCCGGTCTTATCTGGATTTATCTTGGTTTAGGATGGGAGGTAAGATGTTTCCTTGATTTGATTAGCGGCCTGACTTCTGGTACTGGTTTTCTGTACAGATTATTTCTCCCGTTGCTTCAGCGAAATGCCTACAAGGCAACCTCAGGAAGGAAGGACTTAATTGTCTCACAGTTTGAGTTTACAGTCCTCATTGGCAGGGAGGGAGTGGTTGAAGGAGCAGGAAGCAGCTGGTCATGTGACCTGTGCAAGCAGGAAACAGGATGACCGCTGGTACTCAGCTAGCTTTCTCTTATGCGGTCCAGGACCCGAGCCTAGGGAATGGTACTGCCCATGTTTAAGAAGGCTCTTTTTGCCTCAGTTAACCCGATCAAGGTAATCTTTCACAGATGTGCCCAGAAACTTGTCTCCATCATGATTCTAGAGCCTGTCAAGATAGCAGAACTGCATAGCCTGTAGAGCCACACTGTTACAAATTCAAGTAAGGGCTGGAGAGATGCCTCAGAGGTTAAGAGCACTGTCTTAAGAGCACTTTCAGAGGTCATGAGTTCAATTCCCAGTAACCATGTGGTGGCTCACAACCATCTGTAATGGGATCTGATATTCTCTTCTGATATGCCTGAAGAGAGCAACAGTGTACTCACATACATAACATTTTTTTTTTAAATCAATTGTAAAAGGCACACGCTGAGAGCTTCCGGCCTCCCACCTCCCTCAGCCTTCAGGTGCAGTAACCAGACTTACTAAATCTGATGGGTGCTTTCTTCCTTCTTCTGACTGACGTAGAATGTCAGCTTTGCTATAGTATAAAACATGCAAGTTTCCAGGTTTTCTGGTTTTGTCTTTTTTTTTTTTTTCCTGAATCCGTTGTTTTTCCTCCTCTGTCACTTTATCTTTTGTTGTTGTTTTTGTTTGGAGACAGGGCCTCGCTATGTAGCCCAGGATAGCCTGGAATTCACTATGTAGCAGAGGATGGCTCTCAGCTCTTTATGCCCCTGGGCCCACCTCCTGCGCTGGGATCACAGACACATACCGCCACCCCTTGCTTTGCTTACACGTTTTCATCATGACTTTGTATTAATGTCTGGACGTGCAAGCCCTTGCTCCTAATTTCCTTGGTCATGCTTGCCTATGTATTCATTATTCTTTATGAAGTCTATGATCATTTCATTGCGTTTTCTACACGTATCATTAGCATTTCATTTGGGACTGCACTTATGCAATAATAAATAGATGGAGTTTTCCAACCCGGGGATATAGTCTTCCTTGTAGTCTAATTTTTATTTCTGTCATCTCCTGTCAGAGCACCCAGTTAAGCTTCATGGTTGCCTTTTAAAGAGGGTGGTGCACATTTCCTCTTAGGTGTTTTGTGTTTTGAAGACAATTTTAAAAGTATGTATTTATTTAGTGTGTGAATGTGGAGGTGATTCTCTCCTTCTTTCGTGTGGGTCCCAGGGATCCAGCTCAGGCTTGGTGGCTCACTGAGCCATCCTGCCAGCCTCGTGCTTGTAGGTTTTCTTCCTCCTAGGAATATAGTGCTTTTTTCCCAGCCCTCCTTCACTCCATTTCTCCCTTCTTCTTGCTCTCTCTCCCTTCCCCCCACCTCCTCTCCCTCCCCCCCACCTTTTCCTCTCTTCCTCCCTTCCTCCTTCCTCCCCTCCTCATCTGAGAAAGGGGAGGTCTCCCCTTGGTACCCCACCCCATCCGGGCAGATCAAGCCACTGCAGACTAGGTGCAGCCTTTCCCACTGTGAGGCAAGACAAGGCAGCCCAGTTTGAGGAATGGGATCCACAGTTAGGCAACAGATTCGGGGGTAGCCCTCACTACAGTTGTTGGGGGACCCACATGAAGACCAAACTGCACATCTGCCACATATGTGTGACAGGGGCGTGCTGACCACGCTCACTCTTTGGTGGGTGGTTTAGTTTCTGGGAGCCCCCAAGGGTCCAGGTTAGTTGAGTCTGTTGGTCTTCCCATGGAGTTCCTATCCCCTCTGGGTCCCTCAGTGCTTCCCCCAACTCTTTCACAAGATTCCCAAAGCTACATCTAATGTTTGGCTGTGAGTCCCTTCATCTGTTTCCATCAACTGCTGGGTGGAGCCTCTCAGAGGACAGTTATGCTAGCTAGGATCCTATCTGTAAGTTATAACAGAGTATCATTAATAGCGTCCCGTATTGGTTTTTTCCCACAGGATGGGTCCCAATTTGGACCAGTCGTTGGTTGGCCATTCCCTCAGTCTCTGCTCTGTCTTTTTCCCTGAACACCTTGTAGGCAGGACATATTTTGAGTCGAAGGTTTTGTAGGTGGGTTGCTGTTCTTATCCCTCTACTGGGCGTTCTGTCTGCCTACAGGACATTGAGCCACTTAAGGGTCTATATCCCCCACGGCTAGGAGTCTTAGCTAGAATCACTCCACAGACTCCCTGCCCCCACATCCCATGTCTCTGGCACATCCTAGAGATGCCTCCCCCGCCTTGCCCATTACCAATTTTTGTTCCCTCTCCCCTGCTCTCCCTACCCCGATCCCCCTGCCCTGTTCCCATCCCCATCCCCTCTCCCATCCAGTTCCTTCCTTCTGTTCACCTCCAATGTCTATTTTATTTCCCCTTTGAGAAAGATTCAAGCATCCTCCCTTAGGCCCTCTTTGTTATTTGGCTTCTTTGGGTCTGTGGATTGTAGCATGGTTACCCTGTGCTTTATGGCTAATATCCACTTATGAGTACATACTAAGCAGGCGTGTCTTTTTGGGTCTGAGTTACCTCATGCAGGATGATATTTTCTAGTTCCATCCATTTGCCTGCCAAATTCATGATGTCCTTGCTTTCAATAGCTGAGTAGTATTCCATTTACACACCAATTTTATACCTCTCCTTAAACAGATCTATCCACACTGTCCCAGGGGACATGCTGACTGAAAAAATAATATATATTAATATAACAATAATATATTAATATATAATAATATATCATATATATGATCATTAACTGCTCTTTACAGCTTAACTACATAGGTTTATAGCTTTAATGTAGTTTGGTTTTGCATGCATTTGAGCTTTTGTAAGTAGAGTCATATGTATTCCACTTACTTAACAGCCACATTGGGGTGTGTGTGTGTGTGTGTGTGTGTGTGTTCTATTCTTGCCTGTAGCTGTAGTTTCTTTTTTATGACTGTAAGTTAAAGGTCCAGCTTGTTAGCCCCTTCCGTTTGCAGATGGGTACTGGGCATTTTGTATCTTCCTAGGCTGGGGCCAACACCCTTTCCAGGTTTCTCTGGGCTGTTGTCCTCAAGAGTGGAAGAAAGTTTGAAGTTCTGTGTATTCCTTCCAGAGTGTCTGCTGCCCCCTCACACACCATCCACACTTTGAGTTTATGCCGCCTGGCCAGAGTGCACGGATCTCTCATTGTGATTTATACTGGCAGCACATTGGTTTTCATGGGGTCGTGTTGCTTCAAGGGGGTGCGGTGTTGATGGGTTGTTTGTGTTTCCTCATTTACTCTCCCGTACTTTCCTTTACCCCGTCCCTACCCTCTTTAGATTTCTCACTGTTTCACAGCAGATCTTCACGCATTCCCATGGTGGCACTAATCTAACACCTACTTCTATGTTGTGAATTCTCCGGGATGTGGCTTTTCACTATCTTAATAGCATCTTTTGAAGAATAAGATAGTTGGATTCTTCAGTGAGCCTGCACTAGCTAGGACCCAGTGTTTGTTTCTGGTCCTGTTCTTTTGCTGTTTGAGGCCCGGACCGCTTGTGCCTCTCACCTTGCTAAGCACCGACTATAAATCGGTTACCAAATGGTTAATACCAAAACCCAAGGCTTTTTGTTTTGTTTTGTTTTGTTTTAAGATTTATTTATTTATTATATGTAAGTACACTACTGTAGCTGTCTTCAGACGCACCAGACGAGGGCGTCAGATCTCATTATGGGTGGTTGTGAGCCACCATGTGGTTGCTGGGATTTGAACTCATGACCTTCCGAAGAGCAGTCGGTGCTCTTCCCCGCTGAGCCATCTCACCAGCCCAAACCCAAGGCTTTTATATGATCCCTTTTTTAAGTCTCTCTGTGCATAGTTTTGGTTTGCTTGTTTTGTGTTTTGATGCTAGGGAGTGAACCTAGGGCCTTCTACATGCTAGGTGAGCGCTCTACCACTGAGCTGTATCCAGAGAGCTGTGACGACTCTAAGAGCTGTGACGACTCTATTTAAACAGTTGTATTCTTGGACTGATTAGCTAAACTTTCAAGGAGACAATCAGTTACTAGTTAACTGAAAGGGCTAGAGAGACTGTTCTGTGGTTAGTTACTGTTGCAGAGGACCTGGGTTCAATTCCTAGCACATAGTGACTTGCAACGATTTGTAAGTCAGTTCTAGGCCACCTGACACCCTCTGCTGACCTCCAGGGATATTATATACACATGTGGTGCATATACACCACAGAGGCAAAAACACTGATACACATAAAATAAACTAAATAAGAAGAAAAGAGTTCGCCCATAGCTGGCTTTGAATGGTGGTTACACACCTTTAATGCAGAACTAGAGAGGCAGAGGCAGGTGGATTTCTATGAGATGAAGGGCAGCCTGGTCCAAACAATGATTTTTCAGCCAGTCATGGCTACATGGAGAGACCTGTTCTCTTTCCCAGGCCACCTGTAACTCCAGTTCCAGAGATCTTACACCCTCGCCTTTCCTCCGTGGGCACCTGTACATACATACTCATGACAGATGCTCACACAGTGATTCAAATAAAATGAAATCTTTTTAAAAAGAAAGTTAACTGGAAAAGTTTGCAACCAGCTAGGAATGAATTGGTGGATATGCTTGTGTAGTGTGTATAAGCCCCTGGGTTCGATCCTAGCTCTTCTCCAGAGTTTCCAAAAGTTAGTGGCAAACTGCTTTAAACATCTGGTCTTGGTAGGTTTTTCGTTGTTGTGGGTTTTTTTTTTCCTTACTTAGTTTAAATTCAGTTCCGAGTTTTAAAACAATTTTCTCTCAGTCCCCTGTGGCAAGCTAATGAAGAACACTGGCTTAATAGGAGAAATGTAGGAGTGAATGTCATATCCCACAGTTCATTTTTGGAGTCTAGATTCACCCCTCTCTCTCCTTAATGGACAGCATATCAGAGGAGGGGTGTTGGGGTCAGGGGTCAGAGCCAGGGTTCTAGGGAAAGCAATTCTCCTGGGCACTGTGTGCTCTAGAGGTTCCTGTCTAAATTGCTGTGCTCTGAGCAGCGTTTTCTAAAAGTAAAAAAGGAAATGAATTCTCTTCTGGTTTCTTTCTTGCTTCCTCTTCTTTTTAATGTCATCAAATCACACGGGTTAGTGACAGGGAACGACCTAATTTCAACTGGTTTCGGACTTGTCACAGTGCTTGTCCTGGTTAATGTCAAGGTCCAGGAGAGTATTTGATCAAGGGCAAAGGACCATGGGTGAAGCTGGCAAAGGAAAGGTCAGGGATGAATATGAAATTATCCCAAGCCCCTGTGGTAAGCTGCCCGGGTTGTGTCGCAGCTCACACAGCTGGCCGTGCTGTTCCACGGTCCATTCCCCAGATCCTCTCTGCTCTTCCAGAGTGTTCCCTGAGCTCAAGGCAGGGAGTGTTCTAGTCATATCCACTAGGACTGGGATCCACATCTCTGCATTTTGATTGGTTGTGGTTTTCTACAGTGGACTCCATCTGTTGCAAAGAGATGTTTCCTTGATAAGGACTGAAGACCCCACTTCTCCGTGTGATGTAAGGACTAATGTTTAGACCGTAGTTAACTTTACTCTTTGAGATTGAGCTAGGTTTCCAGTACTAGGCACGATTGAGCCTGTTGTTAAGCAG
>NW_022196911.1:71584943-71597455 GCF_008632895.1 Mastomys coucha | reverse complement strand
GAACTCAAGACCTCTGGAAGAGCAGTCAATGCTCTTAACCGCTGAGCCATCTCTCCAGCCTATTGAGCAGGTCTTAAGTTCAATTATAGAGTTGTTGCTTACTACCAAGATGCATGCGTGTACCACTACTGCACCCTGAGAGTTATCATGGGTTGTGATTCGTAGGAGTCACAGCTGGGTAGGACTGTGGGTTGCTTCCCCCCTTTGGAAGCTTGCACGGCACCTGCTTGTACCACGAAGCTAGTTTTCAGGTCAGTTTCAGCTCAGGAACCTCTGAAGCTCTGTATCTGAAGTTACATGGTATCTTCAATAATAGGGACTTAGCCTCCACATCTGAGGGATAACCGAGGGCAATAGCAATAGGTCAGATACAGAATCATACTATCAACCATCTATCATTTAAAAATCTTATAATACACCAGGGTGGTGGTGGCACACACCTTTAATCCCAGCACTTGGGAGGCAGAGGCAGGTGGATTTCTGAGTTCGAGTTCAGCCTGGTCTACAGAGTGAGTTCCAGGACAGCCAGAGCTACACAGAGAAACCCTGTCTGGAAAAACCAAAAAAAAAAAAAATCCTATAATACATCTAATTCTATGTATAACTATACATATATAGTTTAAATGCAATTTTCTCATCTGGGCTGACAATGTTCCTTCCAGGAGCCAGAGACCACCTAACAAAGCCCGCAAAGCCAGGCATAAGAAGCTGCCTTTTGAGTTGTTGGTTAGGTTGTCTAAGAGACTTTCCTAAACATCTTATTTTTGAAATGGGGTCTCTCACTGAACCTGGAGCTTATTGATTTTGCAAGACCTGTTGGCCAACAGCTCCCAGATATCCTCCTGTCTCTGCATTCACCAGCAGTGGGATCACCATTGGGCTCCACACCTCTCTGCTTTTCTTTCATGGGTGATTGGGATCCCAATTCAGGTCATCAGGTTGCCGGTTGAGTGTCTCCCTATCTCCTGGGGCACCTTTTATAGAATCACTAATCTCATTGATGAGGATCCCACCCTCATGATCTGACCACTTCCCAAAGACCCAACATTACCTTAGGGGTTCACATCTCAATGTTATCCGATCCTAGCTGTCCCTTAGGTACCACCGAATAGGCTTCTGCTATGAACATCTTGCTTGGCTAGAGCTGTTGCTGGTTGTGGACATGCTGGGTATGCCAAAGTCCCTTCTGAATGTTGGGTGCCATATGGGACCCCCATGTAGAAGACAGCTTTAGACTGAGTGGTTTATGGTGGCAGCTTGCTAACAAAGGATATAAAGCATCTTGTTTGGACTGTTCTAGTACTCTATTACGGTAGCTGATTTCCCTTTTGTTTGGGGGGTACAGGATCTTGCTGTGAGCCAGGCTGGCCTGAAATTTATTGTCTTACTCAACCTCCCCAGTGCTGGGGTTATAGGATCTGCCACCATGCCTGGCTATTACTATGGTTTCTAACCGTAGGCTGGCATGGAGATGTCCCCATAGAAACATCCTTTACGGTTGTGTGCAGAAGTGCCCTGTGGGCTGGGCTGGCCTTAGACTTCTCTGACTTCACCCTCAGGTTCTGGTGTCAAGGGGAAGTGAGTCACCCTCAGTAGAATGATCCAGAAATACTAGTAATTTAGCAAATTGGAATCGTTGGGAATTCAAAGGCTCCATAGGCAATTGCAGCTGCCATTGCAGACTTGAAAGTCCTCCTCCAGATTACGCAGAGAGGTCAGGGTGGAAAGAATAGGCCAGGGGCAGCTGGGATGCAACTGTGTGCTGACCCTGCACTTTAGGACCTGATGTCCAGAGCGTAGGCCAGTGTGATATAGCTCAGGGCACAGTCAGAGGCCTGCTCTATGGAGTCCATGGCCTTGAAGAAGGATCACTGAGGGCGTGAGCTCTACTAACAGATGCAGAGCAGGGACCCCTGAGGTGCTGGCTTTGGCCTCGGGGACAGGCAGCACATGGAAATGAGTCAGAAGAGTGCACATACCAGGAGAAAGCTCAGCTGGAAGTCGAACCTGTTTGGGATGTACAAGTCAAGAAGAGACTTGCTGTAAGTTACAAAATGTGACAGGTAGGAATCCCTGCAGGCTGTTTGCAGGGGGCTACCAGAAGGTAACAGGATCCTGACCTGTAGGCAAGGACAGTAATGGCCATCTCAGGACAGAGCTCTAGGACTGAAGAGCATCAAGCCTCTGTCGGGGAAGGGCTGGATCAGAGGGGGGCCTAATCCTCTGGTCTGAGGATGTGGGCCAGTGGGAGCATAGATAAGCGGCTCACAGGAAGAGGGTTCCGGCTGGAGGTTTCCTCCTGACTCTATTGCTTTCATTCTCAGGGGCCCTCTGTGATGGATTCCCCCAATCTCCTCATCTGTAAACTGGCTATCTATGACATTGACATAGCCATCATGACAAGTCATGTATAACAGTCAGAAGTGCTCTCTGCTCATGGGGATGGCTTGTGTTAGTATTAGGGTGACCCCACTTTGCCCCAGGGGTGTCCTTTTGTACCTGGAATCACTGTGAATGGGGTTCACACTCAGAACCACCATTGTCTGACTGTAGGTGGCATTGCATGGCCTTAGTGCTCACCTCGTTTTTTGGGGCAGCTGAGTGCTCTGAGTCAGACTTGATGTTCAGCATAATTATGGTGTTTCCAGAGACATCTCTTTGGCTTGGTCCCCGTTTTCTTTGATCCTTGTTTATTTTTTATAGCATTTAGCCCCCGAATTGCTTCCAGCCTTCCTTTAAATAGGTAGTTATACATTTGTACCACATAAATACATTCACCACCACATACTGACTTAATATATATAAGTGTGTCATCTGCCTGGATCCTGTTACTCTGAGGTGTAAGCAGAGGTAGTAATAGGTCTGTCTTGAATGGGTGAGGATATGGAACATCCCCATAGCAGAAGAACTGCTGTGTGTGTGTGAGAGTGTGTGTGTGTGTGTATTCGTGTGTATGTATTCTACGGTTCTGAGTATCTAACTTTTACTCGGCCTTGTGCATTCTGTGTAAACTTTCTGCCACTGAGCTCTGTCCCCAGCCTCGGTCCAGTAATGTCCCTGTTGTATGCCTGGCACCATGCTAGGTCCTTAGTAGATACCCGACTGCTTCTAGGGATATATGTTGCAGTATCAGGATCATAGAATTCTGGGAAGCTGATCCTGTGAGCTTTGCTAAATGTGTGGGAACACAGACCATAGGTTGTTGATTTTGGGCTTCTGGGATGGTCCTGGGGGCAGTCAGCAGGGGAAGGAGCTGAAACTCAGGTAGCAGGGGCTAACTGGGGGTGTAGGACCGCCTGGGCAATCAATCTGCAACCCTAAGGGGCCACATGAGGGACACACAAAAGAGGTGTCCCTAGGGCATCTTCCGGGTCTGCAGGTTCCCCAGCACATGCTTCATGCTCATCTCAGGATGCGGCACTGAACACAACCACCTCAACCTGCCGACTTCGGCAACGCATGTCTATTTCTTGGCCTGTGAGTCAAGTGAGGTCTCACTGATCTAGACTGTTTACAGTTGAGCTGTAGTTGGTTTTGGACTATGAGTGGTTTCAAAATCTAATCCATGTGCCTCTCAATCCACTTGGACCAGTGACCACACAAAGCTTGTTTGACTTGGGGTGACATGGACTGGAGTGCAAGGAGCCAGCTCAGTCATAAAGTATGTCAGGCCATTTCCCAAATCATATTCATAAGCATTCCATTGGGCAAAACAACTCACATGGTACACAGACATGCATGTAGGCAAAGCACCCATACACATAAAATTAAAAATATAAAGAAATAAGATGAAGGAGAAACAAAACATTTCAGATAAGTTATTTTTAAAAAAATTAATAAAGAATTGGCAGGGTGGTGGTGGCACACACACCTTTAATCTCAGTACTTGGGAGGCAGAAGCAGGTGGATCTCTATGAGTTCGAGGCCAGCCTGGTCTATAGAATCAGTTCCAGGACAGTCAAGGCTACACAGAGAAACCCTATCCTTAAATTTAAAAAAAAAAAAAATGGGAAAATTTGTCATTAGTAGACATTCTAAGAAATTCTTAGACATTCTAAGAAGTTCTAAAATGAATCCTAGAGCTGTACTATAAAAGAGTGACTCAAGTCCGCGTGAGAATTAAAGAGCGCCTCACAAGGCATAAGTACATTTTGTTTATAAGTCTTCTGATTAGTAAGACCATTGTTTAAAGAAGTAATTATGAAACTGCTAATAGGCTTAGGCCATACAAAAATAATGAATATGACGGTAATGGGCCAGAGGAGAGAGGAGGGAAGAAAGTTGAGTCACAGTTCACTTGGTAGGCACAGGCTCTGAGAGGATCACAGCTTGACAGTTTATCACCGTGTGACAGCGTAGAGTGTACACAAGCTGAGATGGCTTTGCTCTTACTAGGGAATGCAGTTTTAGGGGACTGCAGCTGCATGTGGTCCTTGTGGACTGAAGCAACATTGTGGAACACGTGACTGTGTAGTAGAGCAAAGCTTTTGTACTTTATTGAGATTAAAGTCAGTGTTAACCTCAGCTGTGTGGTTTTAAATTAAAATATTAATTGAGTGGGCTGGGAATGTGGCTCAGTGATAGAGAATTTGCCATGTACAACCTTGGGTTTGATCCCTACCACCACCACCACCATCACACACACACACACACACACACACACTATAATTAACTTATAATCTGTAATTATAATCTCTGAGGTAACCAGTTAGGAATTAGCTTAAAATATAATAAAAGATTAATGATTAATGAAAAGTTATATTAAAAATATTAACACAACGGGCCCTGTTAGATGGCCACTGATAAAAGCACTTGCCTCAAAGCCTGACCACCTCAGTTCATCTTCCACTGGAGGAAGGCAAAGAACAATTCCTGAAAGATGTCCTCTGCCTAACTTCCACATGCATACCATGGATGCACGCATCTCCGTGCATACACACACCTCCACACATGTATGTGCACATGCACATATTCAATAAATGTAAAGGAGAGTGGAAACAGCTGTAAGATATCAGATAGAATAAATAGACTTTAAGACAAAACCAGTGCCTGGGTACATAGTCTGGTTCTGTCCGTACACCGCCAACACTGTGGCAGGTGGGAGGGGGACAAGGACGGTTTCCTAGAGGGACAATGTCCTAGGAAGTGGGCATGCTTGCTGTGCAAAGATGGGGGCTTGAGTTCACTCCCCAGAACCCATGTAAAGGCAGGGTATGGCCATGCATGCCTATAACCCAAGGGCCAGGTGGCAGAGAAAGGGGGATCTTGGGAATTTCCTGCCCTTACATCTTCTCCTAGATGGAGCTTCAGGCTCAGCAAGAGACCTTCAGCCTCTAGAGTAGAAGCTGGAGAGCATGAGAGGTAGGTACCTGATGTCCTCCTCCTGTACTCCCCATGTATGCACAGGGACGTGTGTACACACGCACTGTTACTGAAATGAACAAGGACATTTAAGATGCTAAAAAGCTAATCCATCAGGGAACAATAAGGATTATAAATATATTTACCCAGTAACAGACCCCCAAACTCCAGAGAGCAAAACTAGCAGCAATGATGGGAGAAACTGGGATTCAACAATGATAGTTGCAGACTTCCAGGACTTTTGCTTTATTTATTTCTAATTATTTATTTTATTTTAATTTTGAGGTAGGGTCTTACTAGGTAGCCTTCACTGGCCTGGAACACCCTGGGTAGATCAGGTTGGACTCAAACTCACAGAGATCCACTTGCTTTTGGCTTCAGAGTTCTGGGATTAAAGGTGGGATTAGTTTTTGGAACAAGGTCTTGTTGTGTGGCACTGGGAAGCCTTGGGGTTGCAATCCATGTCACCATTCTTAGATTCAAGGTCTCGTTTGCAATGATGAATGCATATGTAGGCAGAGGCTCAATAAGGAAATAAAAGACATGACATTATAAACCAATGTGGCTCAACAGACATCTATAAAGTACTCCACCTCAAGGCCCTCCCTTTCTCCCCTCAGGCTGGTAGCCAACAGCCTGAGGGGAGAAAAGGGACAGAGGCAGAGAGCAACCGAATGACCTCTGCATGGGGACAGGGCTCCTTTATTGTTTTAGAGATGGGATATCTAAGGGCTCTTTTAGGGGCAAGGGTAGAAAGGGCTAATTGGTCATGGCGTCAAGAGAGGAGGAAGGGCGGATTGGTTATGGAACAGCACCTAATTAATTATCATGGGGGCAGTAGCCAGAGTGGGGCCTGTGTGCTGAGTTATGCAGCCTTGCAGAGAGCTCTGAACAAGGTCACTTTTCAGACAAGGCCAGCCACCCGTGTTCAGGGACACTCTCCAGACAGAGGCAAGCAGAGACAGGGAAGCCCTGCTGAGAAAGGGAGTCCCCCATTTTGCACAAAACCCAGAAAGTCATCTGGTCATGGGGACTGCTACCTTAATAGTAAGTGAGGTTCCCCAACTCCGCCTGACAGCAGCTAGGTCCTCATAAGTGTACATGAAGCATTGTCCCAGGAGCAACTACGTGTGAGACTGGAAAACGTGTCTCAGTAAATTTAAAGGGATTGAAGTCATACAAAGTGTGTTTTCTAGCTATACTGGAATGTAAGTTATAACCCCAGAGCTACAGGAAATTGGGGGAATTTGCAAATATATAGAAAAGTAATTTCCTCCAATACTAAAAGAAGAACTTTCCAAGTGAAATTAGAAAGTGCTTTGAGACAAATAAAAAAGAAAGTGTAACCCTTTAAAGCTTATGGGAGGCTGGAGAGATGGCTCAGCAGTTGAGAGCACTAGCTGCTCTTCCACAGGACAGGGGTTCAGTTCCCAGTACCCATGCCAGGCAGCTCACATCTGCCTGTAACTCCTGCTCCAGGGGATCAGATGCCTCTGGCCTCCCTGGGCATCTACGCGTGTACACACACACACACACACACACACACACACACACAATTAAAAATGAAGAAATCTTTAAGGCTTACAGAATATATAGTTGTGGATGTCTATATTAAAAAAAAGAGGAAAGGCCTCAGGTCAATCATCTTCTGCTGTAAGAAACCAGGAAAGGAACAGAAATCTAAACCCAAAGCAAGCAAAGGAGAGAAGTCATAAAGATTAGAACAGAAAAAAAAAATGAAAGAAGAATAAAAAGGTCATGTATTGTATGACTCCATTTATATGCAGCACCCAGAATATGCAAATCCACAAGACAGAAAGCAGATCAGCCTTTTCCAGAGGCTGAGAAGGGAGACTGGAATGACTGCTAATGCTTTCTTTCTGGGGCGCTGAAAATGTCCTGAAATCCAACACTGGAGACGGTGGCACAGCTCTGTGACTGCAGAAACTCACTGGGCTGTAAACTTTAAACAGGCGAGTTTTATGATTTGTGAATTGTATCTCCGTAATGGTGCTAAAAACCAAACCAAAACAAAAAAATTAACAGAGATAATTGGGTGAACGAGATTGTATCAGGGTCCCTGAAGGCCCAAGGGAGGAAGGAGATGTTAAAGGAAATGTTTGGTTTTATACAAACAGCAATAGGGCGCCACCAGGGCGATTTCAAGCCCGTGGCTGCATGATGGGACCAGCCTTTTGGGAAGCTCAATGAGACAGTGACTAGGAAGACCGGCTGCAGAGGTGCAGAGGAGGATGTGGGGAGACAGCTGCAGCCCAAACACAATGAGCGGCATTTCAGAAGGTTTGGTGTTCAAGGTCACCTTGCTAGTGGAGACAGACTTGCCTGGCAGCCGGCCTGGTGTACAAATCCTCTGCTCCCCCTAGTGCTGGTCTGAACACCCCCAGGTCATCTTCCCTCTGGGTTGCAGGGAACAGCCTGTCATATGAAACAGGCTGCTGGGCACCTGTGGCTGGCCCTGGCTGGTTCCAAATGGTGACGATTGCACAAAAAGAAGATTCCAGGCACTGGAACAACTCCCAAAGCTGAGGTTGCTCTGCCCACCCAGACCACGGAGGACTGAACGGGGCGTGTGGTTTAGAGGGAAGCCCAATGTCTGCTTCCTGTCTGCTTCATCACTGGATTGGCTCCCTTCTCTTTTAACCCTGCAGACCCTGTTTCTCATGGCTGAACATATGGCTCAGTGTCAACCCATCCCCCTCAGCCCCTCACGTTTGCTCCAGGAGATCTATCTAACCCAGGGCTTCATGCTGGCTCATATGTGCTACCACTGAGCTGTACCCTAGCACCCACTGTCACCCCACAATTTCCCAGGTTATTAAGGGAGGGACGGGGGCCGGCGAATTTGCTCAGTGGGTAAGAGCACTGACTGCTCTTCCGAAGGTCCCGAGTTCAAATTCTGGCAACCACATGGTGACTCACAACCACCCGTAATGAGATCTGATGCCCTCTTCTTGTGTGTCTGAAGATAGCTACAGTGTACTTATTTGTAATAATAAATAAATCTTTGGGCCAGAACGGCCAGGGACTGAGCGAATGGAGTTGACTAAAGCGAGCAGAGGTCTTAAAATTCAATTCCCAACAACCACATGAAGGCTCACAACTATCTGTATAGCTATAATGTACTCATACACATATAAATAAATAAATAAATCTTTAAAAAAAAAATAAGGGAGGGAGTTAGATGTGCTAACTTGGCCTGGATATGGCCTGAGGGGGCTGAGTGATCACAGTGTGAAGTCAGAGCTTCTGAGGCTATGCCTGGTGGTGGCTGGGCCATCAGACAGGATGCCATGTTACCTTATTGTAAAAGGTTCCCCCATACCCCCACTTGATTAACTCACTGTTTCCATTAGTCTTGCTCTGAGGGACTAACTACACAAGGTTCTGTCACTTGAATCCATTCGCAGACACAAACTTTCCTCTCCCCTTCTCCTCTTTTTAGCCCTTTACTGGGCAGGTAAGATCCTAGAAAGTCTGGCTACCTTTGCGAATTGTTAGTTACCCCAGAAAAGAAAGGCCTGGCCTGTGTGTCCTCCTGAAATTTTTATTGAAAAGGCCTACAGTCCAGCCATTGTCTCCTTTTTGCCTGCTGTTTGAAATGCAGAGCCCTGGTGATCTTGGAATAAATAGGCTTATAACTGGGGACTGAAGGGGATGGGAACCGGCTGTGAAGCCTGCGGGAGGCTGTGTGAGGGGCACCTGCCCACACTGCCCTCCTGCCCTGGCTCATCCTCCTCTTTCAGCTGGCCCACAGGGGCCACATACTGTGGCACCCTTTCTGTGGGTACGTCGGGGTCAGAGAGCTGCCAGAACCGAGCCCTTCATGCTGGGGGCCAAGTCTCTGGTCCTGAGCAGTATGATTGATCTTAGCTGGGGTTTCCTCTCTCGCCGGGAGAAGCAAAGCGCAGGAGTTCTCCAGTCTGAGGCTGCTCTCAGACATCAGAGGGGGACAGGGGCAGTCTGAATACAGATGCAGGTTGGAGGCTCTTTCCGCTTAGAATTCCTGCAGCATTTATAAGGAGACCGCATAGTTTGCTGTCTCATTATTCATGGCCCGATGCTGTTGTCTTTCTAGAATGTTGCCTCCAATACTAATTGTCAACCCCGTGCACGGAGCTGGTGCGGATGTACAGCCACCAACCTCTGCATTTAATTTGCTGCTGCTGAGTGGAAGGAGTGGGGGCAGGCTGTGTTAGAGAGGGTTGATAAAACCTCAGAGTGGCTGGGCAGGGAGGGGTGGCTATGTGGGTCTTCTCCCGCTCCCAGTAGAGCTGCTGACAATCTCCTCCTGAATAGCCCAGCCTCTGATCGCTAGTAACCTATTCTTCCGAGGGCCCAACCGTACCCTGACATTTTCAGGCAAAGACTGTGCCTTCTGTTTTGCTGTTTTTCCCATTATCCATGTATATATGTATCTACCTACTCAGGACTCCATCATGTTGCATGTAAAAAAAAAATGAGAATGCCCAGAAAATACATGTTTCTCCACATGTCATATATAAGAAATATACAAATATGTATTTATAAAAAAAATAAGATAAAGTTGGTGCTATGTACCAGACCTGTGTATAAATAATAGTATGTGCACAGACCCATTTATATTATTTGTTTCTGTGAGCTTATGTAATTAAATAGAAGCCCATAAAAATAAGATCAGAAAAAATAGAGATTAAATTTCTCAATATATATATATTGTATATATATATACATATATACAATATATACATATACATACACACACACACACACACACACATGCATATATTCAGGCCATAGTGTTTAATACATTTTACTATGAGTCAGGCTTTTAACTCTGATGGATAATCAAGGCAGGAAGAAAATATCTATGATGTGGTTTGTGTGATCTGTAAGGAGAGAGGCCTCAGACATATTAGCTCTGAAGGCAATCTCTCACTTGGCTCCTTAGTGAGGAGTGAAGTGTGTGGCAGAAAACATAGGGAGCATGTGCTACGCAGGCGACACGCTCTCCCCGGGCACCCACAGTGGACAGCACTAACTGACCACTTCTACTCCAAAACAAAGGCTGTTCCACTGTCCTAAGCCCAACGCTCCAGGCAGGCATCAGTACTTATTGAGGAAGTATATGCTACATGAGACCCTGTAGCTGGTCTTCAGCTGCTTTGTGGGTTCTTTCTTTCTCCCTTTTCCACCCCTTTTCTTCCACTGTTTTAACCCCCTCATACTGCATAAGAGAGAAAAAAGGACAGGGAGGAAAGGAAAGAGATCTCTGAATAGAGACAGGAGTTGGGGCAGGGGGCGACTTTATCAGTAGATTTCTTCTTGCTGAGTAGGGATATCGAATTCCTTAGGGCAAGTTTGGTCTTTGCCACCAGGACATCTAATTCTTGTTTCTTCTTCATGCACAATCACTTAAACTGTGACCAACAGTGACTAACCAACAACCCACCTTCTGAGGCCCTAGTATTTACATACCCTCTGAAAAGTTCCCAGAATTCCAAACGTCAGTCACAGAAACTATCAGCAGCTGGCAAAATCATGACCCCTGCCAGAGCATGAGGCAAATCACTGTCAGCTGCTGTGGACAATCCGAGGCAGCCCCACATCCCACACCTGGGATTAAAATGAAACCATGTACTATTTCTGTGTTTTTTTAAGGAGAAGAACCCCAAATTCCAAAATTGTTACTATAAAGCCTACTTGCTCTTCTAGTGTGGGGAATGGTGGCAGGATCAGGGACTGATGGAGCATTCTGAGTGGAGAACCACCTGAAACTGGAGTGGGTGCTCTTTAGGATATGGTGGAAAATAAGGCCTAGGAGTAACAGGCCTTGCCCAGCACAAGGCACAGCATCTTGACTCCCCTGTACCCACTGGCCTGAGGAGCAGCCCCACCTACAGCAGTTCTAGCCCTGCTCTGCCAACCACTGTCCCACTGACCCAGACTACCCCTTAGAAGGACATTGTACAGCTAACTCACAGAATAACACTGCATGTGTAACACAGACATCTGTTTGTAACATGACTTCACCAAGGTTTCTTCTAATGCTTTTATTTTGCGGTTGTTCTTACTTCCCTCCTTGGATCTTTTGTTTTCTCTCTCTCTCTCTCTCTCTCTCTCTCTCTCTCTCTCTCTCTCTCTCTCTCTCTCTCCTCCTTTCTTTCTACATGATAGGTTCTCATGTAGCCCAGGTTAGCTTTGAACTCACCCTGTAGCAAAGAATGACTTTTGAACTCCCAATCCTCATGCCTCTACCTCCCTAGTGCTGGGATCACAGGCGTGCACCACCACACTCAGTTCTCTTGAGCTTGTGTGTGCACGCTCATTGGTATGTATGAATGTGGGTGCAGGCATGCCATGGCATGCATGTGGAGCTCTGAGGGACAGCCTTGGGTATCAGACCTCACTCACCTTCCATCTTGTTAGAAACAGGGTCTCTCTTGTCTTTCCACTTCTACCCTAGGCTAGAGTACCTTAGTACACCAGGTAAGAGGACCTGTGAGCTTCCTGGGTTTGATGTTGAGTTCTGATTGCCAGCTTGGCAGGATTTGGAATCACTGAAGAGACATACCTTCTGGTTCACCTGGGAAGAATTATTTAGATTTAGCCTCTGACCATGCTTATGAGATTAGCTTATATAAATTTACATAGATTATTAATATATAAATTTATATATTCATTTAGTTGAAGTGGGAAGAACCCTATAACTCTAGTCCATGGGCGTGGATCCTGGATCATATAAAGAGAGCAAAGCTAACTGGACGTTAGCCCTCATCCTTCTCCACTTCCTGACCATAGATGCATGGTCCATGCTACCTCATGCTCTTGCCGTTACTCCTCTACAATGGCGGCCTGTATCCTTCAACTGTGAGCCAGAAGAAACTCTTCCTTTTGTAAGTTGCTTTTTGTCACAATTTTAGTGTCCTGCTTTCCCACTGTGATAAGGCACCGTGGCGAAGGTAACTTATAGAAGAAAGAGTTTATTTGGACTTACAGTTTCAGAGGGTGAGTCTGTGACCATCATGGCTGGGAGCATGGCAGCAGGAGGCAAGCAGTCATGGCTCTGGAGCACTAGCTGAGAGATTACATCATTATCTGCAGGTAGGAGGCAGAGAGAGAGAGAGAGAGAGAGAGACAGAGAGACAGAGAGA
>NW_022196911.1:71572638-71584933 GCF_008632895.1 Mastomys coucha | reverse complement strand
AGAGAGAGAGAGAGAGAGAGAGAGAGAGAGAGAGAGAGAGAGAAAGAGAGATCTAATTTGGAATGTCATGGGTTTTTAAAACCTCTGATCCATGTCCCCTCCACCCCCACCACAACACACCTCATCCAATAAGGCCATGCCTCCTAATCCTTCCCAAACAGTTCCACCAAACCAGAACCAAGCAACCTCACATATATGAGCCTTTGGGGACTGTTCTCATTCAAAGTATCACAGGAGTTTCATTGTAGCATTGAGATAAGTAACTAAAATTGGGGGGAGGGTTCTCCTGTCTCTGCCTCCCATTTCTCCTTAGAAGCTCTGAAATTATAGATGATTGCATTTCTGTATCTGGCTTTTATGTGGATTCTGGGGATTCAGGTCCTCGTGCTGGCATGGTAAGTGATTTTTACTTACTGAGCCATCTTCCCAGCCCTTTCTTGGGCTTTTTAAAGCGTCATAATCTGCAAGTTAGCAACTTCATTCCCTACGTCTATTAATTATCAAATTACTTATTTTTCCTATGTGAATTGCTGTTTGCCATCTTTGCCTCCTTCTTGCAAACTTTGCGTGTGCATGGATTAAGCAATTTAGCATTTGCTTTTCTCTTTAGAGAGTGAGCAAGCGGTGATGGCGGAGCCCTGTGCTGGGACTGTGTAGTTTGGGCTCGGAAGAGAATTCTACTTTTAGCGAAGAAAAGGTCAGGGTCTCTGCTGTTGGCATGTGATAGACATCCATTCTGACTGTCTAGCTTCCTTCTTCAGGTAAGTAATCATGTCATCCTCCTGGAGAAGTTAAACTGGCCCCTGCTCCTTCCTCCTTAGGAAAGGACTGACAGGTGCTTAAGCCAGTGTGATAAGCCAGGAGCACTCAGGATCCTGTCAGCAACCCTGTTTCTTTGTCATGATCATTCTGGGTGCACTCTCTGGAAGACGAGGGATGGTCAGAAGTGGATGACACAGTCTCAATGTACAACCTGGGAGATGGATGAGCTTGGGACAGGATCTCTCTTGGTGATCATTGGAGACATAGATGTAATTTGAAGAGAGCAAGTCATACTATCCAGGAGCTGGAGCTCTCTTTGGGCCCCATGGCTACAGCAGAAGAGCAAAGTCAGCCGAAGAATGAACACTGGAGATTGGAAGGAAGGCGATCTCTGCCGTGGTATCTCTGAGCCAGGCCTCAGAAGACAGCTGCAGGCGCAGACAGCTCTCCCCAGAGCGGAGTCGATTTAGCATGTGTATGAGCTCTGCTGCCTTCTCAATTCTTCCTAGGTGATCTTCTCAGAGCTCATGATCAATCACAAATAAGAGTCCAGCTCAAACTGCCTGAAGCAAAAATGGGACTCACTCTGTGAGTCTGGCAACCTGAGAACCGTAAAAGTGGGTCAGGCTTGGCTGCACCCAGTGACTGACAGTATCTTCAGGTGTATTTGCCTCCTTCTGTTGGCTTCCCTAAGCATCATTTCCAGACTGGCTGCTTCTGAGAGGTGGCAAGATGGCTGCAGGATTTCCCACACCAGCATTGGTGCTATTTGCTTCCCACACTGCCACCTATCCACTGCTCACTTCTCATGGCAATATCTACCCTCCACTCACTTCCCACGTGGACACTATGCACCAACATGCTGTAGCATTGCTCATTTCTACACTGTTACCACAGCTCACTGTCACTAAAGGTGACAAAAGGTAACCCAGGGAAGACACACCATGGCCTAGCCAGCCACTCTCCAGGAAGTGGATGGAGGAGGGTGATGGATATCTTACTAGGTTCCTCAGTCATGTCCACCCCTGAGGAGGAAGAAGCAGGGGACTGTTTATCTTCTCCAGGAGAATGACATGGTTACTTAAACCTGAAGAAGGAAGCTGGGCAGGCAAGATGGATGTCCATCACCTAGAGCTAGCGGAGGCGCCTGGCCTTTGCTCTGCTAAAAGTAGAATGGTCTTTCCAGCCTAAGACACACAGATGTCTGGACCTTGGTGCTTGTCTTAGTCGGGGTTTCTATTCCTGCACAAGCATCATGACCAAGAAGCAAGGTGGGGGGAGGGGCTTTATTCAGCTTACACTTCCAGATTGCTCCTCATCACCAAAGGAAGTCAGGACTGGAACTCAAGCAGGTCAGGAAGCAGGAGCTGATGCAGAGGCCATGGAGGGATGTTCCTTACTGGCTTGCTTCCTCTGCCTTGTTCAGCTTGCTTTCTTATAGAACCCAAGACTACCAGCCCAGGGGTGGCACCACTCACCATGGGCCTTGTCAGACTGAGCAACTGCTAGATCCTTGGACTTCCATTCACAGCTGCTGCTGACCATTGTTGGGAGTTGGACTACAGACTGTAAGTCATTAACAAATCCCCTTACTATAGAGAGACTACCCATAAGTCCTGTGACTCTAGAGAACCCTAACTAATACAGCGCTGTAGCGTTAAATTAAGGCTGTCATCTGCCTAGCATTGCCACAGTTCTGGGGTGTCCAGTGTGAATGCTAGCAATCTTCATGCCTTCTTTTAGGTGCATTGTAGGCCTTCTCATGGAGGCTTCCCACTGCCCTATATGGATGATCTCTCACCTGGAACCTTCACATGCAATGAGCTGCTATGCTCAGGGGAAATAGCATTCCCCTAACATGCTTATGTCCCAGGATGCTGGTCCCTAGCACCACTTGGTCTCTGCTACCTCTCCTTGCCAGACTCACGGTCTCTTTGGGATGCTCAGCTTGGCTCAGATCACGGCCAGATGTTGGTGTCACCTATAGTTTGTGAACAGATCCATCTGGTGGGTGTACCTGTAGGGAATGGACAGAGCAGCCAGGCTGGTCCCTGACAAAGGAGGAGCCCATATGGCTTCAGAGCTCCCTGCGTGTGCACAGCTGCTTCCTAGTCTAGCTGCTCTGTGGCAGCTGCACCCCACAAGCTCTGGGAACTTCACCTTCCCCCTCACGGGGCTTCATTGGGTTTTTGTTTTTCTCTTTTCATCTCAGTATTAGTTGCTTTTCTCTTGCTGCTGTAACAAATACCCAAGAAAGACAACTTAAAGAGGGGCAGAGTCTATTTGCGCTCATGGTTTCAGAGAGTTCCGTGCACCATCTGGCCCCATAGATGGAGCATGGTGACAGGGAAGCACATGGTAAAAGCTTCCTTTACTTCTTAGGGATACAGAGGGGAAGGTAATGTAGGAAAGGATCAGGGCAAGCTATAGCCCCCAGGGCATACCCTCTGTGAACTGCCTCCTCTAATAAGCCCCCACCTCCGACTTTGCCACCTTGCTATAATGCCATTGTATTTCTAATCTATGGAGGGATTAATTTGTCAGTAAATCAGACCCCTGCTAATCTAAGCTCTCTGGAAAAGCCTTCACAGGCGCACCAGAGGAGGGAGGTGTGCCTTCCTAATCCTGCTTCTTAATCCACCCCTTGACAACTGAGACTGTCATGACATTTTCTAATTTCCTGTCTGGAAATGGAACTTGGGGTCTCTGTGTACCAGGGAAAGGCTCTGCCAGGAGCTACATCCTAACCCACTGAGATGCATTTTAAACTCTGGACTCTCTTCTTCAAGTGGAGTCTGATCCGGAAGGCTGAACTGGCTGGGTTGTTTCTTTGGTTTTTACTTTGCTTTATTTTTAAGACAAGGTCTCACTACGCAGCTTGAAAGCTCAGAGTATGCCAGGATAGCTTCAAACTCACAGAAATCTGTCTGCGTCTGTCTCTCACGTGCTGGGGTTGGGCGTGCACCACCATGCATGGCCTCTGGTTGGGTCGGGAAGCTGCCCACTCCCTTCCCATCTTCCACAGCATCCTGGGATCAAATCAGCATCCTTGGGTTCTGTCTTAGTTAGGGTTTCTATTGTGATGAAACACCACGGCCCAAAAGCAGGTTAGAGAGGAAAGGGTGTATTCAGCTTACACTTCCCACGTTGCTGTTCATCACCAGAGGAAGTCAGGACAGGAACTCACACAGGGCAGGAACCTGGAGACAGGAGCTGATGCAGAGGCCGTGGAGGGGTGCTGCTTACTGACTCGTCCATCTTGGCTTGCTGAGTCTGCTTTCTTATAGAATCCAGGACCACCAGCCCAGGGATGGCACCACCCACCATGAGCTGGGCCCTCTCACATTGATCACCAACTGAGAAAATATCTTACAGCTGGATCTCACGATCTCATGGAGGCATTTTCTCAACCAAGGCTCCTAGCTCCCTGATGACTCCAGCTTTTGTCAAGTTGACACAAAGCCAGCCAGCACAGGGTCCTTAGAACCCCATTTGAGAAGCTCTGGGTGGTTATATCCATTGGTGTCTCTTCTTAGATTTTTTTTTTTTTTATCTCCATGGGGATAAGGTTGCTAGAAAACGTTTTCTTCCTTTACTAGATTGTCTGTTATGAAAAGGTCAGTAGTGAGCTCCTTAACAGCCTCCAGACTCAAACGTAGACATAACGGCTGGACCACACTCTGGCTGCAACAGGCTGCCTCGCTGCCCCTGTGCTGGGCCAGCTGCTTTTGGGAGTCTGTTCTACTGCACTGATCACATGATCAGGGTCTCAGTTTCCCTCCTTCCCAAGAAGTCACAGCCAGAGGCTCCACTGCAGGCACTGGAGACTGCGAATTCTGTGATGCTCTTGGCTTGGGCCCCACCAGGACTGATAGTAACTCTTGAGAAATGTCTAACCAAGCAGTGGTGGCGCACACCTTTAATCCCAGCACTTGGGAAGCAGAGGCAGGCAGATTTCTGAGTTCGAGGCCAGCTTGGTCTACAGAGTGAGTTTCAGGACAGCCAGGTCTATACAGAGAAACTCTGTCTCGAGAAATGTCTAGAAGCTAAGCCCTTTCTAACAACAGACAAACAAACCCTTCAGGGATGGCAGGTCGCACATGCTTGGAATTCCAATCACTTTGAAGGCTGAAGCAGTAGGATTCTGGGTTCCAGGCCAGCCTGGAAGATTCCACAAGATCCTGTCTTAAGAAATGACAAACTTTTGCAATTTGTATGTGTCCGGACTGAAAACACATCCCCCAGGGAATGTCAGCCATCCCTGAAGGTCCTGCCTTGGATGGGAAACACCCTACAATTGTCTGTCAACTGCTGCCACTGTGGGACTTGGTCTCCAGTACAATACTGGTGGGGTGGCTTGGCCCAGCTTCCCTGCACTAGGGAGAGAGAATCCAGGCCTGGGTTTGGCTCCAGCTTGGCCTTGCAGGGCTGTTACTTATTGAGTTAGGTCAGAGTGGCTCAAATGTTGATGTGCAGCACCTGGGTCGCCCTTGGCAACCACCACATAAGGGAGGCCCTCCTTTTGCTGGGGCTCCTTGGAACCCTCTCTCGGCTGGGCCCATTGCTTCCTGGTAGGTGCTTCTGGTTCTCCTGGTACTGAGGACCCATGAAGCTATCTTTGTGTGTCGCGCCTGTCTAGTGCCTGCAGGGGCTTTTCCAGACTCTGCCTGTGGGGAAGGGGTGTGCCAGGCTGGGAAAGTGCTTGGTAAATGGTTCATAGAGACTTGCCTGGCAGTAGAGAGGCGGTGGGTTGGAGGAGAGCCAGGAGCCTCTGCCTCAGACACTGTATTCAATCTGTACCGCCCTTTATACTCCAATGGACAGGACGGATGTGAGGTCCTGGGTGGATGGCTTCTGAGTTTTGGTGGAAAGTTGAACAGCAGGTAGACCGAGGGCCAGGCAGAGAGGGGGGCTATGCAGCTGGCAACCCAGACTCCTCTGTTGGATGCATGCTTGTGACAAGCTGAGCTCTGTGTGGGAGTGAGAGGCGGGTTAGGATGTATAGGCCTGGTGTTCACTTTTGAGGTCAGCTATCATAAAACTGAAAAGAAAAATCCCCAGATAACTGTGAGGCAGGGCCAAACACCAAGGGTCACAGAGACAAAAAGAAATATTCAAAGGAAAGCCGTGTTTATTAGAATACAGCTAAGTTTGAAGTATCAGGGAGATGGGTTGTTAAGGCATTTTACCGATCATTTGCCAAGGTGGGCATTTTGTTTTGCCACGCTGAGATTTGAACCCAGGATCTTGTATTTTAATGTGATTAGAACCTCCCGATAGGGAGGAGTTGGAGGGGGAGTTGGAGAAAGACTGGGTTCCTAGGTCCAGAGAGGTGGTCACAGGTGTAGTCCATTTGAATTGTAATGGATAAGACTGGTAAGGACTGGAGGGTGAATTGACCTGTATTATAAAGAGCTACCAGTCTCTGGGTGCAGACTTTCCAGGAGGCATCAGGAACTACTAAGGAGTTTGAAGAGAAAACTGGTTTGTGACTATCCTTGAAGAGTCTCGTTGTGATGGGTACCAGGACTTGGGGTCAGGATGACCAAGCTGGGGTTTAAGTAAAAGTACTATTATAAGGTCAAACTAGGGCCACATCATCTCACTTCATCTCCTGCTGACTCTGGTTTGTGGCTGGAAGTACTGGACAGAGTCCGGTCTGAGGCAGATGAGACCAGCCTTGGTCTGTGGGTTACAAAGCATGCTGAGCATGGTTGCAGACCAGAAGCCTGGAGCAGGGGGCTGTCTGGGATGGCCTGTTCTGGATATCCTGGGAAAAAGATAGGGAAGGGGGGGGGGTCCAGTGGCAGCCCCTGGTGCCTCCAGGCCTAGCACAGAATGTTCTAGAATGCTGAGAGGGAAGTGGGTGGGGTGAGCTGAAGGAAGCTTTTCTGTGGCTAGACCAGGAAGTGTGCAGTTTCCTGCCTGGGTTTGGTTCAGACAGCCCTACCTGGCTGAGAGCCCAGGGTCAGGATTTCATTCATCAGCAGGGCTGTGTGCATCCAGGTCACCTTTTATTTGTTTATCACTGTCCCATTTCTTCTTCCCCATGTGAGGAGTCCCCTAGTTCAGGCACCAACTTTGCTTAAAATCCCCAGGCACTCACCCTTGCCCCTTGAGGGTCTTCTCTGTGCCAGGCAGCAAGGGGAGGCCTGCCTAGTCCAGGTGATACAGTAGGTGGGCGGTAGAGATCCATTCCAAACTGTCTGCCTGTGTCGTCCCTAGTAGCCAGACCATGGACATATCTTCTCCCTGGGAACATAAATCATTCTGTTCCTCTGTGAATGTGGGGGCAGCCGCTGCAGCGTATGGGGCTGTGAGATGCAGGTGCTGTCTGTCCCAGGTGGAAACATTTTGGAGGGCTGAGTTGACTGGTGCTGTAGGTAAAATATAAGGGTGGTGCCAGCTTAAGCCTGGGCTCTACTCAGGCCTGACTGGAAGATATTTCTGGGAGTGGATACCTTAGGGTGGGAAAATCAGCAGCAGCAGCAGCCTCCTCCTCATCAACACTTTGACTTTTCAAGATAGGGTTTCATTATGTAGTTCTGGCTGTCTTAGAACTCACTCTGTAGACCAGACTCAGAGATCCACCCACCTCTGCCACTGGAATGTTGGGATTAAAGGCATGTACCCCCTCCATTTGGCTGGAAAAGCGTTATTTTAATTTTTCAAATAATTCCAGCATCTAAGGGGTTGGTGTAGACATTTGCCTTTTGGGATGTTTGTGATGGAGCTGGCCACTTGGCTGCCCTCCTTGACCTGGATGTTGAATAGAACACACAGCAGGCCACATCCTCTCTGATGTGCAGCCTGACTTCTGGGGGAGCTTGAGAATTGGGGTACCCTTGCTGTCTTCATAGCTCTTTGGGGCCCCTGCTCTGCCCAGAGTTGGTGCCACCAGCCTGGTGATCTCAGGCTGGTGCAGCTATTCCCATGCCAACAGGTTTCCTTCATGCCCACCAGTCTAGTTCTCGGCATCCCTCTCTGGCCTACCAACAGGCTAGCTAGCCCCACCCCTGGAAAGCTGGCCCACTGCCAAATATCTACCAGGCTCCTCCACTTCAAGGAAGCCCTCCTCCTCCTCTCCTCCTCCTTCCTCCTCGTCCTTCCCTGTAGATCCTGGGACTGCAGCAGGGTGGGGTCTTCTGTCACTATGCCTTCCCTGTACCCTAGGCCACACAGTCCCAGCATTTATTCACATTATTGTCTGGTTCATTCCAGATTCATCCCATGCTCCCTGCCACACATACTAGTATTCAGAGCAGACCCAGTAGAGGTGACCCTTCTCCCGGAGACCTTGTGGAAATACATCTCTGTGTCCCCAGGGAGCACACGATGGGGACTTGGGGGACATTACAGAAAGACACAAAGCACTCCATGTCTCGAGTGATGAAGGTCCTTGTCCATCAACATAAAAGTTCTCAGAATGGGCTAATAGTGTGGAGATGTGTGTTGATAGCAGACAAGACACTTCCCGTTGGGGAAGATTTTTATTTGTTCCTGTTGTTGTTGTTTGCAGTGGTTTTTTTGTTGTTGTTGTTTGTTTTGTTTTGTTTTTGGTTTTTTTAACCTATGGAGGAAAAACATGTTTTTGATTAGCAAAGTTTAAAGTTTATTTTATTTTATTTATTATTATTTTTTATGACCAGCTTTCCTATAGTTCAAGCTGTCCTGAAAGTTACTGGTTATCTCAAGCTGGTCCTGAATTGTCGATCTTCTGTTTCTGCCTCATGACTGCTGGGATTATAGTCATATGTCACCATGCCTGACTGTATGGTACAGTAAGATCTGTACAATGACACCTGCTATATTGTTAAAAATGGTTACTTAAAAAAAAAAATGACTTCCAGAAATAGAGTGAGTTGAAGTGAAAGATACATTGAAGATGGTGATGATCTCCTTTCTTCAAAAGTGAGGGACAGAGACAGGAGGAGTTACAAAATGTGTTCTAGCACTAACATTTTACAAGGGACTGTTTTGTCAGGGCCGAGGCTCCTGTCTGCCAGAGGGCATGAGGTGCAGATGGGCTTTGGAAGCAAGAAGGTAAGCGCTATTAGGCCATCACCTGGCACACCCCGGCATGGGCCTGCCCAGCAAAGCCACAGCATTCAACTCCTAAGGTTGTGTGCTGAATTTACTGACAAGCTTTCTAGGAAAACCTTGTGCTAAAAGCAAAACAGGAACCTATAGATTCTGATCCAGGAGCCCACAGGGTCTGATCCAGAACTGAGGCCCCCCGACAGCATAGAAGGACTGTGAGTGTTCACAGAAAGAGGAGCCTGTGGCTCAGAAACAGACTGAGGGCCCCTCCCGGACAGGAACCAACCCTAGAAGGGACCACACGTAACTCAGAGAGAAGCAGCTTGCTACCTCTCTCTAGGATGCTGTAGGATAAAGACCAAAGAATAAAAACTAAAGACTTGGGGAATGATACTCAAGTGGACTCCCGATAGGTGGGTGCACTGCAGGTGGCCCTCCCAGATGTGATGGAGGCAGAGATTGGCATGTGTGAGGGTTGCAGTGAACCGGGCAGTGGTGGCTCATGCCTTTAATCCCAGCACTTGGGAGGCAGAGATAGGAAGATTCCTGAATTCGAGGCCAGCCTGGTCTACAGAGTGAGTTCCAGGACAGCCAGGGCTACACAGAGAAACCCTGTCTCGAAAACAAACAAACAAACAAAGGTTGCAGTGATTAACATGTATGACAGATGGGATGGGAGAGAGGAAAGAACCGCAGTGACCACTGCTGGACTTGGATGAAGCAGCCGTCCTTTAATCTTTGGGGGCCCAGATGAAACACATGTGGGAATGTTTGGTTGAAATGACATCCTGTTCAATTTTTAGATGAAATCCTTGTTTATGTGTGCTGCTTAGAATTGAGCTCCTGCCCTTGAACCTGCTAAGCAAATATTTTACCCTTGCCATGTTGAGGAGGGGAGGACAAACTTTCTTTTGTGTGCAGAGTTGGGGTTTGAACCCAGGGTGCTGACATGCTGGGCAAGTGCTTTGTACCCCTTTAGCTTTCACTTAGAGGCAGGGCCTCTTGAAGCTGCTCAGGCTGGTTTCGAACTCACAGAGATGGACCCACCCCGGCTTCCCAAGTGCTAGAATCACCAGTGTGTGGCCCGATGCCTGACCATAACTCTTTCAAACAAACTAGTCCTTTCTGCGTTTATTTTATGCTGGATCTCTTCCCACAAAGGTTTCTCTTTCTTCAGTTGTTTCTGGGAGAGCTTCTGTTCTGCGTCGACTCCTCTTCTCTTTTGGGACGGTGTGTGCCTTTTCAGCGAGGCGGGCTCTCTGAGATGGGGTACTGACAGATGCCATTGCCGCCTCCAGCTATGCGTCTTGGGGCTCCATTCACCTGGGGATGCTGAGCCACAGACTGTGCATCCAAACCCTCAGGTCAAGCTGCTGCAGTTGCAAGCATGTGAGGCAGATATTCAGTACTATTTGGCGGAGCTACTGACCCTGGGTCCCCATATTTCCTCTGGAATGGCCCATGCTGCTTCTGTGGAGTGACATTTTTGGTTTTGGTGGCTTGTTGGCTACGCACATTCTGAATGGCCTGGGATTTTTCACAGGTGTTCTTGAAGCGAACAGGGGAAGCTGAACCTCCTGATGAGCGTGATTTTGTGAAGTTTTCAGGGAAAAAAAATAGAGGAACAATTTTCACAGGTGTCCTGCTTAGCTCTTTGTCAAGTTGATACAAATTAGAGTCATCTGGGAAGAGGAACTTCTGTTCAGAAAAAAAAAAAAAACAAAAAACATCCCATCTGGTTGCCTGTAGTCAAGTTTTGAGGGCATTTCTTGATTAATAATGGATAAGGGTAGGGGGTGCCCAGGCCACTATGGGTGAGACCATCCCTGGGCTAGTGGTTCTGGGTAGTATGAGAAAGCAAGCTGAGCAACCCATGAGGAGCTAGCCAGTCAGCAGTACCCCTCCACGACCTGAGTCAGTTCCTGCCTCAGCTTCCCTCAGCACACTACAGCCTGGGATCTGTAAGCCCATAAGCCATTTCATCCCCACGTTGTTCTTGGACACGCTCCTTATTACAGCAAGAGACTGCAATGTAAGGCAGTGGGTGACCTCAGGACAGTGGGTGGGTGACCTCAGGCTACACATGAGGAGAGCCTGGCAGTTAAGTGTGTTGTTTTGTGTTGCTTCAAGGTAATGGGGGAAAAGAGTTAGAGTTATAGACAGCTAGAGTAATAATAAGTATATAGTTAGTATATACTTATTATATACTATATCTAGCATATATATTATATAGTATATACTAGTAGTAAATAAGTATATAATTATATAGAGTGAAATGTATTTGTGTGCTCATTTGTGCAGGCATGTGTATATCTATGTGTGTCCATATATATGTGATATATGTATGTATGTATGTATATATGTATGTATGTGTATGTACATACATACATCACACACACACACACACACACACACACATACATATATATATGTATATGGAGAGACAGAGCAGAGTTTGATGGTTCCCTTCCTTCTTTCCCCCTCCCCTCTCCTCTCCTCCTCTCTCCCTCCTTCTTATTCCCTCCCTCTCCTACTTCTTCCTTTCCCCCTCTCTCCCCCACTCTCTTTTTATTGTTTTTCTCCCTCCCCTTCTCCTCCTTCCCCAGGCAAGCCTCAAACTTACTGTGTAGTTGAGGATGACTCTGAACTTTTAGTCTTCTTGCCTCCACCCCCGACTCCCCAAGTTCTGGGATTACAGGAATGTGCTAACAGGCCAGGTTATGCAGTGCTGGGGACCTGATGGGACAGGCTCTCTACCAACTGAGCCACATTCTCAGCCCCTGCTTTGTGTGAGTGTTTGTGTTCCCAGGGCCATGCACATAGAGCAAACAAATGCTCTATTACTGAGGCATGTAACTGTATTTTTGAAAAATCATAAAAACATTCCTTACCATGAAAAAAAAAAGTTGATTGCTACAGAAAGCTGACTGATTACTTGTGTTTAATGTTCCCCATTGGGGAAGAAGGATTCTGCTGTAGGAGTTTCTGTGCTCCTGCTTTATGCACAGTTGAACGATGGTTATTTATTGTTGAGTCAGGGAAATGAGATAAAATCAGCACAGGGTGTAACGTCCCACGTTTCCCTTGGTGCCTTACCTCCAGAGCGGTCCAGAGGGATGAAGAGGTCTGATTTCCTGCCCCTGCCCAGGAGATGCAGTTGTGACCAGTGTGTCTGGCTCCGCCCCCACTTATGGCTCACTGGAGGGCCGTGCCATGTTTTATCTACCTATTTGAAGGCTAGCTTGGTTGTTTTCAAATTCTGAGTAAAGCTTTTATATAGCTCCGTGTGGTGTGGGTGTAATTTTCTATTTATTTGTATAAACACCACAAAGTGCAGTAAAGCTGTAACCTCCTAGTGTTGTCCCGCCACAGGCTGCTTCAACGTTTTCAGTTACCACTGGTGCACTGCAATGGGAAGGAGGGTATAATATACCCTTGCTTACACACATTATTATCATTTTAAAAATTTTTTTTTTTTTTTGGTTTTTCGAGA
>NW_022196911.1:71540660-71572265 GCF_008632895.1 Mastomys coucha | reverse complement strand
ATTTATTTTTATTTGTGTGTGTGCCTATGAAGTCTAGAAGGGGGTACCCCCTCTCCTGGAAAGGGAGGTGCTGGCAGTTGTGAGCTGTCTAGTGTGAGGGCTGGGAACTGAATTTGGGTGCCCTGGAGTCCTCTGGGAGAGTAGCAAATAAGTGTCCTTAGCCACTGAGCTATCTCTTCAGCCTGTTTTTTTTTTTTTTTTAAGTGAGTGTGCCTGAGTAGTGCACATGTGGAGGCCAGAAGTTGACATCAGTGTCTTCCTAAAAACACTTTCCATTTGGTTTACTGAGGCAGTTTCTCAATGAACTGAGAGCTCACCAGTTCCAGTCACCTTGGGGCAACTCATCTCTGGCAGCTGAGACCTAGGCTAACAGGTGGCTCTCCATGCCCAGTTAGCTTTTTACATGGGCCCTCAGAGTCTAGACTCCAGTCTTCACCCTTGCATAGCAAACAGTTTACGTACTGAGCTACCTCCTCAGCCCAGAATGGTCTATGTATTGGTAGCAGTTATGGTTAATCTTGCTCCTCCCTCCCCTGGCATGATTTCACTATATAGTCCAGGCTGGCCTTGAACTTTCAACTTCAGTCTCCCAGGTGCTGCGATTATAGATGCACACCACCACACCTGGCTTGTTGTTAATCTCTTCCTGAGCCTAATTTCTAAATTAAACATTATCATCGGCTGGTCTATATAGGAACAAAAGCAGCTTGTATATAGAGTTTGATTCTATTTGTGGATTCAGACATCGCCGAGAGTTGGGGAGTGTTTGATGCTGTCTGTGGGTTCAGGCATCCATTTCAGGGCTGGGAACAGAGTGATTACTATGTGTTTAATTCTGTAAGAAATGCCTTTCCAAATTGGTTGTACCTGTGGGGAGAGGAGGACGCCCTGAGTAAGTGTGTATTGTTAACTCCGAAGCAGCCATGTCAAGGACTTGTGAGAGTTACAAAGCCTCCCCCGCCCCCCGTTCTCCTATTTACCACCTGAAGGCTGCTCAATAGAGACTTCTACTGAGCTTAGCTAAGCCTGCCCCCTTGATCCAGCTGTGCACCACAAACTCTTTGTTTATCTGCGTGTACTAGTCCTGCCTCCTTGCTATATGCTTATTGCTGTATGCAATAAGCCCATCTGTTCAACTCTATATGTGAACACATCAAGCCTCCAGGGTGCTGCCACTTCTCCATCAGAGGGCTCAGGCCACCCGATCCCAGCTCTCCGTCCATATGTGACTGACTCTCTGACTTCATTCCCTCGGCACCCAAGTCAGGCCTATCCCTGGAGCCTTGCTAAACAGCACATACAACTTCACAGTAAGTGAGAGAGTTCTAGTTGCTCGATCTCCTCACTAGGATTTGATGTCTGTTTTGGGATTTTGGCTATTCAAATAGATGTGTAGTATTACCATAGTGGTTGTGATATTATTTGATATTATGATGCTGGACATCTTTTCATGTGCTGGTTGGTCATTGTACAGTTTTTTATAATTAAAAAAATCTAGCCGGGCGGTGGTGGCGCACGCCTTTAATCCCAGCACTTGGGAGGCAGAGGCAGGCGGATTTCTGAGTTCGAGGCCAGCCTGGTCTACAGAGTGAGTTCCAGGACAGCCAGGGCTATACAGAGAAACCCTGTCTCAAAAAAAAAAAAAAAAAAAAAAGAAAAAAAAAGAAAAAAAGAAAAAATTTAAATATCAGCTAGGCATGGTGATCCATACCTTTAATCCCAGCACTCAGGAGGCAGAGGCAGGCGGATCTCTGACTTCGAGGTCAAGTCAGGCTGGTCTACAGAGTGAGTTCCAGAGCAGCCAGGGATACACTGAGAAACCCTGTCTCGAAAAACCAAAAGTAATTTTTTAAAGAATCATCTTTATTTATTCTTGTAAAGTAGAGAAAGCACCCTGTGGTGTGTTTGTGGAAGTCGGAGGACAAACTTGGGAGCTGACTCTTCACCTTTCACTACTAGGACCTTGGGGATCCAACCCAGGTGGCCAGGCTTGCCAGCTGGAACCTTTGCCTGCTGAGCCATATCACCAGCCCTTAATATAATAATAATAACAATATAATTATATATTAGATACTAAATAGTATGTAATTATATGTATCACATATATAAAATTATATGTAATATAAAGTATATAAATATGTTATTATTATTATTATTATTATTGTATATGCACAATGTCAGGGCAGGGGCATGTATGCCATGGTGCACATGTGGAGGTCTAAGGACAGCTTTGTGGAGTTAGGTCTGTTTTCCTTTATGTGAGCCATGGGGATTGACCCAGTTTGCCAGGCTCGCCCCACAAGCATTTTCTCACCCTCTGCACCATCCCAGGGCTCCCAGTCATACATTTTCTTTGGTGTTCAGATCTTTTTAGCATTTTTGCCTTGTTTTACTGGGGGAGGGGCAACATCTCAAGGAAGCTAAGCCCTGCTCAGATCCTATACCCACTTTTAGCTGCATTATGCGTTCTTAATTTTTTAAAAACTGTATTCTGCGTTTAATATTTTAGTCATTGTTTCTAACTTATCCAATGGTATAGAGTAGAAGATTGTGTGTGTGTGCATGTATGTGTGTGCATGTATGTGTGTGTGCATGTGTGTGTGTGTATGTGTGTAGTGAGTGGGTTGAGATAAATCCCCAGAACAAATGTAGTTTTTGTTTCAAGCTTACATTTATTTGCGCTGTGTGTAATCCATATAGATTTTTGTTTGTGTCTCTACATTTATTTAATGTGCGTGTGCATGTGAGTGCGCGCACACAGGCCCTATAGCAGGTAGTACTGAGTTCGGATGCCCCCATGGTTAAGAGTTCACCTCTTGCCATTCACCACTTTGTGTGCCTTTGGTAAGCATTTGGCCTCTGAGCTCAGCTTGCCCAGCTATCAAGAGATGTTATGTCTCAGAGGTTGCTTTGAAATGTAAAGGAGGTGTTTATCTAAAGCTCTTCGCCCTGAGCTTGGTACGGAGTAAGTGTTGCCGAATGACAGGTCTTCTAGCCAATAGCAGGCACACCTTTGGTGTCCTCCATAACGTTCTGTGTTCTAGCTGTGTGTTAATCTTTGAGCCTCAGTCTCTGTCTGGGGCAAGTGGGTGGATGTGCAGACGGGCTCCCACAGATACCTCTGAGCAACCTTGCATTGTCATGATCCTCCAGGGCTGACTGCTCAGGACTGAGGACTCATTGAGCAAGCTTCTGGGAATAGTGAGAGACTCAAGAGAGACCAGAAAGTGACTAGGTGGACAGAGTGCTCTTCAAAGTAGTTCCAGATGTTCTGATTCTCGGCGCCTTTGGAGACAGGCCTAGTTGGTTTGGTTGGTTGGTTTTTGTGGTTCTGTCCTGTTTTGTCTTGAGATAGGCTCTCACTGTGTAGCCCAGGCTAGCCTAGAATTTGCAGCCCCATCACTTCAGCTTCCTGAGTGCTTGAATTATACCTGTACCCCCATGCCCACCTGGGGGGTTACTTTATTTTTTAACTCTGTGTATGTATGTGGGGGTGGAGAGCGTATACGAGTGTTGTTCCAAAAGCGGGGGGCCTAGGCTGAGGCCTGCCTGGCTGAGGCTCTTTCTCTCCCTGGAAGCAGTGGGCCTGCTACTGAGGCCTGGGTCTCTCTTTCTCCCTGGGGCTGACCTGTTTGCTGCACGGTGCCTTAATTAAAAAGGAGGCAATGTATAAATGAGTTATTTTATTGTAGGAAGGATAGAATATGCTGGATAAGTAAAGAGAAGGAAAGGAGAAGAAGGGAGAGAGAGAAAAGGAGAGGAAGAAAGCAAGGGAAGAAAACAAAGAGAAAGAGAGGAGAGAGCAAGAGAGGGAGAGAGCAAGAGGAAAAGAGTAAGAGAGAGAGGGCAAGAGTAAGAGGGGGGAAGTAAGAGAATGAGGAGGGAACAAGAGAGTTGGAAGTAAGTGTGAGGGAGAGGAAGTAAGAGAACAAGAGAATGAGGAGGGGGCAAACCACCCCTTTTATTGTATGGGGCATGGCATGCCTGACTTGTGGTCAGATGACTGTGTGTAAGGTCCAGTTAGAATGCTGGGAGCTTGAGGCATTGTCTGCCTGATAGAACACTTATCTCCTCCAGGGGCAACTTTGAGGGGTTTGGGCTGAAATCTGAGCCATTGGTTTCAGGAGCTATCACCGAACGCCTATCGTCCCTTGTGAACAAATTTACTTTGTTCAATGGGTCTCCGGGGTTCAGAGGTGGCTCTACTGGACTCTGCTGTCAGAACTGCCCACTGTTCCACACATGAGTGCAGGTGACAGTAGAGGCATCTGACTCCCTGGAACTGGAGTTACAGGCAGTTGTGAACCACACAGGTGCCTGGGCCTGAACTAAGGTCTTCTCTAAGAGCCAGGCACCCTCTCAACTGCTGAGCCATCATCTCTCTAGCTCCAACAGTTGGCTTTTTGATGTGGCCTTGCATCAAATACCTCGTCCCTTTTAGGCAGGCCTGGCCTTTTAGCTAATTCCTCTTCCAGTATATATAAAAATGCTCCTCTTTGGGAAACTCCTAAAGGTAGAAAGGAAAGGTCTAGGAACTGGGAGCTTGGAGCTGGGCACCCAGGTCATACTGTGGAGTCCTTTGTGCGGTGGCAGAGGAACAGCCCTGCTGATGCCACATCTCCAGTTTGCAAATGTTTTTTTCCCATTCTGTGAGGTCTCTCGTCACCTTGATACTCTTGCACAGGTTTTTTTGTACTCTGTTAAAGTTCAGTTGTCTTTCCGTCATTGCACACGTTCTCAGTGTCACATGTGAGGTGGTGAGTGTGGAGTAGTGGGAGGCACAGGCTGGGGCACAGGGCATAATGCCAGCTGTTCCTGTGTAGAGAGCTGCATGGAGGGGCGGGGCAGGGCCCAGGGATGGCTGTGAACTCACAACTGAGGACACTGCGCTTGATTCTAAACTGTCTGAGCAGAGGAGGTACCCTCCAGAGACTGGCTGCATAGGATACTAGGTTGACCGAAGTCTAGAGAAGCGGTAGTCTTCTCAGACTTGTTTCTGGGCCCAAGACGGACAACTACAGCATTACAGCAAGCTCGCAAAGTCCCTGCTGCCTGACTGGCAGGGCTGGCTCCTCTCAGCCACTTGAAAGTTGAGACTGCCTACCTCCTCAGTAACATCCTTCAGTCTGTCCTGGCCTTTGGCCACTTCCTGCCCCAATCGGGTTCTGAGCGCCCCTGGCAAAGTGTTTGGAGGGTGCTTGTCAACTCCCCTCCCTTCCCAGCCCTCAGGTTTATTGCCTTTGTTAGGAGCCACCTGCCAGCAGCCAGGTCTTCCTGGAGAAGAGGTGTAGGGGAAGCCCCAGGGCTCAGCGTAGCTCAAATCAAATTAGACCACTGTGACAGCTATGGGGCACCAAGCAGGTGGCTGCAGCTCTCTGGGGTTGGTTTCTTTGTAAGAGAATAGTTATCTTGTCATCCCCATGGGCATATGTGAGTGCCAGCTATCAGCCTGTGGCAAATTCCCAGCGGGCAGGCACCACCTGTAAGGCTGGCTGCTTTGCCGTCCCTCTTTGGTAGCTCAGGGCCGTGTTGAATGTGTACATCTGCTTTTTACTTGGGTGGGAGCTTATTGAACACCTCAAACTCCTGGCTAGGCGCCACTGGTTTTGTTTGGACCCTCCCTCTACCTATCCAAGTCCTATTCTGGGGTAACCCCCACTGCTGCATGGAGCCAAGGCAGCTGACTGCGAGGATGCCCATGGTGGGCACCTTTGTTTCTTTGGGGTCCTAGATAGCCCGCAGAGAAGTGGACAGCTGTCTCCTCAGCAGCATGGCACTTAACCTTGGAGTTGGAACAGAGAAACGTCTGTTTGTGTTTCCAGGAACAAGAGGGGACAGCTGGCCCACAGATAGCAGGCTAGGTCAGCTGAGGGTTGCCTTGGCGGCTGGCTTTAAGCAAACAGCCAGAGCCAGGAGCTTGGGCGGAAGAAGGATGGAGAAGTGCCTGGTGGGACTGAGAACAATGTGAGAGTTAGTTTCCAGCCTGGGCGAAGGTGTGGGCGAGGTAGGCTACTCGGGGACCTGGGGACCACCGAACCAGCTGCTGGTCTCTACCTGGCAGGTAAGGAGAGGGGGCTTTCTTTCAGGGATTTCTGTCTCCTGATGAGTTCTGTCTGGCTCCTTCAATAAGCAGTACCCAGGTGGGAACTAAAATCAGATTTCCGTTGCAAAAACGATGTTGGCCTGGGACTTTCCAGGTCCCGTACGTCACATAAATGAAAGCGGGGTTGTATTTCTGTATGAAGAGTCCCAGGTGTGGTGGCTCATGCCTGCAATCCCAGCACTCAGGAAGCTCAGGCCGGAGGACTGTAGAAAGTTTCAGACTCATAGATTACGTGGTAAAACTGGAGAGAGACATAGAGACAGAGACAGAGAGGAGACATAAATACATACACACAGAGGGGAGATACACACAGAGAGGAACATACAGAAGACACACACACAGAGGAGATATACACACAGAGAGGATACACATACACACACACACACAGAGAGAGAGAGAGAGAGAGAGAGAGAGAGAGAGAGAGAGAGAGAAGAGAAGACAGATTGGGGGAGACAAGGAAAAACAGAGAGGGGAGGAGACAGACATAAATGCACAAAGAGAGAAAGACACACACACACACACACACACACACACACACTTATACAGAGAGAGATAAACACAGACATACACACATACACAGAGACAGACACACATATGCACAGACAGACGCACAGATAGAGACATGTACAAAGACACAACCACACACACACAGACACACACAGAGAGACACACACGCAGCATTAGTACACTTTAGTGCACGCCTCTCCCTTTCTCCTCTTGTCTGACCCTCTCTCTGCATCTGGATTCTTTCCTTTAGAGGCAGGTTTTGGCAGGCCCTGGGAGGACCTAGCATCTTCTGTGCATGTCTCAAGCCAGGTTTTGGCAGGCCCTGGGAGGACCTAGCATCTTCCAGGCAGAGGCTTGCTTTCCCTGACGACATGATGTTCCCATAACTGTCGAGCTAAATTCTAATCCCATTTCCATATTTATGTATGCGACTTCTTGACTGTCTGGTTAATTAATGTTCTTGTTTTGTTTATTGGGGGCTTTTCAAATTACATTTGTTCACTCGGTGTGTGTGGGTGTGCATGGGAATGCCACAGTACATGGCTGGGTTAGAGGACAAACCTGAAGAAATATTTCCCCTCTCTGCATCATGTGAATCCCAGGGATTGAACTTAGGCCATCATGTTTGACTGCAAGTAACCTAACTCACTGGTCCATCATGTAGGCTATGTGTGTGTAAGCAGGTTTCTTTATTCTTTTTTTTTGTTTGTTTCTTTGTTTTTTTGAAACAGGGTTTCTCTGTGTAGCCCTGGCTATCCTGGAACTTATTCTGTAGACTAGGCTGGCTTTGAACTCAGAAATCCACCTGCCTCTGCCTCTCAAGTGCTGGGATTAAAGTTGTGCGCCACCACTGCCCCGCTCTTTATTCTTTTATCATGAGAAAAAATATGGAATAATGAGGCTTAGGAGTCTGCCACTGCACCCAACTAAAATAATGGCTTAAAGGCACAGGAAGGAAAGTGGCTGTGTTAGCTTACAGCTCATAAGGGTGTGGAGCCTTGTGCTGTGGTGATCTGCAAGCTGTTTTGTTGATGTATGAAGGAAACAGCTTTGCAGTGAGGTCAAACCACTGCTGTAATGTGTGTGTTCAAATGAGTATATGTACATGTATGTTACATGTGTGTGCCTGCAGAGCCCAGAATTCATTGTCCAGTGTCTTCCTTGTTTCTCCTTATTATGTTTGTTTGGTTGGGTTTTGGTTTTGGGTTTTTGGTTTTGCAAGACAGGGTTTCTCTGTGTAGCCCTGGCTGTCCTGGAACTCACTCTGTAGACCAGGCTGGCCTCAAACTTAGAAATCCGCCTGCCTCTGCCTCTGCCTCCCAAGTGCTGGGATTAAAGACATGAGCCACCCCTGCCTGGCTCTCCTTATTCTTTAAGGCAGGGTGTTGGCTAGCCAGTGTGCTCTGGGGATCGGCCCTACTCACCCGCTCTGCCAGCACCATGGCTGTAGATCTATGTGCTGCTTGATGCCACACACCCTGCTTCTTAAGCAGAGGCTGGAGATGTGAAGTTGGGGGCCTCCTGCTTCTGCAACAGTCCCTGTACTGCCTTCCCCCAACCTCTGCAACTTAAAGCAATGTGGAATGAACACATTTTGAGATATTCTGCAGCTCTATACTGTGTTGGAGAAATACCTGATTTTATGGTTAAGACACAGCAAATGTGGCGGTGTCTATGTTCATAATGAAGGTTAATAGAACATTCAGTTGTAAGTTAATGAAACAAATTTGTTTTCTAATTCAAATTCACAGATCCTTCTTTAGTGGCCAGGGGGATGCAATGACCAAAGGTGGTTGTTCATGCTCCTCCCCTCCCCCTGCCTCTCTTTCTCCTCTTGTCTGATCCTCTCTCTGCATCTGACTTTCTTTCCTTTAGAGGCAGTGCTACTGTGTAGCCCAGGTTAGCTTCAAACTTGTCATCTCCCTGCTTCCTTCTCCTGTATACCCTTATGTGTGTTTGTGTGTGTGTGTGTGTGCATGTGTGTGGACTGGGACCTCTTTGGCCCAGAAGTCAGAGCCCTTCCTTGGCCCTTAGTACTCCTGGAGATAGAGGTACACTGTAGGAATACTGTAGAACACTTTATACATTGGTGCCCCATGTCCCCACCTCCACGATAAGATTGAGTTCTGTTATCCTAATGTGCTGTGGGTTGCATTGGCAACCTACCTTTCAGTGCCTCTGAGTGTGGCTTTTACTTGCAACAGTGTCATTCCAGTTGTAATCCTTCTGGAGCAAGATGCTGGCTTCAGTATACTTGTAATCCCAGTACTCAGGAGGTGTAAGGAAGGAAGAGTGCAGGTTCTGGGCTAGCTTGGACTACACAGTAAGTTCTGGGCCAGCCTGAGCTATATGAGAGCAAGCTCCTGCCTCAAAGACAAAAACACAAGCAATACAGGCTGGGAATGGAGCTTAAAGGGTCATGGGTTCAGTCCCCAATACAAAAGAAAAAAAGTCAGGTTAAGGCCAGAGTTAGGATAGCCCAGAGAAGGCACTGGGTTCTAGCTTCAGCACTGGGGGTGGGGAGAGGAGGGGAAGAAAACTGGGAGAGATGAGAGAGAGAGAGATAGAGAGAGAGAGAGAACATTAGAGAACACGAGAGAGAGCGCAGAAATAGGACAGCTGTGTGAAGCTGGACAGACAAGAACCACTTGCAGTGCAGACAGAACTCAGACACCAGTGGGGGACACCTTCCGCCCCTGAGATTGCATACACACACACACACACACACACACACACACGCATGCACGCACACACGCACACATGCACGCACACACGCACACATGCACGAACATTCACACACATACGAGCACATGCACACACACACAAGCGCACGCACACACGCACATGCAGGCATGCATGCAGGCACACACATGCAGGCACACACACATGCACACACACGCGCACACACGCTCACATACACGCACACACACACACACACACACACATGCACGCATGCACGCACACGCGTGCACACACACACACACTATAGCAGTGTTTTGACCTCACTGCAAAGCTGTTCCTCCATACATATTAGCCAAGCAGCTTACAGATTACCACAGCGTGTGCGTCTCCAGACCCATTCTGGACTGTCAGCTAACACAGCCCTACTCATGCCCCGCTCTTAGACTTGGCCATAGCAACTCTATGGTCGCACTCCTAGGACACGGCTACGGTCTGGTGCCAGCAGAAACAAGTGCTACCTAGGGGCTGGAAGGTGGCTTGCACTGGCCTGTACTGGCCGGCACTGGCCTGCACGGCTTCCCTCCTGTACCTTCCCAGGTAATTCTTGCCCAAGGAGTGTGGTTACTGTGATTGCTATGTTCCTACCTGCCCCATGTCAGGCTTTTTAGAAATGACAAAAGTAAGCTGCACCTCTGGGGACACACGGGCAGAGCTTGTGGCTTGGAAGGAGAAGGAAGAAGGAAAATGTCTCCCATCTCATTCAGTGGAAGCTTTTCACTCTGGAAAGAAAGCGTTTGTTTCAAGTTAGACAAAGAGGAAGGCTGGGGCTGAGGGTCACCGGCCTGGGCATCCCAGCTCCTTAGAATCCAAGAATTAAATAAAAAACATATTAAAGTGTCTTGTGAGTATACCGTGGGGGGTCTGTGGTAGTGCAATAGGAGCCACTTCTGCCGGGCCCCCAGCAACCAAGCTGCTCCTGAGGCCTCGGACATTGTCATCCTCAGGAGTCTGTAGGGCGGATGGTCAGGGGCCACATGCTGCTCTGTGTGGCTTGGGTGAGAGGACAGTGATGGCCACCTTGCTTTGTGACTAAGTAGAGATAGGTCGATCCATCAGGCAGCATCCAGCACTTACTGCTCCTTGAAGGCCACAGGCGGAAAGGCACAGGAGCCTGAGTCAGGTAGGGAGTGTCCCACTGAAGGATCTGAGGACAAGTAGGGTGTTCTCATCTGTTTACCTGCCCCAAGTCTTCCTTCAGAGGTGACTGGAGAACCAAGTTCCCTCTTGAGAAACCTGTGCCCAGGCTGGTATATTCTGCTGTCATTCTTGTATCTGTCTGTCTCCTCTCTTCATATCTGTGCATAAATACATTAAAGCCAAAAAAAAAATTTTTTTTTTTGAGACAGTGTCTCACTGTGTAGCATTGGCTGACCTGGAACTCACTATGTAAACCAGGCTGCCCTTGAATCCCTGGAAATCTATCTGCCTTTGCCTCTGAGGTGCTGGCATTAAAGCTGTGTATTACTCCACCTGCCATAATTTTTTTTTTTTTTCGAGACAGGGTTTCTCTGTATATATAGTCTTGGCTGTCTTGGAACTCACTCTGTAGACCAGGCTGGCCTTGAACTCAGAAATCCACCTAACTCCGCCTCCCAAGTGCTGGGATTAAAGGCATGTGCCACCACCGCCTGGCCATAATTTTTTTAAAAAAAAATTGTACTTATTGTGTGTGTGCTCTAGTGATGAGGCACACATTCCAAAGCATTTATGTGGTGGTCCTAGGGTAACATGAAGGAGTCAGTCCTATCCTTCCTCCACGTTGGGTTGGGGACCAAACTCAGGTCATCAGGCTTGACAGCAAGCACCTTACCCATTGAGCCGTCTTGCCAGCCCATTAAAACCCTAACCCTAACCCTAACTTTCTTTAAAAGTTAGGAGTAGTGGCTCATGCCTGTAACCCCAGTACTTGGGGACTGTGCCATGAGTTTGAGGCTAGCTTGTATTGTAGCCTGGGCTGTATAGGGAGAGCCCCTGTCTCAAAGAAACAGGGTGGGGGAGGAAGGGGAGGCAAATTAAAGAAAGCAACAAGAGCCGGGCGGTGGTGGCCCGTGCCTTTAATCCCAGCACTTGGGAGGCAGAGGCAGGCGGATTTCAGAGTTCGAGGCCAGCCTGGTCTACAGAGTGAGTTCCAGGACAGCCAGGGGCTACACAGAGAAACCCTGTCTCAAAAAACTAAAACAAAAAACAAAAAAAAACAAAACAAAAAAAAAAAAAGAAAGCAACAAGAAGTGTCCTTCTCTATGAATGCCAACTTTTCATTAGATTGAAAAAGAAAGTCGCTAATAATTCCAAATGGCACCTGCTACTTTTAACAGTACATGTTCCATGTCGCAACACACACACACACAAATGTGTGTGTGTGCTTGCACATGCATGCACCTCTGCCTAAGTTTGGTTCCTCTTCTGCCGCCAGCTTTCTGTGTTCCCTTTTCCAGGTCATCTGTCATTTTGACATTAACTGTGACCTCGTGCCTGGATGTATTTTTATTGATCAATTCCTCAAGCATCTGGGTCCTCTCTGCGTTTCTAGTTGGTGTAAACCACCTTGCTACGTAGCCAGAGGCAGGACAAGAGAGACCAGCTCAGAACTGGGTCTAGGCATGCCAGGGGGTGGGGAAACACACACACATACACACACACATACACATGGCTAGGTGGATGGAAAGGGGGTGAGGTGGCTGGCCAGGCCTTGCTTTGTGGGCTGCAGTGTATTGGGTCTTTGATTGTGTGCCAGACACTCATTATGTTGAGATACTACGCTAGTCCAGGGACAGTGAGGACATCTCCAGAGTTGTCTTCATAGGGACAGCAGAGACAAAGTGCCTGGAGGACACAGATCACAAGATGGAGTCAGTTCAAATGCTGGTTAGAGAAAAGCTACAGAATCCCCATAGGAGGTGGGGCTGGGTATCTGCAGGGACACACTTGGAAGACACTGTCCAAGGGGAGGGGGTAAAGTCGATTACTGCACAGCTCAGGCAGCTTTCAATCCCTGCCCACTCCATACATACATACAGACAGACAGATAGACACACAGAGAAGGAAATAATAACTTTAGAAACTTTAAAACATGAGCCTGGGGACTGGTGAGATGGCTCAGCAGGTGAGGGCACCAGCTGCCCTTCCAAAGGTCCTGAGTTCAAATCCCAGCACACACATTGTGGCTCACAACCACCAGTAATGAGATCTGATGCCCTTTTCTGATGTGTCTGAAGACAACTACAGTGTAGATATAATAATAAATAAATCTTAAAAACAACAACAACAACAAAAAACCCATGAGCCTGGGAGATGGCTCAGTAGCTAGACACCTGCTATATAAGTGTGTGACTTGAATTCAGATCCCCAGAACTCATATAAATGCCAAATGGATATGGAGCCCCAACCCCACCCCATAATTCTAGCCTCTGAAGATAGAGACAGGCGGTCCACAGAGCAAACTGTCTAGAGAGACCAGGCATATTTGATGAGCTCTGGGTTTGAGAGATCCAAGGTAGAAGAGTAATAAAGGATGACTCCTGACACCAACCTTGGGCCTCCATATACAATCTCATACATGTCATGCACACATACCCAAATACATGCATACTCTATATGCACACTGTACACACTAAGTGAGGGGGAAAAAAGAGGGCTGATAAGAAGGCTTAGTAGGTTGTTGCCAAGCCTGATGATCTGAGTTCAGACCCACAGAGTGGAAGCAGAGAGTTGACCACCACAAGTGGCCCTTTGACCTCCACAAGCACACGCCAACATGTGTATGTATATATATGCTATAAATAAATGAATCTACTTTTTTAAAGTCAAGGTATGGTGGCATATACTCTTAATCCCAGCACTTGGGAGGCAGACGCAGGTAGATCTTTTGAGTTTGATGTCAGCCTGGTCTACAGAGTGAGTTCCAGGCTAGCCTTGTCTCGAAACAACAAAAAAAGTTCCAGGTGAAAGAATGGGGGTGGGGTGGGGGACAAGGCTGAGCACCTAGAATGTGTCCGGATTCTTGTGCCTAAAATGTGACTTTTGGTTTTGGTTTTGATTTTGGAGGCAGGGTTTCTCTGTGTAGCCCTGGCTGTCCTGGAATTCGCTCTGTAGACCGGGCTGGCCTCAAACTCATAGAGATCTATCTGCCTCTACCTCCCAAATGTAAGGATTAAAGGCATGTGCCATCACTGCCCTGCGTAAAACCTGATTTTTAAAAAGTTGACACTGCAGGAGTATTCCGGCCTACATCATGGAGACTTTTGACTGTAACTGGGCTTTTTATCCTATGGTAGTGTGGAACCATGGAAGTTTTTGATCACACCCTGACCTATGCTACTAAGGAAGATCTCTCTGATACTACATGAAGGGTCTGGATGCAAGCTCCAGAAGGCCCAAAGTCTGACTAAGAATCATTGCAGTCTTAGCATGAGGAGAGGGGTGGTGCATCTGAAGCTAGGAGGAAGAGGAGAGTTTACCCGAGCAGGCAGATCTGGCAGGAAGCATGATGACCGGGCAAAGTTTTGGGACACTGGCCAGGTCAGACACCGGCCTCCCTGCGGCTTTTGCCTCATCTTGAATCTTTCCTGTTACTCCAGGGTGCTTGAGTGAGCAGCACTTTTGGATTCAGGATGGGCCTTGGAGGCTACCTGTCTGAATCTTCCTTCCTCCCAGTGTAGCGTGACAGGTGGGGATGCTGGTGTTGGGGCTTACCTTATCTCAAACCTATTCCCGTTTCCCCGGTATCATAGTAACAGAGCAGATGTGAGGGCCAGTTGCTAAGGATTTCTGGAATATTAATGCCTGGGTGTAGAGTGAAGGGCATTCATGCAGTGCTCAAGGCCCCAGCAAGCCCTAGTGCCTGGTAAGTATTCTTTTGTTTGTTCTAGCTTTCCCTCTGTCCCTGACATGCCCACCCCACCCCCCATCTCTTTCTCCTCCTCAGCCTATGCACAGCTGTCTATGTTGGGGGTGACAGACTTGATAACCACAAAGGTGTTCCCATTCTCCCTCCCACACCAGGGGCAGATATGATTCTTCCTATGGGGGCTGGATGGGGTTTACAGTCACTCGTTTACCACACAGCTCTCTGGACTCTGATTTTGGACTCAGAATGAAGTCTCTTTCCTAGTTTTTCAAAAGCGACCTGCTTGGTCTCTAGCCCTCCTACCTACTTCTTAGGGTTAGTCTTTTGTCATGTGATGGGGACAGGCCTTTGTCTCACATTTACTTCCTGTGCCCAGACTTTTGATTTTTCCACAAGTGGAAAATCAAACCTGACCTAGGGGTTTAGTTGATGGTTAAGATCAAGGGTATAGAGTTTTATTTGCCAAATGTTACTTGTGAGAGTTATGACTCGTTGCCACATTTAATCTGCAAAACGACCATCCCTAGATTCCGTGGCTCAGCACAGCCAGGCACAGCCTTCCCTGGATCTGTCACCTGGATAGCTCTGCCACCCATGGCCGGGTCACGTGTTTCATTTAAAGCGTCACGATTCGGTGACTCAAACTTCTCTCTTTATGCGGCTGCTAGCAGCCCGGGCCTGCACTGGCTGGTTGCTTTTGACCGGCTTTTTGTGTTCGAGTGTTCCCACCAGATAGGGTTTGCTCTCTTCCTCCCACACACCTGCCTCTTTCTGGTTTTCCTTGTATAGTTTTCCTTTCTTCTCCCTTGGAGATGATATGGCCTGACTTGGAGGTGTGATTCTCAAAGGGTCTCTTCACTTGTGATGCCACTGAGGCACAGACCCTGGCCAAGCAGATCAGCTGGTCTTGGGCTCAGAGTATGTCCCCTTGCTCGAGTTCTCTGAACATTCTGGCTTGATTATGTATAGGCTTGATTATGTCGGCTAAAAACCCCCTAAGATGACATCAAGGAACCGAGCACTCCAGGTTGAGAGTGAGCATAAAGATACTGCCTCTGCTCGGCCTGTGCCCTTCGCAGCCCTGGGTAGGACAGGGCTTCGGTGAGTGTGTTTTGCTTCTGGAAGGGCAGGTTGTTTTGTCCTCCAGGTGTGGTATGTGTCAGAGACAGCTGTGGGGGGGGGGGGAAGGGTTCCACCCTGACCTAGCTCTGGTGAGTTAGGAGATTGGGGGGGGGGGATCATTGGAACCCCAGGACCAGTGTCTGCTGGCTAGCTGTTACAGTACCTGCCAGGGCCCATTCAACCCGAAGTTGCTCAAGCCAGCACTGGTCCTACCAACTCAGAGTCAGCCAGCCAGAAGCCTTTAAAATAGATGCAAAGATTTTGCAGAGGGGACTTGGGTGGGGGGGGGCATGATAAGTGATTGGAATTATATACTGTTGAACCCGACTAATTGAAGAGCTATAGCTAGTCCTTTCAAAAACCACAAAATTGACATTAGGCTGACAGGACCCAGCTGCCTCTAAAAGATTTTTTTTTTTCTCTCCTGATGAACAATTCTAGACTCACTTGAGAGACAGCAGGCAAGAGGCCCACAGCTCACAGCTTTGAATGGCTGAGAACACTCCCGTAGCAAAGCTGACTCAAAATGTGTTTCCCAAAAATGCACACTCTACATCTCTCTTGAGAATTTCTCCTAAGGAAGTTATCAGAGATGGCCCCCAAGATAGATCTCGGAGGATAGCCATTTTTGTGTTGAGGATGTAAGGAAACTCAGAAGTCCCAGTGAGAAAAGCACAGGTTAGTAGCAGTCTGAGTAAGCCGTGAAGGCATAATCGTCCTGGGGTGGGGGGTGGGGAGTGGGGGATGATGATCGAGTTGGAGGTACTTTTGCCTTTGTTTGTTATGACGGGAATGAGCCTGTTGTGGCATGCACATGTGATGGTCAGAGGACAATTTTTGGGAATTGGTTCTCTGCATTGTGTAAATCCTGGGTATCAAACTCAGGTTGTCAGGACTGGAGGCAAACACCTTTACCCACTGAACCAACTCTCTGGCTCTTGCTTTTACCATGCAATCCAGGGCATGAAGTTCTCCATGGGGACAAGTCCCCTCGGGGACTTGGGCAGTGAACACCTGAAAGGGCCAGCTTTTTAACTTTGGAGAGAACTTGGTGTCTCAGCAACAAATCATTTGCTTTTACAGATCTTGCTCATCAGTGCCAGGGGCTTATGAACCTTCTGTCCCCTAGGAATTTTTTCAAGAAGTCGGCCTCAGCCACTCCTGTCCCTGCTTGTCCTCAGCATCCCATAGCCTCTACTGAAGGGCCCCTCGGTGTGTCTACTAGACGCAGCCTCTGCTCAGCTTGTCTCACACAGCAGGGGATGAGAGACACCAGGAGGCAGCTGCTTCCCAACACAGGGCCTGTGGGTGCTCCAGCCCCTCCAGGGAAATCAGCTGAGCTGTCAGACAGAGTTGTTCACTGCCACACAGGCGACCTATGGGGGAAGCTTGAGGAACAACCTGTCTGTGAGCCAACCAGTCACAGAGCCTGGTGAGAGAGAGCCTGTCCTGTCTGCTCTTGGCACATCTGATTTTCTGCTTAAACGTTGTTTATTTGGGAAGAGCTGTCCATGAAACACAGCTCAGCTTACCAGATAAATCCCTGCAGCAAGCTCTGTTCTGGGCAACAAGGTATAGAGAGGAGAGGACACAGGGCTCCAGCAGCCACAGTGTAGAGGGAGATGGGATAGAAATATCGCTGCAAGATCCAGCAAGGACCCCTGATCTAATCTTCAGAGTTAAAGGGTATGTCCCACCCCTGCAGTCTTGGCTTGGGTTCATCTAACATGCACTGCTACTATGCACATTACATGCAGTCACATGTGCCTCTAGCCCCATGCCTGTCCCAGCTAAGGTGACATTAGAGATTCTGTGTGCCATCTCTCTCTGGTTAATAGAGGAAGTGACCAGAGCTCCATACAGCCATCTGTCTGTCCACTCACTGCTGTTCCCTTATAGGCTGGGCCAACCCTTCCTCCTGAATAGGTGGGCTCGCCTTCGTGCTTCCTCATCTTCTATGATTTTTATTCCTTCATTGCTTATTGACAAATAGGCAAGGCACACATTTAACACACACAATACTGTTGATGGAAGCTGTGAGGCACCAGTTCCGTGTGTGTGTGTGTGTGTGTGTGTGTGTGTGTGTGTGTGCATGCGTTCGTGTATGAATGTGTGTCTCTTTGTCCTTCTGCGTTCGTGTATGAATGTGTGTCTCTTTGTCCTTCTGTGTCTGTGTGGTATGTGTGTGCATGTGTGGTGTGTGTCTGTGTATGTGCGCGTGTGTATGTGTGGTGTGGTGTATACTTGTGTGTGTGTGTGTGTGTATAGTATAGTGTAGTGTGTCTGTGTGGTATGTGTGTGTATGTATCTGTATGGTATATGTGTGTCTCTCTGTGTGTGTATTTGTGTGTGTGTGGTATGTCTGTGTACATGTGTGCACATATGGATGTGTGTCCGTGTGTTTGTGTGGTGTGATGTGTGTGTGTGTGTGTGTGTGTGTGTGTTTGAGACAGGGTCTTTCTAATGTAGCTCAGGCTGGTCTTTAACTCTTAAGATGTGTGAGCTGTAGTTGTCCCTCAGTGAGGACCAGGGCAGGCATGGTGGGAGGTATATATAGAGTTTTGCTGAGGGACACCTAGATAGAGGGGAGTGGGGTGGCATGGTGAGGCTCTAAGCAACTGCCAAGTCAAGGACAGCTCAGCCCAAAGAGGTTTGGCAAACCCGAGCTGGCTCTATGGTGGGTTCCTAAAATGGGCTCACTGTCCCCCATCTGTCCTGAGGCTGCTCTGTATGGAGGATGGACAGCTGTGCTTTTGGAGGTACCAGCCACAGCCTCAGGTGGGAGCAACAGGCCCTGTGTCCTTGGCTCTGCCCTTCATTCCAAGCACCCCTGTGGATGCTCCGCTGTGGATTTACCATCCAAATGTCCTTGCCCAGTTGGTGCCATGACTCCAAGCCCTAGAAAAGACAGTCCTCCATCTCTCTTGGTCTCCCTGTAGTATTTTATTTGACTATGGTGTCTCTCCTGCCGTGGCTCCCATCTCCTCATCCTGTAGACTGGAGAAACCTCTAGCCTCCTTCCCAGGCTCTGCCAGCAGCCCTGTCATAACTCCCTCCATGCATCTCAGCAGTGGGAATCAGGTACAGGCATGCAGAGGGTCATACAGGGTATCTCACTCAGGTACAAGTGGCGAAACAGAGCCCCAGGGAGATTATTGACTTGTCCTGGACATTTAGTAAATTTGCACAAACACCCATTGGTTTTGTGTTTGGATTTTTTGAGTTTGTTTGTTTGTTTGTTTGTTTTGGGGGTGTTGTCTTGTTTTTGTTTTTTCCTTCTGTGGGCCTTTTGCCCTAATCTTCTTCATTGCCATAAAAGCACCTCTGTGCTTAGGTGGAAAGCGACAGAAGACGGGGAAGCTGTGCCACCTGAGAGCGCACACCAGCACCAGCGGTGGTGTGGTCCTTTCATTGCCTCTTAACCCATCTTCTCATCTTCTAACGGAAAGAGTAATGATTCCATTAGGAAGGGCAGAACAGGACAGCCCAGTCTATGTAGACATGCCGTGGGTCAGAGGACAAAGGATGCCAGTCTAAGGGTTCCCCTGGATTGTGACCTAAAACTGAGGCTCTAGGAAGTGATGTGGAGGGAGGCAGTGCATTTGTTCTTAGAGATGCTTTGGGGGGTGTGCTGGTTGGAACCTCTGAGAAGCATCTCCACCTTCTCCTGGCTCCCTTTCATTCTCTGCCATCATGGAGGTAAGGCTTCAATGCCCAGGTCCTCCCTCTCCCCCTTCCCCCTCCCCCTACCTCACCTCCCGGCTCAGCCTATCACAGCCCTCAGTTTGGAAGCTCCTACAGAAGATAAGGTCTTCCCAGTGCAGAGCCTCAAGGTTCTCTGGCTTGCTCCTGTCTTCCAGGGTCACCCCAATCACTCCTCTGCTTCTGTAGAGTGGTCAGCAGAGGATGGAAGGCACCTCCCTTCTGTGTCCAGCCATAGAAGAACTGGGTTGTCAGGCTCAGGGATTGCCTGCCACCCTGGACACATTGATCTGGACACAGTGCCTCCTGCAGGTCAAGGGCAGAACTGGCCAGCCTGTGTAGAACCTGTCTACCTGGATCATATACACCTTTCATTTCTTGACACTCCCAGAACGTTAGAAAGGAAAAAAAGTGTATGAGTTGCATGTTTTAAATGTTTACCTTGAGCAGAGTAACACGTTTCACACTCTGGTAGCAGTGTGACCACACTGTTCACAAGCTAACCGAAACTGAAACAAAAACAAACCCACAATGCACTAGAGGCTGGACACGGGACACGGGTTTAAGTGTTTTAGTGAACGTGGCTCTCTTATTTTGTATTTGATCTATGTATTTGGGGGAGCAGCACATGCTGGGGCCTGCGTGTCAAGGTCAGAGGACAACCTGAAGGAGTTGGTTCTCTCCTTCCATCACATGGATCCTGGGAATCAAACTCAGACCATCAGGCTTGGCCATGGGTACCTTTATGCAATGAGCCGTGTCTTCATCCTTGAACTAGTCATTTTTGCACCTGCCTGTTTTTCATGACTCTATATTAGTGCCTTCTCTCATTTGGAAGAAGGTGCAGAGGTTCCTGACTTGCCAACAGAGCCTCTGCGCCTGCCTGGTTGGGGGTTCTTTACCAAAGTGTGGACCATGGGGGAATGCCAAGTCCAGCTGGGATGCTTGGCTGTCTGGACCGACCTGTGAGATGACAGTGAGGCTCTTGGCTTGTACAATATGGCCAGATAGTGCCAATCCACACGCTGCCCCCTGGTGGTCATCATGGGCATGGGCCACATTGGTCTGGAAGAGTTCTCAGGGGATGCCTGAGGGTCCCCAGCACTTTTCAGAGATCCCCCAAATCAAAACTAAGTTTCCACAACCTAAGACTCTTGGCCTCTTTCATAAACATGGAAACTGGAAAGTACTCAGATGTGGCTTCAGAAGCTGTGCTGGAACTAGTTTTTAAGAAGTGCCATCTGTTGAGTTTTGGTGCAGAAAAACACACACCATTATCTGGGAAAGCTATTAGAATACTCCTCCGCCTTCCATCCATCCTACACATCCGTGAGAGCCTGGACCCCTTCCATGTACTTCACTGGAACAGCATCTCCAAAGGTCGAAAGAAAAGTCAGACAAGAACGCCCAGCTGTCTTCAGTTAACTCTCAAAGCAAAGTTAATTGCAAAAATAGAAAAACAATCCCAGGCCTCACATTGTCTTTGTTTTGAAAACACGTGTTTTTCTCATAAAAAATATGAATTATATGAATACCTAATAGGTTTAGTATCTGTAATGGAAGTTTTTAGATTTCTCAGCAAATTATCAATAGCTATAGCTAATATAATTTGGAATGTTCACAATTGTCTCTTTCACCGTACATGTAAGATGGTGGTCCTATGGCACATATGCAGACAGAGGGTAACTCTGGAGTTAGTTCTCTTCACCCACTTTTATGTGGACCTTAGAACTGAACTCAGGTCATAGGCTTACCGAGGAAGCGCTTTACCTGCCAAACCAGCTTGCCAACCCCAAAAGATTTTTTTATAATATCTAATGAGCTGGAACCCACATATTGTTACCATCACTGCTATCTAATTCCAGAATATTTCTACCAGTTCATAAATAAACCCTAAAGCCATTAGCTGTCACTGTCCTGTGCTAATTAATGACCACTAATCTACCTCTACAATTTTGCCCATTCTGGACATTTCTATAAACAGTGTCATGTAGTATGTGATCTTTTTTACAAGCCTGGCTTTTTTACTTAGAGTTATATTTTCAAGGTTCTGCCATGTTAGAGGAGGTCTGAGATCTTCCTTTGCATGGACAGTTGTCCTTGCTTTAGGGGCTTTTGGGAATAACATGGCTTAAGAACATTTGTATACATGTCTGTAAGGATGTATGTTTTCAGTCCTCTTGAGGTTGCTACCTAAGGCAATTGAGTTTCTGGGCCATGTTGTAAGTCTGTGATTAACAGTTTTGAGGAAATACCAAACACATTTCCAGCCTCAACGTTTTTTAAAAATTATGTTTATGTATATGTGTGTTTTGCTTGTGTGGATCTTTGTGCATGTATGCAGTCCCTATGGAGACCAGAAGAGGGCACCAGACCCCCTGGGACTGAAATTACAGTGTCTGTAAACCACCTTGTGGGTGCTAGGAATCAAACCTGGGTCCTGTGGAAGAGCAGCCAATGCTTTTAACTACCAAACCATATCACCAGCTCCCTCTATCAATGTTCTTCTTTTTTTTTTTTCCAAGACAGTGTTTCTCTGTATAGTCCTGGCTATCCTGGAACTCACTCTGTAGACCAGGCTGGCCTCGAACTCAGAAATCCGCCTGCCTCTGCCTCCCAAGTGCTGGGATTAGAGGCGTGAGCCACCACTACCCAGCACTATCAATATTCTTTTGTAGAATATAAAGGGATTCTGAATTTTCAATCTATTGGACTGGATTGGATGAAATCAAAGGTTATCCTTATGCATACTGACCCAAGTTCATCTCTTTTTCTTCCCTACACATGTACACATACTCTCTCTCTCTCTCTCTCTCTCTCACACACACACACACACACACGCACACACAGACATGCTCCATTTAGAAGGCACAAGCAGCATTTTTGTAGCAGGTGAGCCTGAGTTAGCCCTCTACTCAGTAACACACAGAAATCCAACCAAGCTGCACTATTGGGTTTTAAAGAAGGTCCCTTCCTGCAGGATTTTCAAGGATAGTCCTTGTGGACAATGACTTTTAAAAGTGCCTAGTGGAAGTACTGGCTGCCACCCTGTGCCTTGCCCTCTGGAGAACACTATGGGGATCTCTTGGAGGAGCAGAGCACAGGCCTGTAAGCTGCCATTCTGGTCCAATGAAGGTAGGGGAAATTGAGGGGACTCGTGAGCTTGCCTGTGTCTCACTCTCAGGGGTGTTCTCAGGGCAGTGGGGCTGTGTGGGAAAGGGCAGAGGTTGGATGCTCTGCAGAGCTTGCCAGCTGAGGTGAAAGTTTCTGAGAGAGCGCCTCCTCCTCCTCCTGATTCTCACCCTCTGACGTCATGTCTACTCTGGTCACTTAGCAATGAGATGCACCTAGCCACCTGTCCCAAGATCCCAAGCCTTTGGGAAAGGAGCTCTGAGTGAGGCCTTTGCTGGAGGAGTTAAGAGTGTAGCATCTGTCGTGGTCAGCAGGGATCGGGACTACCATCAGCACCCCAGTCACTGACATGCGCTTCCCTTTTCAGATGTGACTCCTGCCCCGGGCTGTGCTTCCCGTCATGGCTGACACCATCTTCAGCAGTGGAAATGACCAGTGGGTTTGCCCCAACGATCGGCAGCTTGCTCTGAGAGCCAAGTAAGTGCCTGTGGCCTGCTGGAGTGCCCTTTCCCTCTCCACCTGCTGCCCTCTTCCCAGTCTTTTGCAAGCTTTGTTCCCCAGGGAGAAGTCTGGAGAGAGGTGGCTATCAAATGCACACCACTCTTGGCCCGTGTTTCTTTATTATTCACTATGTAGAACTAACTTATCCCCATTTGTCAGATAAGGAAAGTGAGGCCTCCACTCTTTGCCCATGCCCCTTGTCAATGACTGACATCTGAGTCCAGCTGACTCCTACACCTGTGCTCTTCCATAACAACCCACAGGGAACAAGGCCTCCCTGTTGGCCCTGCTCTTGTCACTGAGCCTGGCTTAGAGGAGCAGTACGGAACACAGTTCCCTGAATGAACAGCTCCCTTCAGCAGAGACCAACCACGGCTAGCCCACAGCATCTTTCCTAGGCCCTCAGTGGGGTCTCCGTCCCTCTGTGGTTCCCTTGTGTCTTTTTGGAGGTCTTCATTTTCCTATTACCCCTCAGCTTAGTGACCTTTCAGTTTTGGTTGGGCCTGGCCTCCCCTGACACACACACACACACACACACACACACACACACACACACACACACAGGGTGTACCTGTGGCTGAGCCTCTCAGATGCCCCTCATGCCTCCCAGTCTGTTTCAGCTCTGGTGGGTGCTGTCCCTGGCTCTGCTAGGTCAGGAACATCCCTGCAGCTGTCAGGCTGTGTTGGCACCAGGAGCCAGCATTTCCCAACTGGAACCAAGCTTAAGAAATTCGCAATTAGACATTATGAGCCTGTGAGAGACAGAGCTGAGACATCAAAGGTGGATAGAAAGACTCATCTGAAACACTCAGAAAATGGTGTTGCATGTGATGTGTGAGCATCTTTGCTCCCCTCCATCTGGGTGCCTCAGCCCCACCTCACCCCACCCCTGCAGGGAGAGTGACTAGGAGTGCGGTTGGTCCCTCTCACCATCTCTGATGCCAGGCCAATGAGGTGCCCTCCCTGACAGGGTGCGCATTGCTGGGAAACCTCAGCTCTTGGACCTTGTACAAGAACCCAGCTATCCCTTGACCCTCCAGCATCCCCTTCGTTCCCAACTTCAGCTCTCATTCACCAGCTGCTGAGAGCTGCCATAGCCTCTCAGATGAGCCAGTGTGAGTGTCTCCTCCCAGGTGTGTGTCTGAGAGACAGATGCCCGCTGCAGAGCTGGACACTGAGTCCAGTAGACCCCTTCGGAAACCTGAAGTTTTCCAACCCACGTTCTTCCTTCCAGGCACCCAGGTGCCTCTGAACATTCCTAAACTCCGTTGGTTCTTCGTATTAAACCAGAGATGGGGAGAGGTGAAAGTTGTATGGATACTTAGAGATGTGAGTTCTTTGGATGCTTATGATTGGCAGTGGGGTGGGGGTGGGGTACTAACTGTGTCCCGGACCAAGACTTCCTTTTAAGTATGAAAGAGGTACTTGACCCAGAGAGGTAAATGTTCCATGGAAATGTGGGAAAAGTTCCAAGCATACGAAACAGCACATGCAAAGGCCCTGCGGTAGAAGGACTATGGCATACAGAAAGGCCCAACAAAAGGCTGGTATGGCTTAAGTGCAGAATGTGAAGGGTACACAGTGTAAAAGGCCAAGAGAGGACCAGCCTGGCCCTCCAAGGCTTTCCTTCTAGACAGGAAAACAGTGGGTTGGTCGGGTCCCACACTGCCCTCTAGCAATGACACTCAGTGATGGGTACACATCTAGACCATATAGACATTCATCATGGACTCTGGACCACACTGTCCAGGCTGTGCCTACAGCACTCTCATAAGGGCTTTGTGGGTACACTGGGTTACTGCTGTCGTGGGCAATCTCACCTCTAGCCACACTATTCTCTCCCAAGGCTGCAGACGGGCTGGTCTGTGCACACGTACCAGACGGAGAAGCAGAGGAGGAACCAGTGCCTGAGCCCCGGAGAGCTGGAGGTTATCCTTCAGGTCATCCAGAGAGCAGAGAGGCTGGACATCCAGGAGCAGCAGAGGATTGGGTAAGCAGAGTCGGCAGGGCCAGGGCACTGAGCAGGGAAGCCGCACAGGCCGGTCTGCAGGGGCCGGTCTGTAAGAGTCGGGAGGTCCCACTCTTCTCATCGGGGCCCCTGGGATGTAGGCAGCTGTGAGCTGGTGATTGAATTGATTCAAGATTCCAGACAGGAGTGCGGGATGAGCTCAGGGGCATTTTGGATTTGGACTCTTGAGTACCTTCCAGCAGCTCAGGCAAGGAATGGACTCAAGTGGAGGCCCGTCCGTGAATGGTCTCGCCCAAGGCCCCAGCAGGAGGCGCCCTCCCGTGTGTTTTCAGCTTCTCTCCCGGCCTCTCACCTCCAGGGCCCAGCCGTCCAACATGTTGGTGTGCCTTTTTACTGTAGTCGGTTGATTCGGAGGAGCTCAGATAGTGAGGGGAGCACAAATAACACTAGGCTCGGCCGCGTTGGGCAGGAACTCCGCTCGTTCTGATCTCGTTATTTTTCTGTTCATCTTTTTCCATTAGTTCCATGATCATTTTTTAAAAGTCAGACACAGTAGAAAGGCAGCTTTAGGAGGCGATGGCCTCACTCTAGATGGCTGCTGCGCCAACGGCCTCTTGTATGAGCCTCAATCATACAGACAGGTCATTATCTTGTCAGTACAAACAGGGCTCCTGGCAGAGTGGCTGGGTTTTTCTTTTTTTCCCATCTAGCCTGGCTTCTTACAGATCTCCTCCCCAAGGGCCCTGCCAGGTTCTGGGCTAACCTTGAATGCTGGTGATTGACACGCCCCCCACCAACACACACCCCTGCCACTTCCAGGCGCCCCCCCCCCACCATGGTGAGCAGGGAGTGGGTTGCAGGAGCCTCATACGGGCTCCTCTGTGCTGTGGAAGCGCTTTTGGACTCCCTCAGCCAGCAGGCTACTGTCCCAGTGCTGCCTCAGAAAGTCCTTTCTGTGATCTGACCACACCCTGAGTCCTGAGCTGCAGGGCATAGAAGGACCCAGGAGCAGTACTGCAGATGAATTGTTCACGCGAAGGAAGCGTGTCCTCTACATGATGCATGGAAACGGGGCAAGGATTGACAGAGGGCTCCCAAGAGCAACTGAGCCACACCAGGCTAGAACCGGGTTTGCCCCCAAGACCTACAGATGGACAGCGGTGTCAGTGTGTGGAAAACAGAAGTGTTCACTGCAGAGCCTGCAGGAGGAAGTAGCTTACTGATGAGTTAACCATCCCTTGTCTCCCAACCTGTTACCTCAGGAAAGCAGGAGTTGCGGGGGGGGTGGGGGGGGGATAAAGAGACTGCGTACCGGGCATGTTTAGACGTAGGAACCCTGGCTCCACTTCATGGGAGCTTGATCCTTCAGCAAGCCACTTCCTGCCTCTGCAGCCCCAGTCCTCTCTAAAACAGGAAATGTGGCTTCTTTCCCCTAGGGGTGGGGGTGACCATGGGAGGGGTTGATGTGGCCACACACTACTCTTCATCCATTCAAGAGTTCTTGAACATCCGCGGGGCACCAGAAATAGAGTGGCTGACAAACCAGTTTGTTACACAGCAGGAGGTGGGGTACAGAGAGGGCATCTACAGTGGAAAGGGCTATCGATCCCAGGCCGGGCACCTGCGCAGGCTCAGCTGGGTTCCCAGGTGCTCAGCATCCGGCAGTTTCAAAGAAGAGTTGATTTTTCTCTCTGCCAGCTTCTTCTCGCCTGCCCGGATGCTCTGACGCTCTGACACTCTACCAGGCTTTCGACGCTGTCCTCTGGGATACAGCTCGAGGCCTCCAGCCTGCTTGGGAGAGAAGGTCCCACCTCCTCCTCCTCCTGGCTTCCTCTTCTCCCCTCTCCTCATTCTTCCAGATTTCCACAGGAGCTTAGAAAAATGTCACTTGGATCAAATCACCTTCAAACTTCAGTGACTCCAGATTGAAATGAGACTCCAGCCTATGACCTGCAAATCCCCGGGATCTGCCTTAGCCTCCTGCCCTTCTCTGGCTTGTGGCACATTTCTCAGCACCCTGTTGCATGTCTTCAAAGTGTCTCCAGGCCTCCACTTACCTCGCCTTATCTGGATCTTCTTGGACCCCTCCCTCTTGGCTTGTTTTCTTGTTCATGACTTTTCCCCCTTTGTTGAACCTAAATTCCAAGAGACCTAGGACCATGTGTGGATCCGGCCTATTTGTTACACTATTCCTAGTGTCCAGCACATCCTAGCTGCTCAGTTAACAGCAAGTTAGCGAGTGACTGGGAGTTAGCCAGGGGGAGGGGCGAGGCGAGGTGAGCATGTATGCATAGAGTCCCATAGCAACTGTGCCCCAGCGGTCCTCATGCCGAGGACCGGATGCACCTTCCCTCTGACACCATGTCCTGTGCTGCAGGCGGCTGGTGGAGCGGCTGGAGACGATGCAGAGGAATGCAATGGGCAACGGTCTCTCCCAGTGTCTACTCTGCGGGGAGGTCCTGGGATTCCTGGGCAGCTCCTCCGTTTTCTGTAAAGACTGCAGGAAGGTAAGCTCTGCTCTGGCCTCGCCATTCAGCTCCCCAGAATGGATCAGTTTTGCCACCCCGTGGCTTTGCACCCCAGTTTCCAGGACAGTATGTGCACATGTGTGTGCATGCGTGCATTTATGTATGTGGTGGTAGTGTCTGTTCTTTGGCAAGAAGGCCCTGAAGATGGGATGGGATGGCTTCTAGAGCTAGCCCTGGCAAGGCGACTGAGAGCCTGGGTGTGACTCCAGCTCTTATACCAACCATATGACCTCAGAAAACTGGTCAAGTATCTCATGCCTCACTTTCTCCGTTTGAAAAATAGGAGCAAACTGTCACTTGTACTCAGGTACACTGAATGCAAAGCTCATAAAGTCTTATCCAGCATGCAGGCTGATGTGTTGGAACGGCGGATCACGTCAGAACATGCCACACTAGGCCCAAACAGTTCCACGTGTAAGAGGTTTGAGAGAAAGAGAAGGGGGGGTAGTGGCGCGGAAAGAGAGGAGGGAGAGAGAGAGAGAGATGGAGGAATGTTCCCCATATATATATATATATATATATATATATATATATATATATATATATATATATATATAAATGGGTTGTGACATATGGCCACAGGTAAAGGTGGGAGGCCAGCCAAATGGATTCTGGGAATATGGTGGCTGTTGCCCTGGCAACAGGTCTGTGGACCCGCCCATGCATCACCACAGGCTTTGGATGTCCTGATGCTAACACAGGCGCTCGGTAAATGTTAGGCAAGCACTGTCTCCTGAGGACCAAGTAGTGTGCTAGGCCTGTGTTGTGTGCTTCTGTTCTGGCTGTCTGCTCTCTTGACGCCAGGGAGAATGGCCTTCGCAAGATCAAGTGGACTTCTGTCTTTTCTTATACTCGCCTGTGCCATGTGTTAAAGCATTTTATAATGAGCCCCAGACCTTACAAGTTGGCTTTGGTTTACTATTTCCCAGAGAATAATGTACCTTGTAAGGTTTGCATTTATTTAGGATCTCAGTTCTACTTATCATATGGAGCCTGTGGTGCTATTCTCCCTAGCAGGAACTCTTCTAGATCATTCCACTTCCAGCCATGACTATGTGCTGGGCAGTGATCAGCACGTGGCTCCCCTGTGCTGTCCCCCATGGTCAGAGACATTGTTACCCCCAACATCTTTTTTGGTTTCACCCTAGTTTTGCTGGAACCTGTTCTCAAGCAGCTTTCAAGTCTGTCGTTGTTGTTTTAAGTTCTTTTTTAAAATTTAGTTTAATGTGCATTGGTGTTTTCCCTGCATATATGTCTGCCTGAGGGTGTTGGATCCCCTGGAACTTACAGACAATTGTAAACTGTCATGTGGGTGCTGGGAATTGAACCTGGGAACTCTGGAAGCACAGACCGTGATCTTAACCACTGAGCCATCTCTCCAGCCCCCAAGCTTGGAGTTCTTCAAGTGAACAAGACAGAAAAAAAAAAAAAAAAGAATCTTCTCTCCTAAGATAACTAGAGATGACAAGCCATAATCAACTAAGATGGTTTCAGAGATTTACCAATTCTGGGAAGAAATAACAGAGGCTAGAAGCCTCGAATGGGGTGGGTGACCCGCACTGAGAGAACTATAGAGGTGGAGCTGCCGGAGCAGTAAATGTGGACTTGAAACATTAGGCTTTTGCAGCCTTGGCAAGGGCATTGTCTGAGGCATTCTAAAGCTAAACATTAACCAAGGTGAATAAGCAGGAAAGCCAGGATCCCAGGACCTGATACACTGTCTTGTCTCCTTTCTGTTGCATGAGGTAATTCTAAAGGCTATGCACTGATCATCCAAGCACCTCAGGGGTGACGGGGACCCTTGGGGTCTGCTGGTTCCTCTTTCAGCCCAGAACTAGAGCCTACCTAGGTGATGGGTGTAGGAACCTGGGGACGCTTTGCTCCCAGGAATGGGGCAGGTGGCTGATGTTTTGTGACTTCTACTTTCTGCCCCTATGGCCCCAGCAGCTTCTCCTGCTGCTCCTACCTCTCCAGCTCACCCCTACTCTAAAGCAGTCAGGTTTGCAGGACCATGAAAGGCTGTCCCATAGCTCCTCCCAGGGGACTGTCCCTCTGCCACAGAGCGAGCTGCTGACCCTGGTTATCAAAGAGTTAATACCAGATGCTCCTCAGAGAGCTATTGCCTAGGCAACGGACCGGCCTAGGGGAGGGCCTCAGCTGGGTGAGGGCGGTGGGGGAGATGTTCTTCTAGACTTGCCTCCCCCACTGCCCACTGCCCAGTGCCCTGGGGCTGGTTTCTGTGATGTCTTCTTTCTAGGCCAGTGGGAAGGAGGCTGAATGCTGGCCTGGCAGAAACTTGTTAGGGCAGAGGTGGGAGCCGGAGAGTGGGGGGCGGGGGGTGTGATACTATTTAGATGAGGGCACTGGAGGGTTGGGAGGGTTGTCTTCATGTGTCCTTAGGACTGGTAGCCAGTTATAGGTAATCACTCTTTTTTCCCCCTGTTTTTTTCTAGATAGAGTCCCTCTGTATAGCCTTGGCTGTCCTGGACCTTGCTCTATAGACCAGGGTGGCTTCCAGCACACAGAGATCCACTCGCCTCTGCCTTCTGAGTGCTGGGATTAAAGACATATGCTACCGCACCCTACTTGCCATTCTTTAAATAGGAGGTCCACCGTGTCCAGGGTGGTTCTAGGGGATGGACAAAAACCCTTGCTCTCATTAATGCTGTTTTCCAGAGATAGCAGAGATGGGACCAACAAACAAATTTTAAATGAGCAAACACAAAATAATGCCAGAAAGTCTTAGCACTTTGTCCAGAGTGGAGAGAGTGATATATAACTTTGTCTGCGAAGGGAGGCAGGCCTCTCTGAACTGAGTCTGGATACAAGCAACAGTCAGCCATTGGGAGGATCTGGGTGGAAGTATGTTTTGAGCAGAGGGACCGGCAGGCACGAAGACTCTGAGGTCAAACCAGCTTGGCTCTAAGAGCTAATGAAAGTTTCTGGAACAGAGGGAGTGAGGGATGAGCTTGGGCCAGGTTCCACAGAGCCTCGGTAACTCCAGGTCAGGAACTAGAATTCCATTGTGTGTTTAGGAGGCTGCCATGGAGACTGAGCATGACATGGGGTACTGAGAAAGGACGGGATACAGTCTTTTTTGTGGTTGTGTACTGGGTGTTTTTGCCTTTTCTGTGTGTGTGTCTGTGCACTCTGTGAGTGCAGTGCCTGTATCGGCCAGAAGAGGGCAGCAGATCCTCTGAAGCTGGAGTTGCAGTTGTGAGCCGCCGTGTAGTTGCTGGGACTTGAACTCTGGCCCTGTGGAAGAGCAGCCAGTGCTCTCTTACCCATTGAACCACCTCTCTAGCCTCTGCTGTGTGCTTCTAAGGAATGGCTCTAGCTGTTGTAGGTCAAATAGACTGTTGGAAGAACAGCGTGCAAGCTGGAGGCAAGCTTGGTAGTGATGGCTGCCATCGGAGGAATAAAGGGCTTGGGAACAAGGCATCATGGGGATGGAAGCCCTATGCTGATAGAGCATCAGTGTCTTCTGTGTGTTCTAAACAGATGGGGAAGAACTCAAGGTTGTAAGGAGGGGGCCCTGATGAAGAGCCCTGGCCAGTGGAGGCCAAAGCGAGAGGCCGCTTGGCCCCCCTGTGTCTCAGTATGCTGTTCCCACACCAGCCCTGGGAAGTTCCTGGGACTCCTGACTGATAGACTGTGGCTACAAATTGGAGGGTGCTTCTCTCTTCCACGAAGCAGGAACAGAGGTACCCAGAGCTGTAGGACCAGCTTGATTTACGTTCCCAGCTTGCTTCTGTGGAGGCTCTGGTAAAACTCACTTCATCTCTCTCAGCCGTCATTTCTTTATCTGTAAGACAAGATCAAAACGCAGCCATCAGCACCATGTGGATGTGAGGGAAGGATTAGCTGGTACAAGGAAGCCCTTCATAGCCTGGGCTCACTAGCTCCTAGCAAAGGCAGGGGGGACCCTGTCACTGTAGTGACTGGGCCACCCCAGGGGCTCCCTGCTCAGAGGTTTGCCTGGACCTGACCTTCATGATCACAGGAGATACAGGGTGATGCACAGATCAGCCAGCAGGGGCTAGGTGGCTTAGCAACAGACTTTTATTTCTCTGTGGTTTCGATGATTGGGAGTCCGAGGCAGGTGGATGGCTTTTTCCTCATATGGCACCAGGGAGGAGTCCTGATGTCTCTTCCTCTCCTGACGTTAATCATATCAGATATGGCCTCACACTTGGGATCCCATTTAACCTTAATTCTTCACTCTCAGAGTACCCTTTCTCCCAATATAGTCACAACGGGACTTGGAGTTCAACACTGGAATTTTGAGGGACCCAAATCAGTGTGTTGTGCCCTATATTTTCCTTGTTAGAATCCATGTTATGGTTTCAGGTTTAGTCTTCTTGTTTTTCTCTTGTTTGTTCTCTTGTACATGCATGCTCACTCTCTCCTCCTCCTCCTCCTCTTTCTCTCTCTCTCTCTCTCTCTCTCTCTC
>NW_022196911.1:71525457-71540650 GCF_008632895.1 Mastomys coucha | reverse complement strand
CTCTCTCTCTCTCTCTCTCTCTCTCTCTCAGTGGAGTCTCACTATCTAGCCCATTGTGGCCTCCAATTCAGCTCTTCAGCCTCTGCCTTTGGAATGCTGGGATTCCAGATGGTTACCACCATGCCAAGAAGCATCGGTGCTTTTCTGAGCTTCATATTGAAGCTGCTGCCATCGTTAGTCTTTTGTTTTCCAAGATTTATGTAACTAAATTAAATACTTGGATACCTTTGCAGTTCTCGATATTGGTGTCGAGCTGGCAGGGAACCCCATGAGTGTGCAGGTGCCAGTGGTTCACACGTGCAGCATCCAGGCACAATCTGTGTGTCTCTTAGGGGTGAGGGGAATCTAGAAGAGGGGGAATTCTTCCCTCTGGTCCTGACTATCAAGATGGATGGGCAAAATTCTCTAGGGTGACACCCGCTGCTGTAGGGACCTAGGTTCCCAGGACTTAACAACCCGAAGAGCTGTGGGGCGGAGCGAGTCTCCCAAGACTAGAAGATATGTGTGCTTGAGCAGGCTGAAAAGAAAGGATGCTGGGAGGATCCTTGGCATTGGCCAAAGCCAGACCTGTGGGAGCGGGGGACAAATCCTCAGGTGCTCCTGGGGACACCGATGCCTCTCCAGCAAGATCCCTGACAGTGTCCATCAGCCACAAGCTAATGAACATGCAGGTGGAAGACACTGCAGTCCTAGAGCTGTGTCCCTCTGTAATTGGGCCTTCACGCACGCGCACACACACCCACCGGCTGGCCTCATTTCCCTGGCAGTAGTGAAAAGGGAGAGGGGCTGGCTGGTTAATTAAAGAGGCCTGCTACTCCTAATTGTCTCTGATCTGAGTCAGCCAGTGGCTTCCCAGCCATGTGAGGTTGTACCCAGCTGCGGGATGGCCATCTGAGCCCCAGGACAGCACTGTCACCAGTCTAAGGAATCAGTTGGAGCTTTTCCTGGTCTCAGCCAAATGGATTTCACAGTGCAGGCCCAGGAGAGAGCCTGATATAACCTAGACCTTGTGTGCTGAGTCCTAGTAGCAGAGGGGCTGAGGTTAGCCTGCAGTTTTCTCCAGGCCCTTAGCAAATGTTCTGTGGGGGCATCAGGGCCCTAACCCAACATGGGAGAACACTGTAGGGTGAGGTGTGGTCCACACCTGATCTGTCCTGCCATGGGCTGCAGACCATTTTGCTCTAAGGATCTGCTGCAGAGATTGGTAGTAACCCCAGGCTAGAAAGAGGCTGTGCTGTTTCCCCCTGAACCCTAGGCAGACTCCATTCTATTCAGGGTGAGGGATTTGTGGCTGCTGAGCAACAGGGGGAGCAGATGGCATTTGCTTGTCACCCTCCTGCCTGCCACGCCTGGGCAATCTGAGTCCCTCCCCATCACTACCTAGTTCCTGTCCACAGCTTTGGATTTGCTGGTGGGAGCACTTCCTAGAGAAGTCTGATTCTGAGCAGAGTTCTCGTGCTCCTGTGAGGATTTGGGGGTCTTCCCCAGCTAATCCTCAGAGACCGTCTTGCAGGAGAGGTGGAGGCAACCAGAAGAGTCAAAGAATTTAAGTGCCGGCTACTGAGGACCAGAGGCACAGATGTCCTTCAGTGCCGGCTGGGGGTGCAAATTCTCGGGCCCCCTTGAACCTCCTGAGCCAGAGTCTGCGTTTCATCGGATTCATTAGCGTGATGTCTTCAAGAGTCATCTGTACCACACGTGTGCCTGTCTTAATTCTCTCCTTTATGAAGTGACTAACATTTCAAGGTGACTATTTGGCCATACTTCTGCTGATCTGGGATGGACATCCCGAGTGCTCCCACAATTTAGCTCTTGTAAACCATGTGACTCTATGTGCGCTTGTGCAGATCTCCCTGAGGTCCCGCTTCCAATTCCCTACGAGTATATACCCAGCAGTGACATAGCTGCATCCCACAGTAATTCAGCATGATTTTGTGAGGAGCCGCCATATCATTCTGCACCAATTACATTGTTGCCACCGATGTGCAAAAGTCAGGAGGTGGCCTTTTTTTTTTTTTTTAGCAGGGAATTGGGATATGCTGAAAGTCCTTAATGGCGTCCCTCCTGACCTCCCCTTCCATGCCTGGCCTTAAGCACCTCGGCTCCTGGTGGAGAGGGGAGAGAAAGCCTGTAAGCAGCAGCCAGTTACCTTGAGTGATAGCATATTTATCCTAGCTGCCTCCGAATTGGCCTCGCCGCGTCCTTTCTCCTCCTCGGCCTAATTTGATGTGGAAGACGTGTGTTTGTGCCTTATTACAAAGATGGATTTTTTTTCGTTCGGCTACTGATGTTTCCTAAATTCCCGGAAAGAGTCACTTAATTCCCCTGCCCTGAGGGGCCCGCTCCGGCTGCTCGCCTGTCGCTAAGGCTGTTTGGCAGGAATTGACTTGGCTCCCGTTGTCAGGATCAGAGGATTGGACCAGACACCAAGCTGCCTCTTGGAACATCCACCTCGCCTGGGGTTGGCAAACAGAACATCTCCATTAAGGCACTCATGCCCTGCTGCCTAGTGCCCACAGCCGGCCGTTCTTCCCCCAGATAAAGGAACTGCCACTCAGCACAGTTGAGATTCCATCCTGCTCACCACTTGACCGCCTACTCGGGGTTATCTGGATAGAAGATGGGCTATGGCCCACTTGACCAGTGATGCCCTTAGCTCAATGGACTGACTCTCCGTGTTAGTTCTGCAGCTCTGGACATTGTGCCCATCTGACTCCCAAGGGAGAGATAGTGATGCCAGGCTTACACATACATAGGTCTCGGATAGGAGAAAGAGCTCCGTAGGAGAGAAGAGCTGAAAGAGGCCCCAGAACAGATAATGGGGAGATGCTGGGCAGCCTCTGTTCATGGGCAGCAATTTTGCAAGGGATGAAAATGTGCCCAACAGGGCATGGCTAGAGCAGATGAGGCTCTGCAGAGGCACAGGGCCGGCAAGTACTTGGGTGCTTGGCGGTTTGCATGTATGGGAGACTGAGGAGAGGAGGGGAGGGAGAAAGGCAGACTAAGGAGAGAAGAAGACAAGAGGCGCTCCAAGGCCAGGCTGAAGCATCTCTGTGTTCCTGTATCACTTAGCCTTACCAAGAGAAGCCGAGCAGTCCTGAGGTCTGTGAGAGGCAAAGTCCACACAGATGTCTCAGGGAGACCTGGGGGCACTGTGGCGGGTTGGCAGGAGCACCTGAACTGACACCTGAACTGTCCATGGAGCAGGGACCAGGCGTGGTGGCACCCACCTGTCTGTCACCCAACTGCTTTGGAGGCTGAAAGATGATGATTCAGCATTCCAGGCTAGCCTGAGCTACAAAGACCAGCTTGTGTCTCAAATGGGAAAAACAGTAGCCAAGGCCTAGAATACCAGGACATTCAGAAACAAGGAAGAGAAATTTATGAAACAAGTTTGAATTACTGGGGGCTAGGGATATGGCTCAGTTGGCAGCGTTCTTGAGTAGTCCGATCTAGAGTGAGTTAGAGTGGTTTTTTTTTTTTTTTTTTTTTTTTAACAAGGATTGAAAACAAATACAGAGAGAAGCTTCTGATAGGTGAAAATAGTAGGAATTTCAAATTGAATATCCATAATTGGTTTATCAGAGCTCGGTCATGTCCGCATCTTACGCATTGTCCTTCCCTGCCTGGCATCACAGTGGCAGAGTTGAGCAGTGGTACCGTTTGCTTTCTGGTCCTCTCTTTCCTAGCCCAGGGCACCTGATGGCTCCAGAGGGTAAGAAGGGAGCTAGAGATGTGGCTTAGTGGGAGAGCTTGCCCAGCATGAAGCCCTGGCTTCATCCCCAGTACCACAGATGTGAAAAGGAAAGAGAATTTCTTCTCAAACCCTGGTTATCCCATTGGTGGGAGTAAGCGAGAGGTCCAAGGCTGGGTCTTAAAGACCCAGCGAGGTTGTCCCTCTTAACCTTGACACCCGTCTTTTCCTGGATTTATTTATTATACAGGATATGGGCATAGGACCACAAGCATGCTAGGCAAGTGCCCTGTCACAGAGCTACCCTCCTGGCTATCTCTTGGAATCTTAAAAGATAATAGATTATAGTGCCTGGTGGTTTCCAGTACTGGATTGAATTGCCTGTGTTCTCCTGCCTCAATTTTCTAACCTGGAAACTGGGGATAATCAAAGTTCCTGCCTTGGAGTACGGTTGTGAGGACAGAAATGAGCTAGGCATGTGATACGCTCTTAGAGATGGTGTCCTGTACACAACAACTGTTGGAGAATTATAGTTTATACAAATGTAGGCCAAATATTTACCCAGCCCTAACCCTAAGAGTTTGGGTGTTTTTCCTTCTAAATTCTCCTCTCGCGTCCAAGTGTCTACAGATGCGCATGTTGTTTGTTTACTGAGAGTGTATGTCAGAGGAAGGTGTTCTTGAGACAGACTCTTGCAAAGTAACCCTGGCTGTCCTGAAACTTGCTGCGTAGCTGAGAATAGCCTCAGTTTTCTAGTCTTTCCTTCCTCCCTCACCCCCCCAAGCAATGGACTCCCATGCCTCCACCTACCTCTATGCCAGTGCCTGGTGATGTCTGTGTATTTTCTTCATGAAACTAAATATATTTCTTATTCTGTAGTTTCTTTTGTTTATGTTTTCACTTCATATCACATCAGAATCAACACCCCCACACCCGCACCCAGGCGAAACAATCCAATTCTTTTTTAGGAACTATGTAATAATATAAGGGCATTTCCCACACTTCCCTGCAGCCCCTCCTTCCCAGGTCACTCACAGCCTGCTGGGGCCAGAGCGGGAGTGAGGCCGAATGGATGCCTGCCCGCCTTAGAAAGCAGACATCCCCCATCCCGTTCCTTAGTCTGCCTCCCTCCTGGGACCTACAGGCCCTTGCAGCTTGCCTCTGCACACTGCCAGCTTACAATCATGCCTACCCATGTCTGAAATCTAGGTGGGACAGTTCAAGTTATTTCCAGAAGGCTCCTTGGTCCTTCTGTGGGGTGGGTGGGAATCCTGTTGTCTAAGGCCATCCTCGTCTGCCCTCCTGCACCCACTACTACAGGGCCACACAGAATCACAGCCCTGCCCCTCCAATGTGACCTTGAATGAAAAAGGTCACCCTCCTTCCCCCCCTCCCCCCACACTTTATCCCTCCACTCCCCTTGAGGCCTATGTGAGAGGAAAAGGTTGGACAAGACAGTATCATAGGCTCTTCCAAGTAATTTCACTTTGTGTGCTCAGGCCCACCCAGTTACCATTCATAGATTGGGGGTCAGTGTGAGGCAGATAGCCAAGAGCTGAAGCACCCTCTCTGTAACCTCTGCCCCTGCCTGAGCATTCTTCTGGGGCTTTTTGAGGAAGCTGTTTTTGTTTTTGTTTTTCTGAGTTATGGTTACTCTAGCTGTCCTGGAACTCGACATGTATACCAGGCTGGCCTTGAACTCGCAGGGATCTGCCTGCCTCTGCCTCCTGAGAGCTGAGGCTAAAGGCATGTGCTGCCACTGTTGGGTTCTTCTCGGGGAGGTTTTAAAGCTTCTCTGGTTTGCTTCCTAGCCCTCTTGAGCTCAGGACTCACGTCCTTGGGTCAGGAGGAAGCCCGCATGGGTTGGCATGCTCCGAGAGTCCCTCTTACTCTGAGTCCTCACAGCCCACCACTGTTACGTGATAGTCAAAAGGCTGGAGAGATGGCTCAGTGGTTAAGAGCACTGACTGCTCTTCCAAAGGTCCTGAGTTCAATTCCCAGCAACCACATGGTGGCTCACAACCATCTGCAATGGGATCTGACGCCCTCTTCTGGTGTGTCTGAAGACAGACACAGTGTACTCATATACGTAAAATAAATAAATCTTAAAAAAAAAAAGGCAGTGTGTTTAGACCCATTTTCCAGATGGAGAAATAGAGGCTTGGAGCTACAGCTAAGTTTAGAAGTTATCTCCATATCTTATGGTAAGGGAAAAGAGCTGAAAATATTCAGGAGACCCCCCCAAAAAAAAATAAGAAGGAAACACAGGTGCCACCTTATAGATTGGGTGCCCCAATGCCAGAATCAACTCCAACGCCCATGGCAGATTACAAAGTAAAGAGCGGCTGCCAGCATTGGCTCCCTGTGGCAGCTGTCACAGTCTGGCCTGGTTTGTCATGATCTTGGAGATGTCTGGACAGACACCGGGAGTTTGTAGGGGTCTGGTTTGAGTCTCCCTGAGGCTTATCACCTAATTGAGTGAATAAGAGCTCCTACACCCCGAGGGTGGAAAGCAAACCTGCCCAGGTTCTGTGGACTTGCGCAGGCTGGGTCACAGTGACACACCTCCTGCCTCAACCGTGTGTGCCCACCACCCACCTCCGCCTAAGGCCCCTGGTTGCTGCAGTCGCAGCTCCTTCCTCCTGGTCTGGTGGGTAGAGCTGTGCCAGGCTCCGGCAGCAGGAAGTGCCGCTGGGCAATCTGTTTAGTGGCTCGCTCTTAGCAGAGGTAATCCTGTGCACTCACTTGTCCTCTGCCGTGGTAAATAGCAGATAATGACATTTCCAGTCTACGGTGTGGCTCAGTGCCATGTGCTGCCCCTCGCCGGCTGCCCTGCCAGCTGCCACACTTCAGCGGGCCTGCGATTCTTCCTTGCTCTCACATCGCCTCTTTATTGCTGGGGACTCTCCCCACGGCTGTCAGCTGCTCACTGACCGCAGCTCAGGGTGTGTGTAGCCAGTCCTTCTGCACCCTGGGGCACCGGGACAGCTCTGCTGATGGAGAGCAGGGTGGGTGAGGGGAGAATTGGTTCTCTTCCTCTAGGCTCCCTGTACCCCCAGACTCAGAATCAGATGAGATATGAGACGCATTCAGAATGGTATAGCTGGAAACTCCAGCCTCAAGAGACCAAGGGCTAGGGACTTAATGGTAGATTACTTTCCTAGACTATAAGAGGCCCTAGGTTCTATCCATCATCCGCCCTAAAAATAAGGAACTATGGCTTTATTAGATGCTTTGGTGGAAGGGGAGGGTCTCTAGCCCCTTTCCTTTGAAATTTGTTTCTCCCTTTTTATCTACCTGCAAGGAGAGGGACTTTCTTCCCATGGATGCAGATAAAGAACCTGAGTGGAGTGATAAGCTAGACTTTCCAGAGACCCTTCTTAGAAACCACAAAAGCAGACAAGAGCTGGGTAGTACTCGGAGGCAGAGGCAGGTGGATCTCTGTGAGTTCGAGGCCAACAGCGAACAAAACTAGTTCCAGGACAAGCCAGGGCTGCACAGAGAAATCCTGACTCAAACCCCCACCACTACCGCCATGCAGACAGGCGTATAGTTGGTCCTATAGGCTGTGAGACCCAAGCCCCTGGGACCAGGGAAGGGGCTGAGCCGCTGTGGTTGGGTCCCCTACCCATTTCCAAGTACTGGCTCTACTTCTCAGCTCATCCTCTGCTCCTGCCCTCTTCCATCTTGCTCTGCTCACACCAGTCTCTGAGCCTCCCCAAGCCTTCCGTGGCTCCCTACTGTGAATGTAGGACAGAGTCCAAATGCCTCCACATTGTGTCAGGGCCTCTGCTTCCTTCCATGGGGGCAGAGGGAGCAGCGTGTTGACTTTCTAGCGTAATTGGCATTAACTCCACCCAGCGGTCTGTCTCCACCTGACCCTGTCTTGTCATTGTTTCCCACAGAGCTTCAGGCCTGCCCTCACCAGGGTCCCTAATTAGCCATTAGTGCCATTGCCCAGACTGTTAGAAGCTCTGGGATGTTTGTCTGGTCTGCTGGATTTTTTCAAATGAAAACAAAACAATTCAAAAAGGTACCTACTGATCGTGTCTACATAGCTGGAAGGAGGGGGATGGGGCTAATGTACTTCTCAGAGGCCAGAGAGGCCCTCGATATTCTTCTAGGACAAGATAGAGCTAACAAAGTACAGATGCCAGGCTGGGGGACTGGGGGTCTGGGAGCAACCTACTGACTTTGGCTAGGGGTCTGTGTTGACTGTGTTTCTGGGGGTGCTGTGGACTGGCCATTTTTGACCCATAGCTATACCAAGCCTCCCGGCTCCTCATTTTGCTCCCTGTGGTCCAGCCTCTCAGGTCCAGCAGCCTCAGACTGCCTGATTGTGCCCTGTGTCCAGCAAGTGGTCCTTCCTCTTTGTACGTTGTTCATCCTGTCACCCTGTCCATCCTACCCATTACATCACTGTTTCCTTGGGTCTGAGACCTCCCCACTCAAGGCCCCTTCCCGACCAGCTGTCTGCTGGTGCCCAGTGAGCCTCTGGATGCAGGACCGAGCTGTACCTTCTCCCATCCCACCTGTACCAGGCTCTGCCACCAAGCCTTTCTGCCACTTCTTCTGAGCCTTGGGGTGCTACCTCCTCAGGGCCTGCCATTAACTGGCTCTTACTGTTTTCTTTCCTTCACATAAGTATTTATGGGCTCTGTAAATTAGCGCAAAGCCTGGCCCCTCCCCACATTTAACCAACAATACAATATACTCCCCAGTGGTAGAAGGATGCTGAGCTCAAGGCCTTCCCACACCTACCCCGGAGTTCTGATATTTCTGTAATACAGTCCGTGTGTCATCCCTTGCCCTAGTGTCTGCTGCCCTGCCCTTTCTTCAAGACCTTCCCTATGTAGCTGTGATGAACAGTCCTTCTAAGGGATTTTAGGAACAGAGACTGAAATACCAAAGCTTGTACCCTGTCTCCTGCCTGCCTCCAAACTGCTGACCAGGTCTCTGAATGAGCCCTGTTTAACCTTCCTGCTTTCTAAACCCACCGAGAACCCGGAATTCTACAAGTATCTGGAAATGTTCCAGAAGGCAGCTACATTCACCACTATACCATCAATATACCATGAGAATGTTCTGGAGAAAGAAGTTCTAAGAATACAGAGGCCAGATTAGCTGGAAGAGTGACAGAGTCTCTGAAGTCACATCTCTCCTCTCCTTAAATGCTCCATAGGCCCCCTGAGGCTCCAGACATAAGGGAATTCACACTGTAGAATCTTGTGTTTAGCACTTAACCTCCCCTCCCATGCCAGACAACTCTGTTCTAGGCTCCGGCTGAACACTGGGAATCAACTGTGAACTACGTGGTTCAGGGATAGAGTACTTGCCTAGCATGTGCAGAGCCTGGGGTTTGACTCCCTGGTATTCATAGGAGTCATAGTCTGGGGGGTGGGGGGAGGGAGCTGGTCAAGGAGGAGACTATCCCAGTGTGGCATGGCCAGCACTGCTCTGGAGATGGCCTCACACCTGAAAGGGGACCAGGGAAGACATTAGTGCCTCTTGGAGGAGCTCAAGGAAGGAGCCAGGAAGGAGGAGACCTCTGGATAGGTCTTAAGGGTGTGGAGATGTTTGCCAGGCATGAGGCTCAGCCTGGACAAAAAAAACCTTGGAGATAGGAGAGTCGCCACAGAGTCACAAGTAGACAGTAGAACATGAGGCTAGTGTGACAGGCTTGGTGAGCTGAGAGAGAGAGACAAGACTGGAGAGAGAACACAGGACCAAACAGGGAGAGTCTCTCCCCTTCCCCCGCCCCCTGTCTACATATGCAGAAGCCTGTTGTCTCTCTCCCCAGCAGCCTGTGGACATTACTGCGGGCCCCGGCCCCACCCCCACCCCCACCCCCACCCTCCACCCCACTCCCCGTTTAATCCTTAGCCTCAATATCATTGTCCCTGAGCTCAAGTAATACCATTATCCAAATTCTGGGTGTAGATGGGTGAGAGTTAGCACAGGCGCCTGCTCCACCCTCCTACGGAAGACCATGATCCTGCCAAAAGCAAGCTGGGTGTGTCTGTTCTGGGAATCAGGCCCTAAAATATGAGAAGAAAAACAAGCAAGGGTGATCCCCAAAATGTGCAGGGGTCAGCAGGGCAGCAGATCCTCTGGCTGGGAGGTCTCCAGTCAGGTCCCGCAGGTAAGGGCTCAGTTGCACAAAGCTCACTTCAGATAGATGCTGGTGAGATGTTCAGCTGTGGGGCGCCAGGCCACCAGCCATATTGTTCTCTTGGACTTAGACTGGCTTGCCGAGATGGCTCACAGAGGTCAGGGAGATGCCCTCCTGGTTTGCTAGAAAAGACAGGCAGATGGAAAGATGTGTGGGATGAGGGTGGGGAAGGCGGAAAGCCTCTGTGTAGGGACCTCCTTATGCTTCACTGTCCTGGAACGCATCCTTCTGGTTCTAATGGAGGCTGACATGGCTGGTTACACTGTTGGCCATGACACCTGACTCCTCTCTGGGGTTAAGGAGTGAGGATAGAGTTCCAACCCTTTAAGCCTATCTTGGTCTTTTTGTTGACCAGCCCATTCCGGAGCAGTCTTAGACCGCACCAGCCTCTTTAGCATATGAAAGCTTTCCCCTCTCATTTCCTTTTTTCTTATCACAGTATTCTTGCTTCAACCCCTCTGTGCAGGGCTGGGATTAAGCCCTAGGTGTTCCACCATGCCTGATCTTGGGCTACAGGGGTGGATCAGTGTGTAAAAGCCTTTGCCATGCAAATCTGACAACCTGAATCCAGCTCCGCAGGACCCGTGTTAAAAACCAGAGGCAGTAGACCTGTATTTGTAATCCCAGTACCAACTGTGAGGTGGGGGCGGGAGGAGGCTCTTGGAGAGAGATTATCTGTGGGAGGCCTGGGTAACCAGAACCCTGAGGCCTGATTAAGATCACATTCTGTTGTGGCCAGCCTTTGTCTTGGAGGTTTATCTTCAAGGAATGATAGGTCTAACCCACGTCTGTCCCCTGACTCCCTAAGAACCAGTTTCTGAGCCTAGAAGCATCCTTCTTAATGTGTAGGCACTAGAGCTCAGGTGAGGAGCAAGATTGGGAGGGAAGCTTTCCCCTTCAGTTCCTAACCCATGTGAGCCTGACAAGTATCCGAGCACCTGGACATTAATCCCATAATCCATGCTGATCTGGGTCCAACACAAAGCACAGCTTATGTAAGTGCTCCACCTCCAACCCCTGGATACTGGTGTACATTTTCCAGTGCTGAATCCAATCAGGGTTTTACATGTGTTACCTACCACTGAGCCGCACCTCCAGCCCAAGCCCTCACTTTGGTATCACCCACCAGCGTCTCAGGGTCCCAGTCTACTTCCATCCTCTCCTCCATGTGTGTATTTGACTGAGCAGTCCAAAGTCTCGGGGCCTTCAGCTCCTCGTTCAGCTCATTACGCCTCGCTTGCAGAGTTGTTGTGAAAGTCACTGAGATGAAATTCGATAATGATAATGTATGCTGAGCACTGGAATGCCATGGAATACCTGCTCCATAAGTGGCAGCTATTATTGTTGTTACAGAGTTGTAATTCTAAGTAACCACACAGCAGGGAGCAAGATTGATATGAGTTCAGTTGTCTTCACCACCTGGGCCTTCCCCCACCCTCACTGCCTCCAGGTCTGGAGGTAATTTGATTTGCCCCAGTGGTAACTGGCCTGAGCCTTAGAACTCTGGTGATCGAGACAGGGTATGTGTGGCTCAGGTCTTCATAGTTCTCAGTGCCTTGGCTAGCAAGTCCAGGGGAGAAGCAAGAATTGGCCTTTGGAACTGGAAGGAGTTGATGAGACCTCCAGGAAGGATTTGCCTTACCCAGGATGCTTGGTTGGGCACAGGGAGGGTCTGAGGGACTCTGGGAAGACCGCACTCAGGAATCCAGGATGGCATGGTCCTATGTGTATATACATATACGCATACACATATACATATGTGTATGTTTCCAGTCCTTGGCACCCCTGGGAAGAGTCCGAATCATTCCTTGTCTCCCCCTTATATACTCTGTGAGACTCAGGCTTATCTCCATTGATGGTTAAAGCACACGAGTCCCTCCGTGGTCTCCTCACCAGGAGTTATTGAACCCCTTTTCCTTCTGGGTGGCTCTGGAGCAGTTGTTTAGCTGCACAAACCACAAATGGGGTCCCTGTCCGTGAATACAGGAACCTTCTATAATCTTTCTCCATACCATTTGAAATTTAAAAATATTGTTGTTTGAAATAGATACCTCCTGTTGACTGTGCTTTTCCCACTGCACATGCTACATCTGTGGGCACAAGGTTCTGATGGCCCTCTGATAGGCGGACCCCACATGACTCCATGTGGCAGACTGGCAGCTATGGTAGGTAGGGCCTTGGTGGAAACAGGCACACAGGGACTTCCCAGCCTCTGGGGCTGACATCTATCTTTATCAGGGATGGCTAGTTCCGGAAGCTGCCCCTGGCTGTTCCCCTGTGCCCACTGTGATTATGTGTGTCATTCCTCTCTGCTATGCGTTCCTATGAATCTTCCTGTGGGCTTGGTCACACCTGCTGCTCAGTTCACACTCGGGCCAGGATTTGTGTGTCCGTGAGCAGGAACTGTGCCAGGTACCACATTGTCCTGGGGTCTGCGGGCTGTGCTGGGCACATTGTCTCAGTTGTCTTTAGTACTGTAGTCATCCCCCTGCCCCTGCCCCTGCCCCTGCCCTTCTTCCCCTGCTGCTTCCTCCTCTTCTCCTCCTTCTCTTCCTCTTTGTTTTTGGGTTTTCTTTGAGACAGGGTCTCACTGTGTAGCTCAGGCTGACCTGGAACTCACAATCCACCTGCCTCAGACTTCTGAGTTTTGGAATTACACACCTACATCACAGGCGCTTTGTTTAAATTTTAAAATTACATTTATTTATTGTGTGTGTGTGTGTGTGTGTGTGTGTGTGTGTGCATGCATGTGTATGTTACTGCACACTGGCCATAGCATGTGTGTGGAAGTCAGAAGACAACTTTGGAAAGCCAGTTTTCTCCTTCCACCATGTGGATCTCAGGGATTGAACCAAGGTTGTCAGGCTTGGTGGTGAATGCCTTTACACTGTCCCGCATGGCACGCTTTTAGTACCTCATGCTGGGCACACACCTAACACCCTCCCCCCAACACCCATCCTGTTGAGTTCATTACCTAGGATCACAGGCCACAGCCACATTGCATCCTGTTTAATTGCCCAGTATTGTTTTAGTCTTCCAGCTTCTGACAGGATGACACTCCCCTCTTTGCCCAAGTTCCTGTTGAAGCCGTCTCTGCCCACACTGTGCTCCTAGACCCACTCACACTGCATACCTCTGTCCCCTGCCCTCACTATGTCCCTGCCCCCTGCCCCCGCACACCTTCCATTTCTATAGCCCACTGGAAAGAAAGCAGAAACTCCAAGTTCAGTCTCACAGTGTAGAGTGGGATGAGGAGGTTCATTAGAACTAGGAAGGATTAAAAAGAGAGAATTCTGGGCATGGTCCTTGGTGCCCAAATCAGAGCCTCACCTCAATGTCCTGAACAGATATACAAAGGACACAGAAATAGTGCAAAGCCATATTCTAGCCATGGTTTCTAGCGAATGTTAATAATTAAGAGCTGCTGCCTTCGCCTACTTTAACCTTCCCCTCTGCTGGGACACTGTGGAACTGTGTGAGTGGCAGGTGGAGGGAGGAATTTTTGGATATGATGATGGTGTCATTTTCTGGGGCATTGGGGAAGGAGGACTGGCACAGGTCTGGGGCTTGCACATGGTCCCTATGACGGGATGGGACTGGAAGTTCCCCAGTGGGACATCAGAATGGGAAGTCCTTCTGCAGGGCAGCTCATCTTCCTCCTAGCTTGGCCTTAGGCCAAGCAGGGATGGCTGTGTTCTTTGGGGCTCTGTTTGTGGGGTCCTTTGGCCTTGCTGGCTGCCTGGGCTATGTCCTAATGCTTGGGAAGGTGGGGCTAGGCTGTGCCCTCTCCCTCATGAGGCTCCACTTTCTTTGGACCTCTGGATGGGGTGTGGGGTCCAGGGATCCATCCCTGCCTTCACACTGGGTGGAGAGGGTAAAAATGAGTCCATGCAAAAAGAAAAGTGCTTTTCCTAAGTAGGTCTGTCATCTGCAGCCGAAACCAACATCTGTGTCTCTGACAGAACAAGGTTCACACTCTAGCACCCATGGCCAAGTTATCCAGATCTCTGTTCGTAAGACAGGATCCCAAATCCCTTCACCAAGATGCTACAAAAGTTAAATGAGCGTCTCCATTAAAGCGGCGCCTTCGGTGCCTGGTACAGTATTAGCACCACATAAATTGTTTAAATATTTATAACATTTACATCAATATCTGAACTGTATGCATTGAGTTGCTTGGCAGTGGAGCCTGGGATCCCAGTACTGAATCTATGGAAAGTATTCAGCATAGAGTTCTTTTAAATAGGGATTCTGGGGTTAGGGCAGTCACTCAGTGACAGAGCACTTACTGTTACAGCATGCATGAGATCCTGGGCTCTATTCCCAGCACAGAGTGAAGGGAGGGAGGGAGAGGGAGTAAAGAGAGGAATTCTGCTTATCCTGGTGCTGGGGACTGAACTCAGGGCATCACACATGCTGGTCAAGTGCTTTAAACTTGGCTGTAGCCCCAGCCTTACTGCTTATTATCTATTTAAAGTAAATTTTGAGGGCCAGCAAAATGGCTCAGTAGATAAAGGCACTTACCATCATGCCAGATGATCCCCATTTGAGTCATAGAACCCACACATGGTAGGAGGAAAGAACTGACTCCCACAAGCTCTCCTCTGGCCTCCACACATGTTGGGTGGTTCATATGCATACACAGACACACACACAGACATACACATACACACATACACACACACGCAGACATACACATACACAAATAAACACACACACAGACATACACACACACACATACACACAGACATACACATACACAGACACATACACGTACACAGACACACACAGACATACACAGACACATACACACACAGACATACACACATACACACACACAGACATACACATACACAAACACACACACAGACATACACACACAGAGAGACATACACATACACAGACACACATACAGACATACACAGACACACACACAGACATACACACACACAGACACACACACATACACACACACACAGACATACACATACACAAATAAACACACACACAGACACACACAGACATACACATACACAGACACACACACAGACATACACATACACAGACACATACACACACAGACATACACATACACAGACACACATACAGACATACACAAACACACACACAGACATACACACACACACAGACACATACACAGACACACACAGACATATACACAGACATACACACACACACACACAGACATACACATACACAGACACACATACACAGACACACACACAGACATACACATACACAGACACACATACAGACATACACAGACACACACACAGACATACACAGACACACACACAGACATACAC
>NW_022196911.1:71524430-71525266 GCF_008632895.1 Mastomys coucha | reverse complement strand
CAGACACACACACAGACATACACACAGACACAGACACACACACAGACACACACACACGCCTACTCCCGCAGTGTAAAATAAAGTAGATTTTGACTTTAGCACTATTAGGTTTACATTTTGGCTGATGCCTTCCCAGAAATCTTCTATATGTAGATAGACTTTGAATCCATTGTGTGCACATACATATTTATATGGTAGCCTGCCGTCCTCAGACTATGCAGACTGTTTACGCGCTATTGCTTTTAAACATATTGTGTCCATTACCTCTCTCGTTACCTGTATGGCTTCATCAGCATTTTTGTCACCTTTTCCATTTACATTGTCATCATTTTTACTGCTGGCATAGCTTTCCCCACAGCACAATATGGTTTCATCTTCTTTTGTGGCTTTGCTTCTAAGCCTCAGGCACAGCGTGTAGAATAAGCGGACACACGGGGGTTCCTGCCTCATAGGCCTGTGCACGTGTGTGCTGAGACCATGCTGTGGAGCGGTGTGTTCCCCTGCTTCCTTGCGGAGGGCGGACAGCCCCTCTATCAGTGTCACCTGCAGCGTACCTTCTGTGGAGAAAGTCTTCAATGCATTGGATCTTTTCGGAAATGACTGTGACCCGTTTTGTAGCATTGTGTGTTGGGGTGCTTGTATAGGTGGGTGTATACTTGTACCACAACATGGGGGATTGGTGGTCAGAGAACAGCTTTCAGGGATTGGTTCTCTCTCTCCACCATGTGGTGTCTGGGCCATCTTAGCCTAAAACACGCTTATGTGTAATATTAATTGTATATGGAAGCACCAAATACTTTTCTTTTTTTCTTTTTCTCTTTTTCTTTTTTTTTTTT
>NW_022196911.1:71514286-71524420 GCF_008632895.1 Mastomys coucha | reverse complement strand
TCACTCTATAGACCAGGCTGGCCTCGAACTCAGAAATCCGCCTGCCTCTGCCTCCCAAGTACTGGGGTTAAAGGTGTACGCCACCATCACCCGGCCAATACTTTTATTCTTTAATTAGTTAATTTATTTATTTTATGTATATGAGTACACTGTAGTTGTCTTCAGACACACTAGATCCTATTACAGATGGTTGTGAGCCACCATATGGTTGCTGGGAATTGAACTCAGGACCTCTGGAAGAGCAGTCGGTGCTCTTAGCCACTGAGCCATCTCTCCAGCCCCACCAAATACTTTCCAATAACTATTCTGTTGTACCTGTAGTCCCAGCTGCTCTTTAGGCTGACATAGGAGGGATTTGGGTACAGCCTGGACAACCAAGCAAAATCTCATCTCTAAAAAATAAATAAGTACATAGCTACTGTTACCATCACTAATGTGACACAGTTTAGGTTGCTCGGGCCTGCTGGTATAGAGAGTCTCTGAAGGTGACCTCCCCTCTTGAGTTGACAAAGTGCCATGAGCTTGAATCTCCAGGTGGTGAGTGACAGTGCTGAGAAGCCCTAGGGTTCTCCCAGGTGTGGGTGGCCGTTTGCTCCAGATGGCTGTCCTGAGAAATGGCCAGGCGTGCCCTCAAGACAGTGCCCTTCCCTGTAAGCCCCCTCTAGCTCCTCACTTGAAGCAGCTTCTGAAGCCACTAGGTGAGTGCCCTGCAAAGTATGGTGGGATTGGGGTGTCAGGGAGCCCACTGAGAACTCACGGGAGCTAGGCAAAGGCACCTGGGTTTTGATCTTCCTGGCTTTAAGAGCCTTTTAATTTATACACTTATTTTTGGGACTGGGTCTCGTGTGGCCTGAGTTACCTTGCCATGTAGTTGAAGATGCTCCTCAGCCCCAATTCCCTGCCTCCATTTGCCAAGCACTAGAATTACTGGAGTGGTCCCCCTGGATTTTGCAGCACTGGGGGTGGAATCCAAGGCTCTTGGGTTCTGGGTAAACTCTGCCAATCGAGTTCCATGCCTGCCCCTTGAGGGCCTTTTTGTCAGGCTCTCGGGCTGTTGGCTGTGGTCTGGGTAGGGGACATGTGACCTTGGCTTCCTGGGCATTTGGGGGACACTGGATCCAGCCTTAAAACAGGTGTTCCACATACAGGCAGCCTACAGGATGCACCCCAGGGGTGCTCATGTGAGATGAACATCTCTGCTTGCCTGTCTTTAGCAAAGGATGTTTTATGTCATTTCTGAGGCCTGCCCTGCTGGCCTTGTGCTTCATTCCTTAAGAATAAGCGCCTCCCCCAGCCAGTAATGCGGCCTTCTCTGGGGACCCCACACCATACACTGTGTGTGCCTCTCCACAGTCTAACCTCCACCCCAGCATCCCACTCATCAGAACCACTTGGCATGGACCTCATGCATAGACCAGGCCCATGCTGCTAAGCGTGTGTCTGTGTGTTGCCTCCCAGCACTTGAGCACAATCTAAGGGAGAACACATCTCACCTTCCTGGTTATAGTAGTAGAGGGGGCTTCCTTTTCTTCCTTCGTGCTTTCTGCTGATAGTCATAACGGGCACCGAGGAGAGGAAAGTAGGCAACAACAGACATGGCCTCTGCCCTGTCTGACAGCCTGGTAGGGACAGTGGCAGTGGTCCTTCACGCGCATCAGAGGACAAAAACATAACCTGGACAGTCAGGAGGAAGAGGCAAGTGCCTGCAACGGAAGTTGCTACTGGGTAAGGCAAGAGAAGCCTGCCTGGAAGAAGTGGTACTTCCACCTCGAGTCTAAAGGACATCTAGGCCAGTGAGGACGACCGTGTGGTCAGATGCAGCCCAGTCAAGACTGCAGCACAGTGGGATCCTGGGGCAGAGAGAGAGCAAGGACTAGGCTCTAACGGAAAGCCAATGTGGCTGAACCGTAGAGTGAAGAAAGCAAGACTATAGAGCAGGAGACAGGTAAGAACAGAGGCCAGTGGGGGGGTCCATCCTGAACACCCTTCACCATGCAGAAGGGGGTGGTCTTCATCCAGATGCAACAGGAAGCTTCTGAAGTCTCTTAGGCTGGCAGAAGTAGGAGAAACGGCATTTGTAGAGTTCAGTAGGCCATATGCCATGAACTAACTGGGGGGGTCTGGCTGGTATGGTGGGGGGGACACAGGCTGTGGGGCCCATGGTATAGGCTAAGGCATGGTGGTGACTGTGGCTTGGAGTTCCTATGGAGGAATTATTGAGTGGGCACAGGTTGTCTGTTGCCATTGACGTAGAGGGAGGAAAAGTAGAGGTTGAGGAAGTGCCAAGTCCAAGGCTGCCTCCAAAGGGCATCAACTGATTCTGGCCTGTGCCCTACTGACTGGCCCCTTCCCTGGGTTCTCGGGGCTGGACCACACATCTGCAAAGGGACAAATGGATGGATTGGAAACAGTGACACAGGGCATAAAGTCTGGAAGCTTAGGGGGATTTCATTAGTGCTCAGATGTATTTTCAGGCTGGCAGGTACCCAGGCAGCAAGGTCCCCAGAAGCCAGCATCTCAATGCAGAAGGCAATCCTGCTCACGGGAAGCCAATGGCTTCCCCCAGGCCTAGGGTCTTCTTGCCAGGTGGAAAGGCCGCTTGCTCTTTCATGCACAGCCTTTCTTTCATTCATTCCTTTTAAATACTGGCTGCTTAATTTTCTGTATTGGAATCCGAAAACAAAAGACCAAACAAAGGGAAATGGAAATGTCTCATTATTTCCCTCTTGATCTGAGATTTAATAGAGCAGCAATCCTGTACTATTTGAAGTGGAGTATGTTATCTTTCCATAGCCCCCGGCCTCTAGGGAATACCCAGCTCCCTGGCAGCCAGGCGTGCTCCAAGCATGTGAATATGGCCGAGTGGTGCCTTGGGCTCACTGTAGCTTCTGCCAGTGGTGGCTGTAGCTTGGCAGGGCAGTAGGGTTCTGCACGCCTGGGAGGGTGTGCCCCATCCTGACACCTTTCTGATCCCCTACAGAAAACTCTAAAAGGCAAAGAGTCAAAGAGACAAACCCCACTGTCACCCTTTCTAACTTGAAGAAGGATGGCAGTGGCTTTCTCTTCTCTCCACCTGAATTCCCACAGTCCTGGTTCGAACCTAGGGAGCAGGCAGCACTGAGACTCCATCACTAGACTCATAGAACAGAAAAACAGAGACAAAAGGAAAGCCTGAACACCCTCCACAGCTGGACTTCCTCTGCCAGACAGCCACTGTGACTCCCAGGAGACGCAGAAAGGTTTCTAGTGTGTTCTGCCCTTCTTGAGTGGCAGAGCTCCCAGGATCTGGGTCACGCTCACTTCCAGAGCCTGAGCGGCACAACTCAAAGGCTTTCATTCTCTGCTGTGGAGAAGTGGGGATTCCGTACCCCAGCATGCATGGGCCATCAGCCCTTCTTCCCTCCTCCTACACTGGACTGGAGCCACACCTACTGTCTTCAGCCTCACCCATGGAGAGCAACTGCATGCCACATCTGTCTGAGTGGAGGACAGGACAGTTACTGTGAGCTTTTTCCTTGTTTCCCCCACCCCACCCCTGGCCCCACAGCACGGATGCAGCAACCATCAGATGGTTTAACAAGATATGCATACCCCATCCTTCGAAACCCCATTTAGAGGCCAGTGAGATGACTCCGTCAGTAAAGGCACTCGCTGCCAAGTCTGGTGACTTTGAGTTCAGTCCTTGGAACCCACATGGTGGAAGGTAAAGTTTGTCCTCTGACCTCCACACATAGCAAATAAGTGTTAAAATGTTTAATATATATCTCACTTAACCCCCCCCCACGCACACACACACACACACATACATACATACACACACACACACACACACACACCCCACTTGATGCAGCTGAGCCACCCTCACCTTTGGCACGGTGATTCCTGGGAAAGCCGCAGTTCATCATTTGGTTCACAGCAACCTGTGCTCTGTTCCAAGGGCACAAGGATGGGCACATTTTGCTGAGCAAATATTCTATCATCAAGCCACTTCCCTGGTCCCTAACCTCCCTTTAAATGATTATCCATGGCTGCTAGATACTACCGCAAATGATGGAGAGCTTGAGGAAAATCTCATAGGCATTTACAGCAGAATGCAACAGGTACCACTAATGAAACAGTGCTAGGCGCCGGCTGAGTGCCTTTTATGTACTGCTTGTTTTTCATGTGAATCTCAAGTTAATCTTCAAAATGATGAGTGGCGAGCTCATTTTAGACATAAGAATATCTGAGGTTTGGACCGGCTTGGGTATCCCCACCCAAGAGCTTACCCCAGCTTGCCCCAATCAAAGCCTGTGTCCTGGCATCATGACCCACTGGTCCCAGGAACCAGGATCATGGTTACAAGGACATCAAGTTGGTGGCCGAGTGCTAGGTGGTGTAGGATGGAGCACAGATGACTTCAAGAGATACCAAAGGTCCTTACCATGCAATAGCAGAGAGAGACCCACAGTGGGAAGCCACTATGGACCAAATATTTGTGTCCCCTAAACCTACATTCTGATGGCCCTGCCCAATAGGATACTTGGAGGTGTGACTCGAGTTAGAGGCAGTCACAGGGTTGGGCCCATACGATGGGGCTGGAAACTTCATAAGAAGAGGAAGCGGCCAGAGCCTAGCTTTGTCATCATTCACATGGGAATATTCTAGAAGGCTGCCATCTGTCAGCCTTTCAGGCCTCCAACACTACGGTGGAAAGCAGCTCCTGTAGCTTCAGTCAGGAACTCTGGTCTTTTCATAAACTGATCCAACCTAGATAGGGCCTGACACTGCACTGTCCCTTTCCCCTAGGGACAGTGACCATTGGGCAGCCGGGCAGTTTGCAGGCTGCTAGTGGAGGCCGCTAGGCTGAGAGAGAACTCAGGACAGAACCAGACTGGCCAAGAAGCAGGGTTGGGGCATGTGTGAGTGTGCCCCAGCTACATGCCCATCCCCAGGGGACCCGGCCACAGGGGAATCAGTCTGCTGTGTCACTGGCCAGCTACTTAGAGCCTTCAGCCATGTCCTAGGTCCCTGTCAGGGGACACCAGCCTTCTTTGCTGTGGGTAGCATGTGGCACCTGGGGAAAGAAAGGGCTTGATGGTTCTGCTGAGCTCTGGAAGATGGACCCACTTGGTGGCTCTCAAACTGAACAGTCTGCAGGATCTCAGAGTCTCTGTCGCTCCATGTCTTCACAGGGATCACGTCACACGCATCACGCACCTCTTCTACACACTGTTGCTGGGGCCACTGTACCTGGCACACATGACTGCTCCATCAATGGTGGCCACTGGTATTTTCATCACACCTGATTTGTCAAGAGCATGGTCTCATTCAACAGCCTTGGGCGGGCAGAGCACACTCTGTGTTACAGGGCAAAGGGTAAAGAAGGCAGCAGGAACCTCTGGCCTCTCTGAGGCCTACACCAGAGGTGGTGACCTAAAGCCTAGGAGATGAGCTGCCAATCCCTGGAGAGGCTTACTATCCCCAGCCTGTAAACGGTCCGCAGGCAGGGCTAACACTTTGGTAGCTGCCTCTCCCTTCAAATGGCCCAGAGAGCTGAGAGCACCTCCAAGGAGCACCTCGAAGGAGCACCTCGAAGGAGCAATGGGTAGTTCTGAGAGGACACTCCCTTACGTGCTTGGCTACAAGCACTGCAACCCTACCACTTTCCCGAGAGCCAGTAAGGAACCCCTGTGCCACCTGGAACCTGAGAAGGAACCTTGCTGCCAGCTCGGAGAGACAGGCCCTTAGAGCAGATTCCACTTTGTTTAGAAAACCAGAGAAGTGACTTTGGATGGTGGCCAATCCATGCCCACACACGAATGCATCATTGCTTCCCTCCTGAGTGCGCCGGCACCCGCCATTCCTGCAGAGCACAGGCTCGGCTGCCCAATCAGGCTGGTGATACACTCCTGGGGAAGCCAAGTTGGTGACATTTCTCTCTCCACGGAGAGATGTGTCCCTTGCTCAGTTGGCAGTTTGCAGCAAAGGCCAAACAACAGATCCACCCTTCCCTCAGTCCCTGAAAGGACAGGAGCCTCTCTGTAAACCCCCAAGAAAAGCCACCATTTTTCAATCACATGCCCCTGGTAGGCTAGGGACCAATATCAACCCCAACAAATCCACCTCTGCCTCCCAGTGTTTATCCTGGCCTCCCTCTCCATTGCTTGTTGCTGTGCCTCTTGGGAAAGCAAAGTGTCTGTTTTAGATGTTAAGAACTTAAACAATTGAGTAGACGAAGAAGCACTGGAGGCAAGGTGTGGGGAGGGATGTGCGGGGGGAAGGGAGTGCAAAAGAGTCATTGCTGAACCAGTTCTCCCTTGCCTCAGACCCCGGACAAGGTCTCAGGTCTCTCCACACCCTTCACCCCCGACCTGTACCGTGGGCTCCTTACCACTTTACTGATAAGGTCCTGGAATCCTTGCCTGAAGAAATGTGGTACCAAGTGCGTGCTTAAGCTGCTGTGCCTGTGTCTCCTCGTGGCCCCTAAGCTGTCAGGCACACGTGGGGGTTTCTGGCCAGCTCTTAAGCAAGTGTGTACTTCCTTTGGGAGAGGGCCGTATTTCCCACCCACATCTGCAGGTAGCCACAGTCCTCGGTTGGAAGGCAGCGTCTCCGTCTGTTGTTCGCTTGGATCCTCCCCAGGTATTAGGCGCTTGGGTGATTTCCAGTTCTCTGCTGAGCATGCTGGTGCTGTGGAGATCACTAGCTGGTATTTATCCCTCCCTGTTAGCTGATTTTTGATGTGGTCCTTACAGGACAGAATTATGGGATGTGCAATCTGTAACCTGGAGACCTATCGCTGGGGGTAACGAGATTGCAAAGCCATCCGAAGGTTCCTAGATTAAGTGTGCTTTGGGAGCTCTTGTCCTTGACTCGAAGCAGAAGCTGTCCCCTTAGCAGGTGCCAGAGGATCCCCTGGGGCCCACCACCTTGGCTCCACGGCCTATGAGAAAGCACTCTAAATACTGACACTCATGTGTCCTCTCTCTTGTAGAAAGTCTGCACCAAGTGTGGGATCGAGGCTTCCCCCGGCCAGAAGCGGCCCCTGTGGCTATGTAAGATCTGCAGCGAGCAGAGAGAGGTAGGGATGCTGAAGTGGCGTGGGCTTGGGCGGGGCAGGGTGGATGGACCAGGGTGTGGAGCCAGGTCCGCTAGCATTGGGTGCTGACAGGAACTTCTCCAGAGGGAAGGTCACACAAGGAGGACTACCTGGGGAAATAGGGTGGAAAGAAAACCTCCTGGCCTGCCTGTCCTTGCTGGTGTAGAGGTGAGCTCTGTAGAGTAGGCTCTGGTTTTGCCCTTTGGGGGCCTGTGGTTTCCATGGGTAGCCTCCCCATGAGGAATAGTAATTTCCCGAGTTAAGTGTCTTCTGAGTATGTGACACTATGACAAACTGCTAACATCTACCCATCCACTTTCCACTTTGACATTCCCCCTCTGGCGGGCGTCACCCCTCCCTTTGCCTGGTGGGGTAACACCTAAGGCTGGGTAACTTGTGAATACTGAGTTAACAGTGAAGGAGGTGGGCTGGCAACTGAGTGAAGCCAGAGCCTGCCATGATGCCGCCGCCCAGAGCCCTTCCTGGTACCAATGTTCTGTAGGCCCAGTTTGGCCCCTTTCTGGGGGAAAGAAATCGTTCTTGGGGGTTGATAAAGCCCCTCGGGTGGCAGCAGATGTGTGAGCAGAGCCTAGAATTGCTTCTCCTCACCCTAAGCCTGGGTTTTCCTCTCTACCTAAGGCTGGGATGGAACCAGAGCAGGCTGAGGCAGGCAGCTTCAGGGGAGGGAGAGTGGGTAACAGGAGCGGCAGGGCAGTGGGAGCCGTTAGCTTTCCCGAGAGGGCCTCACTTTTAGTTATAGTGCCTGGGATTTTTCAGGCGCTTTTCATACAATGCTTTCTACTCTGGAAAATTCCATCCCACTCCATCCCATCTTCCTCTGGGCATCATATGTTTTAAAACTCCCCAGGTTCTTTGGCAATTCCTTCCACTGGGTCCCAGGTTCCTCGGGGCAGAGCCGGGCATCCTGGGTGTGTGGCGAGCCTGAGAGCACACCCCAGTCCTGCTGTGTGTGCGGCTGCCCACTCTCCTCAAGCTTGCTCTTTCTCCCGTGTTCCTGCCTTGGGACCGGGTCCTGCTGTTTGTATCCCTCTCTCCCAGGTGATAAACCCTCTCTCTAGCTTCATTTTTAGTGACTTGGCTGTCTAGTCGAGTCTGTGGTCCTCTACCTCCCGTGGGATGCTTTAAATTCTCATATATAGAAAGACTAATCTCCCAGCTGTCTCCACCTACTGTTGGGCACTGAGCTCCACAGGCCCCGCACTTGGATGCTCAAAATAGTAAGTAGCTAGGCGCATTGACACACACCTGTAATCCTAACACTCAGGAGGAGGCAGGAGGATAGCAAGTTGGAGGCTAGCCTAGACTACCTAGCAAGATTGTATATGTGTGTGTGAGTGTGTGTGTGTGTGTGTGTGTGTGTATGTGTGTGGTGTGGGGGGTGTGTGGTGTGTGTGGTGTGGTATGTGTGTGGTGTATGTGTGTGTGCGTGTGTATGTTGTGTGTATGTGTGTGATATATGTGGTGTCTGTGGTGTGTATGGTATGTGGTGTGGTGTGTAGTATGTGTGGTGTATGTGTGGTGTATGTATGTGGTGTATTGCGTGGTGTATGTGTGTATGTGTGTGGTGTGTGTGGTATGTCTGTTGTGTGTGGTGTGTGGTGTATGTGTGTGGGTGTGATATGTGGTGTATAGTATGTATGGTATATGTGTATGTGTGTGGTATGGTATAGTGTGTAGTGTATGTGTGTGTGTGTGTGTATGGTGTAGTGTGTGTGTGATGGTGTGGCATGTGGTATGGTGTGTGTATATGTGTGTGTGTGTATTTTAAGAGTAAGTAGTTTAAACCTCTGATCTACTGAGGTATACATCTTGGTTCTGAGTGCAGTCAAGCTTGCATACTACTTTTAAAATATTTCCATCTATCATTGCTGTGTGCCATTTAGATGACAGAGGCAGGGCCTTGAAGTGTCATTTAGACCTGCCTGGAGGGCCCTTGTCCCCACAGGCTCATAATGATGGCTCTTCGTGGACTGGCTGGGAGTGTGTGTGGCAAGTGTATGACTGCCTCATACTACATAAGTGTGAGCCCACTCTTTAGGTGAGGTCTCTCTCGTCATCACAGGACCCCTTTTAAGATGTGGATAAGTAGCTGGGGGGTACACCCCTTTAATCCCAGAACTGGGAGGCAGAGGCAGGCTGATCTTGGTGAGTTTGAAGCCAGCTAAATCTAAAGACAGACCAGGACAGCCAGAGCAAATAGTGAGAACTTGGAGTGGAGAGACAGAGACAGAGACAGAGACAGAGACAGACAGACAGACAGACAGAGACAGATAGAGACAGACAGAGCATGAGAGCAAGGAGGACACTTTTTTACATAGAAGAATTTCTCAGGACAAAATACTGCTCACGTGTGAGTTAGAGGTCAATTGCAACAAGGGAAAGGAAGTGGATAGAAGAAAGGAAGACTCCACCACCTGGATCGGCGTTGGAGTCACCAGCACACGTCTTAAAAGTCACAAGCTCCCGGACTTAGGGAGGGCCTTTACCAGCGCATTCTAATCTCTAGAGTGTCCCATTTCCAGAAAAGTCTGAAATAGCTTCAGATGAATTTTCTTATCTTTCCTAAGGCAAAGAATTCAAGGCTGTGCATTATGCTATCAACTTGTCCTTGAATCTTTAGGAGCCGATAAAGCTTAGCAAGATCAAAAAGGTCCCCCTCTGTGGCTCCAGGCAGCGATGCAGGATGCACGCCGGCGGGCGCTTGCTGCACTCAGACAGGGTCGTAAATGTGAATGTGGCTCATCATCTGTGGGTGCCATACCCATATGCTGGATCTGCTGTCTGCTTGGGCGGGGCGTGGAGGCAGGGCAATGGGTTTCTTAATGCCTCTTTTTTTTCTCTTCAAGAAATATCTAATCATAACAAAAAGATAGTGAGAGAGAAAGGGCATTTAGTGTGCCATGTTTTAAGCACAGAGCACAACACATTTGGAGACTCTGAGGGGAATTTGGAGTTGTGTCCCACGCCGGAGAGCAGATCGTGGCAGAAGAACTTGGGTTGCTGATGGATGTTCTTGTGCTGCTCCTTCCTCG
>NW_022196911.1:71510420-71514159 GCF_008632895.1 Mastomys coucha | reverse complement strand
TGTGGGCTGAATGTTCTAGAGTGGGCAGCTTGGTGTTACTGTCTGTCTGACACAGTGAGTGGCAACGTGAATCTCAGTCTGTCAGGTTTTTGAGTTTACAACCTAATCCATTCATTCGCTTGGGCATTTGGTGTATATTTATTAAGCATCTTCTATGGGCCAAGTTAGACAGCTCTCATAATGAAAAAGTGGACGGGGGCGGGGGAGCCATAAACACAGGAAGGTACATCTTGTAACCTCAGCTAGGGATAATGTGATCCAAGGACATGGGGGGAGATACTGGAAACAGTGGCTCCTATTCCTTACAGTGGTGAGGGAAGGGGGACCACTGATAAAATGACGTTTGAGCAAAGAACTGAGGTATATGCTCTGCGGCCATGGAGGGAAAGTGTTGCAGAGGGTCAGAGAGATGCTTGTGTGCGAAGGCCCTGAGGGGTGGATGTGTAAGTGGGCCAGGAGCTGGGTCCAGGTTGGAGAAAGGAGGTTAAAGATGCAGGGGAGGTCAGACTACGGTAGCTTTGTACGCCATGGCAGAGACTTGGGCTGCTATAGGCAGAAAAACGTTGAGCCTTGGAGGAGCTTGATTATTTCAGAGTGACGTGATCTGACCTCTTTTAAGGGATATTCTGGCTGCTGTGGTGTATGAATTGTAGGCTACAGAAGTGGTTTGTTCTCTGTTTTTAATCTTGTTCAGGGTGTTTGAGTTATCTTGGTAGCCTTACAAGTTTTCATATGTGTGTATACACAAACCACACACGCACCAGCTATGGTGGCACACACCTGTGATCCCAGCACTTGAGAAGTGGAGGCAGGGGGGATCCAAATTGAAGGCCAGACTAGGCTTTATGAAGCCCCGTCTCAGCCTGGTCCACAGAGTGAGTTCCAGGACAGCCAGGGCTACACAGAGAAACCCTGTCTTGAAATGAATAAATAAATAAATAAATAAATAAATAAATAAATAAAGTCATTGGATAATTATGGGATGCTAACAGTACATAGAAACGTATAAAGAACTACACATAAAGTCATATCCTGACTCTCTAGAAACAACTACCACTAACATTTGGGTTATTCCTTCCAGTCTCCTCTCTGGTTTTGTCTGTTTTCCCCTCTAGTCTGTTGAAACTGTGTTTTAGATTAACATTCTATTCTAAGGTATTTCACAGTGTAATCAAAAACTCTGTGGAGATTCTGTCAAGTAGCTGTCCCTCCAATTTAAGATATGTGAGGTTTGGTTTGGTTTTTGAGTTGGGTGTTTTGAGGCAGTATCTCATGTAGCCCAGGCTAGCTTCAAATATCCTACATGGCTGGGATTAAGGGTAACCTGCAGCATCTGATCCTGCTGCCTCTACCATTTCAATGGTTTTTATTTCTTTCTCTAGCTAGTGACTATGTGTTGCCCCTTGCCTCCACACTGGCTGTCACAGGGTGGGATGGAACTCCCACCCTGATGCATGGGAAGCCAAGAGTCCACCGCCACCCAGGACCCTGCCTGCAGTGTAGATTACAGACCACAGTGGACTCCTAGGCCCAGAGAGATGACCCAAGGGATGAGAAGGCTCTACACAGCTGGGACATGGCTCTCTAGAAAAAAGACAGAAGCCACACTAAAAGAGCAGGGAAAAGTACAGGCAAAGTGGAAATGGATCTAAATGAAAGGTATTATTATTATTATTATTATTTTTAGATTTATTTATTTATTATATGTAAGTACACTGTAGCTGTCTTCAGACGCACCAGAAGAGGGCATCAGAACTCATTACGGGTGGTTGTGAGCCACCATGTGGTTGCTGGGATTTGAACTCATGACCTTCTGAAGAGCAGTCGGTGCTCTTACCCACTGAGCCATCTCACCAGCCCCGAAAGGTATTATTAAAGCATTATTAATGATCTGTAAAGTTCAGCTGAACCCTAGTCATTCCTAGAGCAGTAAGCCCGGCAGTTGACAAAGTGGCGGCTTTATCCATTGTACAAAGATTTTTATTTTTTAATTTCCTGGTTGGTACTTCCAATCAGTTTCAACCATCACTTGAGATTCCCCTCCCTCAGCATCCCAAGCACGTGGGTTATGCATGTAACTAACTGGCTATCTAGCTCAGCCATCCCTCACGGGTTGTCAGTCCCCCTGTGCCCTGGCAAGCTGGTCTCCTTGCTAACAAGTGGACAGATCTGACACGTGTGAAAGTTTACATAAACAAAAAAGACCAGGCCCTGTGCACTTAATGGGATGCACTCAGGAAGGGAGGGAGAGGCATACAGTCCAAGGATGTGACAGAGTGGCAAGCTCAGAAAGACCAGGCTGTCCCACGCTTAGGAAGAGGAAACTAGATGATTCAGTGTGTTGTGGCATGAAGTGGTCTCCAAGGTGGACAGGAGAAGGCTGCTGCAGTCAGTGAGGTCACTCTGCCTCAAAAACCAGTTGAAGCTTTACTGTATTTAGCAATTAAAATTTGTATCTGGTAGGATGCCTCAGTGGCTAACAAGCTTGCTGCACAAGCCCGAGAGCCAGAGTTCAGATCCCCAGCATAGATGTAAGAAGCTGAGCAAGTTGCCTGTTATAATCCCAATGCTGGGAGACAGGGAAAGAGGGCTCCTAGAGCTCGCTGGTCAATTGGCCTGACAGTCAGTGAGCTCAAGGTTCAAGGAGAGACTCTGTTTTAAAAAACAAGGTGGAGAACGAGAGAGGAAGACATCTAATGTTGACCTCTGACCTCCTTGTGCATTCATAGTCACACATACTCACAACCACACATGCACACACACACGCACACATGCATACACGCATACACATACACACAAACTTGCACATGAATACACACACACACACAGCTACATGCACATGCACGAGCACTTTTGTATTTGGAGATTTGACCCAGGAAAGCTTCTCAGTTATATGTTGGGTTCCTGCCTTAAGCCCACCACTTCTTTCAACTGTTTTCCCCCCTCCTGGAAAATCTTAAAGCTTTTCACCCATGATACTCATTTTTCTTCTTAATGTCCGATTTAAGTACTTGTCTAGTTTTTACGTCAATACATGTGCATGAACAGCCAAAAGGGAAAGAGACTTGAGGCTGGAGATGTGGTAGACACTCCAAGTGTCAAGTGATAGACACTTAGTAACAGCCCATTCGGAGTCCTGGATTCAATGCTCACACTGCAAACAAATACACATACATGCATGCATGCATACATACATACATAATACATACATACATGGATACACACATTAAAAAAGAAATACACCGAGGCTGGAAAGATGGCTCATTGGTTAAGAGTGTGCATGGGCCACTTTTGCAGAGAATCCAAGTTCCCAGAACCTGGGATGGGCAGTTCACAATCTTTTTTTTTTAAAAATTTACTTACTTTTATTTAATGTGCATCAGTGTTTTGCTTGGATGTATGTCTGTGCAAGGATGTCAGATCTTTAAGTTACATCCAGTTGTGAGCTGTCCTGTGGGTGCCTGGAGTTGAACCCAGGTCCTCTGGAAGGGCAGGCAGTGTGCTTAAGGGCTGAGCATCTCTGCATCCCAGTTGACAACCTTTTGTAACCCAGGCTCCTGGGGTTCTGATGTCAATAGCACTTGCAGGCACTCGTGCTGTGTGTGCATACCGTACTCAGTGCTTAGTTCAAGATAAAAACAATTCTAGGAATCTTGACATCTACTCATTGAAGATGGTCACGAAGGCATGCACCCATACCATAGCCACTCAGATGGTCACGATGGTAGGCACCCATACC
>NW_022196911.1:71509182-71509399 GCF_008632895.1 Mastomys coucha | reverse complement strand
AGGCACTCATACCATAGCCACTCAGATGGTCATGATGGTAGGCACCCATACCATAGCCACTCAGATGGACATGATGGCATGCACCCATACCATAGCCACTCAGATGGTCATGATGGTAGGCATCCATACCATAGCCACTCAGATGGTCGCAAAGGCATGCACCCATACCATAGCCACTCAGATGGTCACGATGGTAGGCACCCATACCATAGCCACT
>NW_022196911.1:71486229-71507864 GCF_008632895.1 Mastomys coucha | reverse complement strand
CCACTCAGATGGTCACAAAGGCATGTACCCATACCATAGCCACTCAGATGGTCATGAAGGCATGCACCTGTACCATAGCCACTCAGATGGTCATGATGGTAGGCATCCATACCATAGCCACTCAGATGGTCACGATGGTAGGCACCCATACCATAGCCACTCAGATGGTCATGATGGTAGGCACTCATACCATAGCCACTCAGATGGTCATGAAGGCATGCACCCATACCATAGCCACTCAGATGGTCATGATGGTAGGCACCCATACCATAGCCACTCAGGAGCTTAATCTAAAAGCTAAAGCCTTTTCCTGAACATAGTAAGACTCCATCTCAAGAACAATTTCTACAGCTATGTATGTCTGAAGGGTCACACTAGAACTGATAGGAACTAGCCAGGACCCAAGTCAAGCATGTGGCTGTGACACATCTACCTTCGAGTGTTCATTTTCTGTGCTGGCTGCTTTCATTCAAAGTCAGGATTCTGAAACTGAGCACGTCGATGCATGCAGATCTTTTTGTCCTACCTGTGTCTATTCTGCTGCTGTAGACCGTCTCCCCTGACATCTCCCTCTTGTCCTTTTTCTCCCATTGGTGATCTCAGGGTCTCTGTTCTTTTGCTGTTAGGAGCAATCCTCCACTAGCCACTCAGTTATCCCCGAGAAACAGAGAAGAGAATTTCTCTCGGGCCATGATATGTGCTCGTCTTTGACTTCATGTGATTCCCAGTTATGTTCCAGAGAAGCCAAGAGATGGTCTTATGAGCATCGGGCACAGGTCCCTCTCCAGCCGCTCAGCTGTCACTCTCCTGGCTCCTGCACTGGCTCGGGTGCTGCCCTTTCCTCCCATTTCCATTCCTTCCCTTTCTGCCCAGGTCTACAGCCTTCCCTTTAGGTTACTATTTGTTTGTTTGCCTCTAATTTTCAGTCCTCCTCAGCCCACCTGCTCTGTTCTCCAGGTTCTGTTTCCTGGGCCAGTATTCGTCTTTTCAAGACACTGAATGGCTCTCCATTTCCCTCTGAAACCCGGCAAGCATATTCGTGCAGTTTCCAGGTTTCTCATGAGTTGGTGTCTCCAGAATTGTCCCTACCCTGACCACTTCTATGGCAGTTTTCCCAGGCTCAAGTTCCCTCCTGGTCATTAGTCTTCCGACGCACCAAGCCCAGTAGACCAAGGCTGAGCCAGAAACCATAGGAAAACCTCCCACATCCATTCTCTGCTGGGAACTTCTACCTGTGACACTCTATATCTCAGAGGTAGCCCCCTGTGATTCTCTGTGACCATTAGAAAGGGGTCAGGACCTAAGGACCTTTGACCCTCTCTGCCCCATCTCCTCTGCAGCCCCTGGCTCTGCTCCCCAAGGTGGGAGCCTGACTAAAGTAAATCCCAGATGCAGTTTGCATTGCCAGCTTGGCTGTGTCTGGGAATCTCATCTCTTGAGGATAGTGGCAGGGATAGAAGACAAGGATGGCTCTGTGTGTCACAGACAGATCTGCTGGGCCAGGCCTGGGTGTGACATCACACACTTAATCCCCTCTATCATGGTCTGGGCAGTTGAGCCTGACTACAGCCTCATCCCTGCTGGTGGTCTTCAGTCCCACCTCTCACAGGTCTGCATCGTTGGAAGAGACTCTAAACATGAGAGTAAAAGTAGCAAACTGGAAATTCATTTACTGTGCAGCCTTTCTTCCCTATCCATTAAAAAACAAATAAACCAAAAGCCATGATTCACTCAGAGTTGTCCTGCAATCAGTGGAAAGGTTAATTAGAATCTAGATCCCCCTGCATTCTTAAAACCACCACCCCCTCCCAGCCTCTAACAGGTAGGAGCTGAAGCTGCAGGCTTTGTTATCCAAGGGGATGAGCTAAGAAGGGGTGAACAGCAATTTGTAAGTAATTGAAAGCTGATTAATACAATTAGAGTGCACTTCTTTATCCCGGCAGTCTCTTGTGCTTTCACACACACAATCCTGATTAGACCCAGGCAGAGCCTGCACCCGCTGACTCTTGCTGAGGCTCCCACAGTGGTTTGCACAGAAAGGTGTTTAAGAAATGCTTTTTGATCCAAAGGGAAATTTGCAAAGAGAAGTGCCTGCTCTGACCATTTCATAGCCTCTCCCCAGCAACATGCCTCTGATCTGATTCCCAATCTTATCATTAGCGATCCTGACAAGGGGCCCATGGGACAACTGAAGGCGGCGTATACCCACGTCCCCTCGCTTGCTCTCCTGTTTGTCAATTGACTATAAGAGAAATCTGGGAATAAGGAAAGTGAAGATAGGAAAGTGCCTTTTGTTTGAGCCCACCCAGACTGGAGGTAGGTGGTACTCCGATAGGGTCATCCACCAGCAGAGCTGTCCCTCACCTGGGCCTCACAGCCTGAAGATGAATGGGAGAGTCAGGGACATTCCCCTATCCCCATCCAATTGCCTGTGACTGCTGAGCCCAGCACCTTAGCACCTGCCTCCCTGGCTGGCAGCCTGTGTCACTGCAGGCTGCCATCTGCCTCACCATGCTGGATGTCTCCATTGCCTGCAGTTTGGATTCTTGCTGCAAACAGTTTTGCCTGAGGGCCCCTTTCACAGGCCTGCGAGGGCACTGGGGAGTGGGTGGCTGATGCCGGGACAGGTGGCCGCCCGAGTACCCTACCATCTGTCCCTGGCTTGCTCTCGGCTGCTGTAGCGACATTCCTGGGGGACCTGGATGGCCACACTTCCTCAGTGTGTTGTTGGTCACCTCCCACGCTGCTGCGGCTCTGTCAAACAGCCCCCAGTCGCAGCTATCTCCTGGCCTCCCACACAGGCACAAGTGGCAGCAGGAGGAGGCTCCTGGCACCCACCAGGTCCCAGAGCAGTTTGTCTATCTGGACGCCCCCACCAGTAGCATCCTCGAAGACAGACTGACCCACTCCTACCTTCCTGTCACTTGTTTGAAGTGCCAGTCTGAGCCCCCACATAGGAAGTTTTATCCTGAGATGCCAACAGATCCCAAAGGGGAAAACTTCATCACAACCCCAACATAGTCCTCTGTGCTAACTGTATACACACACACGCACACCAGAAAGGGCAATAATGAAAATAGATGTTGGTCACATCCAAGGAGTGAACGTCCATCTCCCTCACAGAAGCCCAGCAAGGGACTTAGAGGATTTTTGTCCCTGTGACAGGTGAAATAGCTGAGGCTCAGAGAAAGGTCACTTGCCCATAGACCCCAAGGAGTGATTAATGGAGTGATTAAAGCTAGCCGTGTCTCCTTCCAAACTGCACTCTAACAAGACTGCCTTCTAGCCATTCATTCATTCATTCATTTGTTCCTTCCTTCCTTCTTCCCTTCCTTCCTCCCTTTCTTCCTTCCTTCCTTCCTTCCTTCCCTTCCTCCCTCCCTCCTTCCTTCCTTCCTTCCTAGCACTCTTGGATATTTACTAAGTGCCTCTACTGTTTCAGGCCCTTAGAAACTAAACTAGTAATGAGCAAAGGATCCAAACATCCCTTTCCTGAGCTCTCATTTAGCGCAGGTGAGAAACTTACAGGAAAACATGAGCAAGATAGTAAATAAGGAAGGGTGTCTTAGTCAGGGCTGCTGCTGCTGTGATGGAACACCATAACTGTGCAAGCTGGGGAAGACAGGGTTTCTGTGGCTTACGCTTCCAAATCACTGTTCAAAGAAAGTCAGGATGTGAACTCAAACAGGCCAGGAGCAGATGCAGAGGCCATGGAAGGATGCTGCTTACTGGCTTGTCAGCCTGTTTTCTTATAGCTTACAGCCCAGGGATGGTACTACCCACAATGGGTTGGGCCCTCCCACATCAATCACTAAGAAAATGCCCTACAGGTTTGCCTCTAGTCTGATCTTTATGGAGGCATTTTCTCAGTTGGGACTCCCTCTTCTCTGATGACTCTAGCTTGTGTCAAGTTGACATAAAAAACCAGCTGGCACAAATGACATAATCTGTTGGATACTGAAAAGGAAGAGGGATCAGGACTGAAGAGGATGTCACCATGTCACACCCATCAGGGCGGCTATCCTTAGGCAAGCAGTGTTGGCAAGGATTCGGGAAACCCAGACCAGACCACTGTGCATGGCTGGCAAAAATACAGAACAGTGCGGCGGCTGTAGAGAAGAGTGTGGCAGATTCTCGAGATATTTCTTTAGAATTACCCCATTATCTAGCATTTCTAGATGATGGTTATTTACAGCCACTTATTTAGGTGAAATGTCAAGGGTTAAAAGCAGGGGCTCACACAGCTACTGCACACACATATGTATGGCAGCAGCGTCCACAGTGGCTGAAGGAGGAGGAGACCACCCAAGACCAGACAAGTGGCTAGGTGAAATGTGCTACGTACACCCCTCGCTTCACGTAGCCTTCTAGGGGAACGACATTGTGACACAGCCGACCACATGGATGAACCTAGAGGTTAGGATGCTGGGTGACAGGAACCCAGTCACACCAGGACAAACACTGTGGGATTCTTAAGAGAGATAGCTGGAGCTGGCAAACCCAGGGAGACGGAAGGGGAATGGCAGTTGCCAGTGCTGAGGGTGGGTAGGTGACGGATGCGGCTGCGGAGCTTCAGTTTTCGAGGTGAGTAGAGTCCTGTGGGTGGAGGGTGGCGGCCCAGCAGTGTGTATGCCCTTAACAATGCTGAACTGTAAAGCTAAGCATGGTTACAGTTGTAGATTTTATTGTGACCACAGTTGAGAAAACAACTGGGCAGGCCCATGTAGATGCCATTTACTTTTAATGCAGACATATCCGTGACTACATTAAAACCTGACAAAAGCAACTTACAAAAGGAAAGGGGGTTATTTTGTCTCACCGTTTGAAGGTATGCCATCTATCTTGGTGGGGGTGGGACAAGACGGATAGATTGTAAGGTGGCTGGTCATGCTTATATCTGTAGTCAAGAAGCAACAGAATTCTGGTGGCGCCCAGTATTTTTCTCAACTTGGGACCCTGGCCTGTGGACAGTACTGTCTACATTTATGGTGGGTCTTCCCTCTTCAGATAAGTCTCCCTAAGAAACTCTCGTGGGTTCATTCCCAGCTGCATTTCCTAGGTGGCTCCAAATTGAGTCAAGGTGACACTGAAGGCAAACGTCATTGGGTCCTTTCCAAAAGGGTGGGTTTCAGCATCCACCTGAGGCAGGTATAATGGGGAGGCTAGTGGGCATCTGAGCAGAGACCGGAGCAACACCGTGGAAATCCTCTGGTGCATATCATGTCCGTAGAACTGAGGCTCCTGACCTTGCAGTGCTGGCGGCTCCTGAGGCAAGTACTGGAGCATGGTCCCCAAAACCTCAGCACTCAGCAGGCCAGCATAGTCCTTTGGGAGGTGGGCCTCTGGCCCACAAGCCTTCGATTAGCTGTGTCAGTTACTGGGTGCTTCGAGTGACTAAGCCACCCTTAGGAGTACACTCAGGAGCTGACATTATTGGGGACCCTGGAATCTGTGAGATTTACCTTGACTACATGGTAGCTGCCTTCCCAGGACTCCATCCTGATGTTGCATTCCTTCTGGCCCCTCCCACTCTGTCTGTCAGGCCTGTGTGGTCGTGGTTTGGCTTTGTCATACATGGACCTCTCGGGAGTGTCTGAATTTGGTCTCTCTCTTGCACTAATTTGAATAAAAAGTGATCCAAGATTCCAGCTTGTTTTTCAGATGCCAAATGCCACTGGCTGGCACAATTGTGCCCCTCTTGCTGGCCAGCTGTCTCACAGATGGGGACTAGGGAGTCCAGGGCAGACCCTTGGCTTTAGGAAGTATTTCTTGATCTCCTAGGTGGTGCCTAGCTCTGGAGTGAAAACCCCATTTCCTTTCCTAAGGAAACAATTTAAAACACATCCCATAGGGCTGCCAGACAGTTCTTGAGGCACAGGGAAGCAGCCTTTGCTACGTTCTTCCTGCAGGGTTGACACAAGGTTCAGAGGTGAGCATCAGTGTCCCCCCATTCTGCAACTAGGTGGAGGATCTGGATCTTTGGTGGCAAGTCTAAGATGCCGCTACCAGGACCAGAGAGCTGTGGTGTGACCCTGAGATGCCTAGTGCTGCTCTCTCATTCAGGGGCTCCCTCAATCCAGTAATAATTGGCGAGTTTATAAGAAGACGGTTCTGAATTGTGCTGTGTACAGAATAAACTGCATGCATGCTAGATGTCACCAGGACACATCTAAAGACAACTTGAAATCCCCCAAGTCAGACAAAATAGGAAGCTTGAATTAGTGACCCAGAGAAGTCTGTAAGATCTCCCAGAAAAAAAAAAAAAACCAGGATTTAAAAAAGAAAGAAAGAAAGAAAGAAAGAAAGAAAACCTAATAAATAGAACAAGGGAACAATGAGTAAGGGAGATAGAGGGGCCTCAGAATTAGAGGTTTTCCTAAGAGAAACAAAACAGATTGAAAATGAAGCGCTCATTGCACACGCCAATGAGAAGCACATCCCAGCATTTAAGACCCCCCATCCTCCCCCACCTGAGAGCTCGGCCACCCAGGGGCCAGTAGTGTCGCTTTGGCTGGGACTGTGTTTAAACACTGGCATATTTGTTGTTCTGGGAATTGAATCAAAATTGAGAAGCTTCTCTGAGAAGACCTGGCTTGCTATAATTGGCCTGTGCAATTTTCTGCTCACAGCCTCTATTCATTTCCTGTGTGCAGCCCACTCCATCTGGGGCCAGAGCATGACTTCCCTGCCAAACACCACCTGAGCATGTTCCCCGAGACCTGTGGCAGAGACGGGAGGGGAGGTCAGAGTGGATTCAGAGAGATTTCATGATGCTTATGAATTCAGAATACGGGAAAGCTTTTTCAAAGTGTTGCCAACCCATGGTATAGAAGGCGCAGAGAGCCTTATCCCTGTGGATTTGCTGAGCTGGCAGGAGCAGCCAAGGAGAGTGGAGACAGAACTCTGGACCAGAGGGAGGTGGTGGTCCTTGCAGAACGTAGGGGCTTACACAAGGACCTTCCCACATCCCGGAGAGCATGGGAGACACAGGGCTGGAGGGATACTCCTGAGGGTGGGCAACAAGGCTTTTATTCCACTGCCTCATGACACCAGCAGCTCCTCTTGTTTATTAGGGGCGGATAATTGTTATAGCGATAGCCCCTCGCCAGAGGCTGCTTCATGGAAGCCAGAGCAGAGCGTTCCCGCTGGTTCTGAAATAGTCCAGCCACAGTGTTTGAATTGTCTTTTTAAAAAAAATAAAAATCTGACAGCACCCTCACAGTGTATTTTTTCCCCTCACTGCAGCTTTTCCTTTCCGCTGTGCTGGCAGCTGCTAGTCTCCCAGGCTGCCCTGGTAGGTCGGAGCCCACTTGAATGGAAGAGGAGGCTTTCTCAGACCCTGGGAATTTGCGGCTCCAGGGTGCTGAGCTCAGCTTTCTACCCTCAGGGCCCAGAAGGCAGAGCATCCTGGGGGGCAGGGGTCTCTCTGCCTTAGTTCCCAGTTTCCTGGTGATGGTTGGGGGGGGGGGCTTTGCACAGCAGGCATAGAGTGTACGGAGCCCTGAGAAGAAACAGCCATCCACCAGGAAGACCCAGGGAAGCAGGAGAGCCTGCATTTCAGATGGCTGAACTGGGGTTCAGGAGAGGCAGCAGCATGGTGGAGCTTTCTTCCTGGCTCACCAACACTGACACATGCAAACACACAGTGAGTTTTAGGCTATTATCCCGAGACTGATGGAGTTGTTGAAGGGAAGGGATGGCTCAGTGGTCCAGCCCTTGCCTGACATGCCTCAGACAGAGAGCTTCATCCCCAGCACCACCAAAAAAAGGGGGGAAAAAAAGAAGAAAGTGTTATTCTTCAAGATGAGAATGTGCTAATGGCCCCTGGGAGGGGTCTCGGCCTCTGGTTAACACTTCAGGAGCTGACACTTTTGGAGTTGTCTGGGTAGGGAGGAAAACAGCTTTGCCCAGTGGCCCTGGTTCTCCCACACCCCTCCTGTGGCTACAGACTCTTTGTGCAGGAACACTGAGGGCCCTGCACAGGAGGGAAGGCTCACTCGGGTGGGTGGGTGGGGCAGCCTGTCTCCAAGAACACTTGGTTTTTGCCACCCCCTGCCCAGCTCAGTCTGAGCACACAAGAGGTGGTTGATAAATGCTATCTGAATAACACCAACTGCTCCTCTCTAGAGGCAAGAAAGCAAGCAGCAAGGAAAAAGATGGCTAACTTCACTCTATCCAAACAAACAGAGCAGCTTCAAGGAGAAGCGCTGGGGAGGGTCCCTGCCTGGCATGCACGCATGAGGACCCATGCGAAACAAACAGGGCAGAATGACTTGTAATCCCAGTGCAGGAGAAGCAGAGACAGAAGAATCCCTAGGGGACTTACTGGCTAACCAGTGAGAGACTGTCTCAAGAAACAGGGTGGCCAGGGTAGGAAGATGGCTCATCAGGTAAAGGCACGTGCTGCCAACTCTGTCCATTCAAGTTCAAGTCCCGAAACCCACATGGCATATAGGGAGAGAACTGACGCCTGCAACTTGTTCTTGACCTCCACGGGCGTGCTGTCACAGTAAATGGTTTAAGAAAGGCAGCCCGCTCCCTGGGAAACGGTATCACACCTAGGGGGTGACCCTCTGACCTCCATGCACACATGCACATCTGCAAACACAAGTGTACCCATGCATCCATGTATACACACGTAGTCACATAGACCCAAGTCTGGAGGTGGGAGAGAAAGCAACAGGGACAGAAAGGTTAAGAAAAATGTCTAGGGCTAGAGAGATGGCTCAGTGGATAAGAGCACTGTCTGCTCTTCCAGAGGTCCCGAGTTCAATTTCCAGCAACCACATGGTGGCTCCCAACCATCTGTAATGGGATCTGATGCCCTCTTCTGGTGTGTCTGAAGACAGCGACAGAGTACTCACATATAAAAAATAAATAAATCTATAAAAAGAAGTTTAAAAAAATGTCTAGATGTGGCGTCACATCTAGACATTTAATCCCTGCATTAGGGTGGACAGCCAGGGCTACATATGAGACCTTTTTTTTGTTGTTGTTGTTTTTTAGTCTCACTATGTAGTTCTGGCTGTCCTGGAACTCACTATGTAGATCAGACTACTCTCAAACTCACTGAGATCAGCCTGTCTCTACCTCCCTAGTGCTGGGATTAAAGGCATATTCCCCAGTGAGACTTTGTCTTTAAAAAAAAAAAAATTAACTATGCTAAAATGGCAAACCTGCCTAGCTTTAATTTTCTTAGTTGTTGCAGATAGATGATTGACTGACTTACTGATTGACACAAATTATGTATGTATAACTTTTTGAATATTCAGAGCAATTTTGTTTTATCACTAACATTATAATAGAAAAATAACTCCTCCATCCCCATGAAGAATGAAGTTTTATTTGTAGCTGGTTTTCACTGATACAGTCTGGATCTTTGGATCCAGCTGTTACCCGATTCTTTTATAGCTACTCTTTAAACATAATTCCTTTTGTATTATTATATTTTGTAGCTCTCTTCATGTCAGCGATGTAAACGGAACCCGGCCTTTTTCTCTTTGGGCGCTGGGTTTTCTGGTACCACCGTCCCCTCCCCCTCCCTCCGCCTCTGCAGCCTTATTTGAATCCCTCTGGGCCAGCTGAGTTACCACAGGTTTGAGCTGTGTTTTCCTCTTGCTGATTGGTCCACAGCTTCTGCTCCGATCGAATCACAACCCCTGACCGAGTGAAGAACAGAGAGAGTGCCATGCTGACCCTAAGAAGGGTAGATCCAACCTCTTCCACATGTGGTTCTGTGGTTCCAACTGCGGTGGGCCACGAGGCCATGTGACCTACTCTTGCTTGGCGGGGGTGGGGGGTGGGGGGGACGGGTGAGCAAGATCTGACAAGATGGCTCAGCTGACACGCGTTGACGCTAAGCCTGATGATCTGAGTTCCATCCCTGGAACCCGCATCATGTAAAGAGAGAACTGACTCCTGCATTCGGTCCTCCATCCTCCACACTCAGCTGTGGTACACCCTGCCACACACAAAATAAATAATGAAGGTGTGTTTTTATTTTACGTTTTAAAAGGAAACCCTGAGGGACTGGAGAGAGAGCTCTGTGATCAAACGCACTTAGTACTTTTACAGAGGACCTGAGTTCAGCTGTTGGAACTGTGGGGATGGGTGGGCCTGGCCTGGTTTGAGTGACAGAGGATTTCTAGCAGAAGAGAACTGAGAACAGATGCGTCCTTCCCATCAGCCCACCCAACATGGGCTGCTATATTAGTCAGCTTCCTGTTACTATAACCAAATCGGTGCTATGATCACCCTGGGAGAAAGGTTCGCAGTGGCTCACCTTTGTGATCTCAGACTGTGATCAGACAACCCTGTTGCCTTTATGCCTCTGAACAGGAAGTGGTAGAAAACAGGAGAGGAGGGGGCTACAGACTCACTATCCTCTTCAAGGAACCTACTGATCTGAAGACCACCTACTAGGCCCCACCTCTTAAAGCTCCTCCTGCCTCCTCCTGGCACTGTGGACTGGGGACCAAGCCTTTTAGCACATGGGTCTTTGAAGGGCGTCCAAATCCAGGTGGCAGCAGGCCCAACTTGACACTCTTCTTTTCTCTCTCATTTTTCTCCCTCTGTTTTTGTTTGTGATCTTGATAATCAGCAGTTAGTTCTCATCCATGCTGATGCCCCAAGATTTTGCACATGGAAGCAGGGACCTGGGCACGTTGTAGAGCATGCTCAGTGTCACCTCTAACTCGCTGCCTTTTCTGGACAGGTGCACACAGGTGGAACACACCTTGTTCTTCTTGGTGTGTGCTCTGTAGTTCCCTCTCTGAGGCAGATTTCTCTGAGTGTCTGGGGTGCTTCCAGAAACCCCATCCTCAGGTGAGCGGTCATGGTCACTTGTGACTGGTCACGGCATGTTCTGGCCCAGCGCCATGTTGATGGCACGACGGCCCCTTTGTTTTCTTGCCAGGCCCAACTGTGAAAGGGAAAGCTTGAGGGATTGTGGGAGGGGAAGCCACATTGCAAGTACAACTTCTGGGTCACTGAGCTGGGGGAAGGGGCTGGGTTCACTGGGGCGTGGCCTTTTTAAGATTCATTTCTCTTTGTGTGTGTCCTATGTGCCTCTGTGAGTTTATGTATACCATGTGTGTGCAGGAGACCCACAAGGCTCACAGGTGCTGGATCTCTTGGAACTGGAGTTATAGTCAAGCGTCTGCCACCTGAGAACCAAAACTTGCTCCTCGGCAAGAGCAGTATCTGCTCTAAGTTCTGAGCCATCTCTCCAGCCCCTCCCCATGGCTTTTCATATTCAGTTTATTACCACAGAAACCTAGCCACAAGATACTACCCAGCAGCCTCAGGAGTAACGTGCCTTCTCCAGCTGTATGATGCCCTGGGCTTGTCCCTTCCTCCCTCTAGCCTCAGCTTAAGCTCACCTTCATCTCTGCGCTTCCCACTGTCAAAGTCCTGGCTCCTGGAGGCTGGATGGGGACAGCAATGTGCCAGGGGGTCACATCTTCTCCTATCTTGTTCTGCTTACAAAAAACCATTTCAATTACTGCATTCCTCCCCTCTCCTGTGCCATTAGCTTCTCTCCCTGAAGCCACATCCAGATTCAGTATTCCAGCCAGACACCCCAGCTCCCCACATGTGGACCTGCCATGCAGCCCAAGGATTGAATAACATCAAACATTCAATTACAGGCCCGTTATGCTTTTGCTTTAATCAGAGGAATGCATGTGGTTTAGAAGAGAGAAAGAGAGAAAAAAAATCCAATTGTTTAGCCAAGTGTCAGCCAGTAGAGGAAGCGGCACCCAGGCCTCCCTCACCTAGTCCATGGTGGCTGGCTGGCATTCACGTGCTGAGTCTTGTCATGCTCCCTGTGATTCATCAACACAAGATGCCCGCTCTTGACTCATGCTGTGAAGAGGTGAGGAGCCGCCTGGCTTCAACTGCTCTGTTTCCTCTCTCGCCTCCTAATTTTTAATCACTTTAATATTTTTAGCACTTTAATTACATTTGTAACTTTCTATGATATTGCTTCCCCAACCCCCACCCTGGGAGCCTTGGCTATGGAGGCTCCCATCCCTCCCTCCCCATGCTCACTTACCTGCCACTAATCTTCCAAGCTCAATGATTTGTACCCAGGCCCTAATTTACAGAGGTGCCTGAGTGATGCGAAGCAAAGATGGGTTTATTACTTACAGATCGTGAGGGAAGACGTCAGCCACAGTGGTTTGGCGAACTTGAGTATTTCCAGCAGACCTTGGACCTTCTCGTGGGGTTCTTGTCTGGCACCTGGGTGGAGGATCTAAGGGGAGAGAAAAACACTGGGTTACTGCGACAGAGCTCTTCATGTGGCTTCTCATCCGAAGGTTTGGGGGAGGTGGCTCTGGGTGGCTCTTGATGTCTCAGAACTTCCTGCCCACCAGGAGACAGGCAGGTACAGGGGTGGCCATGGTAGAGCAAGGTTCTGTGTCTTACAGTGGGGAGAGAGAGATGAGGCTTGCTTTCTCTGGAAAGTTCTAGATAAAAGTGATTTCCCACTAGTGAAATAAGAGCTCACTGGGAGAGAAGGGAAGAGGAACATCTACAGAGATTTGAAGGTTAAAAAATAGAAGAGTTTAGAATGTTCAAAGCAGGGAAGAATAGCTGTGTTTAGCTACAAGGTATGGGGGAGGGTAGCAGGAGGCGGGGCTGGAAAGATTAGCTTGTCTGGTAGCTCCTGGAGAACCAGAACTCACTCACTCACTCTGTCTCTCTGTCTACACAGTGAGACCCTATCTCAAAGAAATAGAGACAAAGACAGGGACAGACACATGAGGGCATCAGGGACCCGGGGTTGGGGGCTGGGGACAGACAGGCAAACACTAGACAAGCATGAACTCCATCCCGGTGGTTCCCTATAGCCTTGGAGGCATAGGAAAGGGACCTTGATTCTGCAAGATCTGGCATGAACGCCTTCCCAGGGGAATGTGGATGCCCTATGGGAGACCTGGTTGCAGGTACTACAAGTGTCAGAAACCTCATATGCAGAGACCAGATGGCCCCATCCTCTTTATTTGTGGGATGAAGGACAGAGAATATGGGCAAGCCAGTGAAGTCAGTGAGACACGCCAGGAACACAGAGATATAGAACCCAGATCACACCAGCAAAGGGCTAAGCAATGGGCAGCCTGGTGTTCTCGGCCTGCCTCCCTCCATCCTCGCCAACAGTCACTTCCCCGGACTGTCCCCTTCCTTCTACCAGAGCCTGGGCAATTACCACCTGCTCCTGCCACAGCCATTTAGGAAATGCTGTGATTAGCAATTGTTATTGTGGTAATTAAAATTCCCTGGGAACAGCTTGGCTAATATCCATCAATATCTGCAGTCAGGTTGGCTGTGAGCTGAAACGGTAACGAAAACCTAGAAACCCAGCACAAAGCAGTGGTACCAGAGAGCATTAAATGCAGCCAGACAGCCCCTGAGCACCACGGGCGCAGCGTGGGTCTTTTCTCATTAAATGGCATTTTCAAGGCTGGCTGCTTTGCCGGCCTTATCACAGCCAACCACACATGGGGAGCAATGGGGAGCAGAGTGCAGCTGGGCAGAGACACTCAACTTCCCAAGAGGGGAGTGTTCTCCCATCTGTGGGCCTCGCCCGCCCAAGGTGGGGGCTAGACTGCAAAGAGGGCTTGTCCTGACCCTCCTTGAGGAGGGGCCAAGTGGCGGTGTAGTGAGTGATGGGCATGGGCAGAAGGCACATGATTGGAAGCCATTGTTGGGCAGGTTGTAGAGTCGGGGGCGGGGAGGCAAGAGAAGGTCAGGATGTGCATGGTCAGGCATGGGTAGGATTGCTGCTCAGAACTTGGCCCAGCTGGCACCCCCACCACTCACCTCGCCGGGCCTGCTCAGCCATGTGGAAGGTGATTCTCAGAACACTGACAGTGTGTTTGGTGGACATGTCTGCAGGCGCACCTCCTGTGCTGAGTGACAAACCTGTGCTCCAGACCCTCTGGTGGAGGGTGGGGGAAGGAGCTCAGGAGGTGCCTTTTCCCACACTAGTCCAGTATCCCAACCATTTTGAGTGCCAGGGTAAGTAAGCCATAAGGACTACCCATCTGGATGACGATCTCTCAGAAATGATGCTCCGTTGGCTAGCCACAGACCTGCCCACTGAGTCCTGGGGAGACAGAAGTCTGGCCGGTCTGGAAAGTTGTGCATGTGGGCATAGATGCTGGGATAAAGTTGATAGGGTTTGTATAGAGTTTGGGGGAGGGGGTTGAGTAACCCCCAAGAGGCAGACTCCTAACACTTGCTACGCGGCTCTGTACTTTGCATCCTGTGTCCTATATCACATCTTCACAATGCACTTTGTTGATGAGAGTATGTTGACAGGGAGGTGGATAATTGTGGTAGACGGTAGGGCCGAAGCATGGGTTCTGGTGACTGTGCCATGCCAGGGAGCAGAAAGGGCAGGAACGGGCACCATCAGGGAGATACCCCCGGGGCTGCTCGCCACCAGCACACTTGCTAGACACTTCCTCTAATCACTCTTTGAATTTGAAATAATAAGCCCATTTAGCCAACAATAAGAAACTACCAGGCCACTTCCTAGACTGGGAACGTGGCACAGTGACAGAGTACTTATCTGGCATACCAGACCACTTCCTCAGGAAGGTGACTGGCCCTGTAGGTTGGGCTATGTTCCAGAAAAGTACTCACACCATCAATTTCATTGTTTAACTGAGTAGTGGCTATTCAGGATCAATGTGTGTTGAAGTGTGCTAGTAGCTTGAAGGACCGCGGTGAGCGGACAGCCATGGCTCTGCTTCCTGGATGATGGAGCCTGGTAGAGGAGACAGTTGCAAATTAAGGATCAGCCAAGGGGTGCAGGCAACCCAAGTGTCTATGAAGAGATGAGCATTTGCTGTATAGAATGCTGTTGGATACATATACACAGTGGGACCATCGCTAGCCTCAAATGGAATGCTGCAGCATGTGCAAGCTAGCTTCTCGATGCTTCCACTAACAGGAGGTAGATGAAACAAGCAAAACTCTGGGAGAGAAAGTAAAGAGTGGCTGCCAGGGCCTTAAAGACAAAGAGAAGGACCACAGGGTGACTCTGTTGTCCAACCTGCAGCACCTACATTTGGTGACCTCAGGACCTGGCAAGTATACAGACTCAGGGTAGACCCAAGGTCCTTGCCCTGTATGTTTCTGTGCTCATGGTAGATGTTCTCCTTCCTGGGGCATTCTCATCTGAATGTGTATGCATGCCTTAGGTCTTGGAACATGATCCGAGGCTGTAGCCAACAGGTATCTGATGAGTGGATTGTGAAGAGACCTAGCCCTGCTCCCAGGAGTAAGACATTGAGGGCAGTCTTGGTATCCTCGGCAGGGGCTGGGTTCATCCGCTGAACCTGAACACAGCCCACTGGATTCTGAAGGAGGCAGACAGACAGACACTGTAGTGTTGATGGAGTACTCTGCTGATGAGAAATATCTTCAGCCTTCTTTTTGGTTTTGTTTGTTTGATTGATTTTTGAGACAAACTCTCACTAAGTTACCCAAGCTAGCCTTGAACTCACTCGAGCTTAGACAGCCCTTGAACTAGAGATCTTCCTGCCTCAGCCTCCTGAGTTACTAGGATCAGACTCAGCTTCCTCCTCTTATAAAGCCACTAATACCACCATAGAGGGCATAACCTTAGGACCTCGTCTGATCCAAACTGTTTCCCAAAGACCCCTGCGCCAAATGCCAGCAACAAACAGAGATCAGTCTTTCTCCTAAAAAGGGACAAGAATTCAAACAACAGTAATTTCCATTCCAGAAAAACCAAAATGCAGGACGTTTTCTCATGGGGGCTCCACGGAACATTCCTCCCTGTGTCCATGCTGTGTAAGAGACAGAGCTCAGGTTAGACCCAGTGGTAGAGTGCTTGCCTAGCATGCTTAAGGTCCACCTCCCTGTGCCACCTATTAAGCTATCCAAAGCCAGGCCCTTCTGCCCAGGGAGCAGTAGTCAAGTGATGCACACAAGGCTTATGCTATAGACTCTGAAGTCCCATGGCCCACAGTCCAGAGCATAAGGAGACCCCTTGTCTACCTGGAGAACTAGCTGTACTAACTTCAACAAGTGCAGGATGTGGTCAGCTTATTATTGGAGTTGAATTTCTGCAGGCGACAGGGTGGGAAGGGAAGAGGGTAGAGGGTATAAGGGTAAGGATGGGGTGGGGTGGGGAATGAGGGGTACAGGGTAAGAATGGGGTAAGGTGAAAGGTCAAGATGGGATTGGGATACAGGGTGTGTGTGTGTGTGTGTGTGTGTGTGTGTGTGTGAGAGAGAGAGAGAGAGAGAGAGATGCACACATGACCATTCATGAGCAGAGAGGGGTGACCAGACAGGTTCTAAGTAGGTAGTATGGTGTATTCCTTTATCCTATTGGAGAATGCTGTGCACATTTATACATAAAAGCTCAGAGAAGTCCTACCATGGCATCTAGGATTTCCCAGATGTCCATGATCTGGGATGGCATGCTTGCTCTCTGCCTCTCTCCCTTTCCTCCTCCCCCTCCCTCTCTCAGCTTTTATTATCATAGGTCACAGTGTATAAATATGGTGCCATGGACGTTTGGGTAGTAAAAAGCCAGACACTGTCTTCACAGTCAGCTGACACTGGGATTTGGGTTCTTCATTGTAAATAGGATACTTGGCCCATAGATGATAGCTCTATTCATGCTTGTCACATAGGGTAACAGTAATGACTGCAGCCATGGCACCTATGGGTGGCTGTCCTGCACCTAGTGCAAGGCTTTGATGTGTTAAGTCCACTCATGGGTCTGATCCTCCTGGCCACTCCATGAGACAGCACCATCCCAGATATGCCTGGTGGTGGGGAAACTGAAGGTCCACATCACACAACAGCTGGGCGAGGACCCCAGGATTGACTCTGAATGTCTGCGTGGTACCTATGAAAACTGGATGTTCTCTCAGAAGGTGACCCCAGCCCTCCCTCACTCCCCCACCTCCTTATTCAGTACCCTAAGCACATTCCCTTCCTAGGAAAAGAAATTATGCAGCTCTCGGCTGTTTCTGAAGTAGGCATTAAGGGTTTGGGGGCCTTATCTGAGTTACTGCTCTGAATTCTAATCTGAGGCTCTTGGAGATTCCAGTCTTTTCCACGTCTGCACAGAAACCCTCCAGGAAAAGCTCCTAGATATTGTGATCTGGCCTAGCCTGGCAGTTTCCTAAGCCCCTGTCACCCTTCCCAGAGGTCTAGGGAAAGGCACCTGCTGCATGCTGGACCTGGCACTGGACACTCCCAGCCCAAGGGAATTATGGAATGAGCAAAGTTCAGAGAGGCTTATGTTTACCCAGTACTACACAGCCAGTGTACGTGGAAGCTGCAGTTGGCTCTGCCTTGATCAAACAGCGACTTGATTCATTAGATTCTTCTGCCCTTGATTCTTCCAGTGGGGAGCAAGAAAGGAGAGCCAGGGTGGCCATCCTGGAAATGACAGGGCTCAGAGGGATTCCCAGAGGGTTCCTGGCTGTCATTCCTATTCTGGACAAGAGTGGGCACCTTCAACTTCTAGGGATCCACCCAGCTTTCTGGGGTACCCTTTCTCAACCAACCCTGGGGTGATCTCAGTACTTCTCCCTGTATCAGATCATCTACAAGGGGGAGAGATAGGACCCAGCCAGTGTCACCTGCCCCTCTCCTTCACCAGCTCTGAGAGGCCCCGATGACTGTGTGGAATAGAGGGATCTCTCAGGAAGACCAGGCCCTCAAAAGCACAAGACTGAGGCAGGGAAGAAAGTAGAGACACTGGTTGTACTCTGGAGGCAACTAGACTGAGCCTGAGACATTGTATTATTACTGGTCTCTCTGCTGAGGGACAGTGATAGGGACCAGGGGGACACTGGATTAAAACAGCGAAGAACCAGGAACACTCTTCTTAAGAAGCTGGGGCCTGGGCATGGGAAAATAGGAGGCTCCAGGACTGGCAGGCACTGGATGAGCCACCTACAACTGCTTGAAACCGGATAGGTCTGTCCTGTTCAACCTCAGCCTCCATAGACAAGAGAAGATGCAGGTGAGGAAGCTAGCAAAGGGATCCCAGCCCAGGTGAATGGGGATGGGTCAGCTGCTGAGCATCTGTGTGCTGGAGGTGGGAAAGGATCAGGCTGGCCAGGAGGTAGCTAGGCAGACTCTTGGATTCTGGTGGGTGATGGGACAGACACAGTAGCGATGGATGGACGGTGGGTGGGTGCTGTTCATAACATTCCTTACAGGCTCTCAGGTGCTACCCTGCTGTGATCCCACTGTGCAGAGAGAAGCAAGAGAAGGTGATAAAATAGATGTGGAGGTGAGCTGGGCGTGGCAGTACACACATCTTATAGAACTTGTGAAGCAGAAATAAGAGAATAGGTTGCCAGCCTAGGCTATGTAACAGGATCACGGGTGGATGGATGGATGGATGGATGGATGGATGGATGGATGGATGGATGGATGATGGGCGGATGGGCGGATGGATGGATGGATGGGTGGATGGATGGATGGGTAGATGATGGATGGATGCATGGATGGATGATGGATGGATGGGTGGGTAGATAGATGGATGAATATATGGATGGATGGGAGGATGGATGGAGAGTTCATAGGAGTTTATGTGTCCATCCTGGGTCGACTCTAGCCCATTGGCTGACTGAGGAGAATTCTCATTTGTACTCTGTCCTGCAGGAAATGAGAAACAGTAGGCCTGCACAGAGAGTACCACACAGGGAAGGAAGGCGGTGCAACTTCCTGTACTCTAATCACATGTCTCTCCTTCACAGGTCTGGAAGAGGTCAGGGGCCTGGTTCTACAAGGGGCTCCCCAAGTATATCTTGCCCCTGAAAACCCCTGGGCGGTCTGATGATCCCTACTTCCGACCTCTGCCTGTGGAGCCCACAGAACCACAGCCTCAGAGTGCTGAAGTCAGCCGGGTCTACACATGGGCCCGAGGGAGAGGTAAGAACCCTGTGCCCTCTGTGGGGCTCCCGTAGTCCTCAGCCCCAACGTGTTCCTGAGCAGAGAGCACCTCTGACCTCAAACACAAAATGATTGCTCACTCCAGAGACACAGAGAGAGGGCCCTTTGGGAACTGCTTGCCCAGCAGGACAGTAGCAGGGACTGGGGAGCAGGAGAGTCTTTTGTCTGCTTACAGCGCTGAGGATGGAACCCGGGTCCTTGCACACACTAGGCAAGCATCTTCCCAGTGAGCTGTCCCCAGCCCTTGGTCAGTTGGCAGAGGTTTTCAGATCATCTCTCTCAAGCAGGCCCGTGGCACACCTTTACCTCACCCTGGGTCCTAATGAGCAGGGTGACTTGTTATCTGTGGTGACTATCCAGAGGTGGATGTGTGCCACTTTATGACTGGCAGCCGCTGCCTGTGCCTTAGAGGGGGCTCTGGGCTGCTACTGTGTCTGGGTTTCATGTCGAAGTTCCTGGTCTCACACAAGCAGCAGGAGGTTTTGAGTGGATACTCAATAGCAGCATCTTCCAGCCACATAGCCTGAGGCCCAGGGTGCAGGGCCAGAGCTGGGCTCCAGAGCAGGCCCTTCCCCTTGGGTCTGGCTTCTTCTGCCCTGTAGCAGCCACCCTTCACGGAGCCAGAAGGGTGAGGGGACACCTGCTGGTGGCTTGCCTCAGAAGAGGTAGCCTCAAGATCACAAGCCCGCCAGCTGCATTGGAAGGGCTTTGGGAGGTGACCTGACTTTCTTCATGTCGCGTGTGCTGTTTTGTTTTGTTTTGTTTTCCTTATCAAAGGGTAACACATGTTTGTGATAGAAAAGTAAAGGTCACCAAGCAGCAGGCCCCAGGAGACGGGACCCCTGTGAGTCACCCTTGCAAACAGAACCATGTTAGGTACTGACTGTCCCTTCTCAGGTAATTTTCATCCTCCTGTCACTTGGCACTTTCACAGCTGTCCCTCCTCGCAGCTGTGCCTCCCTCCATCCTGGTGCCCGCAGCTCTTCCTGGCATGACTCAGACCCATGTCTAGCTTTCCCTGACATCACAAACAAGTGTGTGTGTGGGGGGGGGGGGGTCCTGCAGGGCTGACAGCAGGTGAAGATCCGGCCTGTGGAGTCCTTATATGTAGAGGGTCCGAAGGGAACAGCCTGGTTGGGACACTGCCTCACAGGGATGTCACAGCCACTGAGCCTGTCCGTCTTCCATCTTGTCCCTCCCTCACCTACCCACCTGCTCCCAATCAGCGCATCCACACATACATGCACACACATCACTCATACACATCCACAGGCACACACACGCACACGTGTTCCCATGCATGTAGATTGGCACATATGCTTACACACACTCACCAGCAGACCTGTGCCCTGGGCACAGCAGTACTCCTGGCACCTCATCAGCTGTGGAAACACACAAGGGGAGGAGGCCAGCATCCCCACACACTTGGAGTCTGCAGGCGGCCTAGAGGCTCTCCCTCTGAGGTAGCGAGGTGCAATGTCAGGCCTGTTGGAGCCCGATGGTCCCTGAGTGACTTGATGCACGGGCAGCAAGGCAGGGAGGGACAGCTGCCCACGCTGAGGGAGGCCACTGGGGTATGTGGTGCTGGGGTGGACAGAGCTGAACTTGGAAGAAGAGCCAGTGGCTATGGCACAGGAGGAGAGCGCAAGAAAGGACAGTGGAGTCATGTCAGTGCAGAAACCACAGGGCAGGGCTGGCTAGCAGAGCTGCAAGGAACCTGATAACGTGTGCTCTTCTACAGCCACAGCTTGTTGCTGGACAGCTTCTGTGCCCCCTCGAGTCAGTCTCTGCTTTCCAGCTGAGGGCAGTCCCCTGGCTGCCTCAGGTCTAACCAAGTCCTCACAAGGCACAGCTCTGGCTATGTTATCTGGGTGAGACTAGACCAGCCCATGTACAGCTACCATCCTTACCCAGGGACCGTCTTGAGCTATGGCCTGTGATGAGGGACTTTCCAATTCCTTCCTACATGGTAGCTCATGTAGCCTCGAGGTCCACGGTAGCCTGTGGTCGGGGCTCTGTCACACCTGCCTCAAGGAATCCTGGGAGCTGGCAGAAGCTGCTGATCTGGCCCCTGTGTAGCTGTTGACTCTAAGGAGCCCACAGCCCTCAGCAGGCAGCCGTGGGAGTATTGTGAGGCCTGTCTCCATGTCCAGTCCTCTGATGACTGGATCCCCAAGGTGCTTTCCAGCCCTGAAAGTGACTTCCCCTCCCCCGCCTTCACCTACCATCAGGTGCCCAGGGGCTCAGCAGCTAGCTATACACACAGCTGTTGGTGGTGACTCAGGGCAAGCTAGTGCAGATAGCTGTCCCAGCTCCACAGTTAGGCTGACTGAGCTCAGGGGTCAGAGTAGCCATCATGAGGGTACCATTCCTACAACCCTGAAACGTCCTGTCTCAGGGCCACATCTGTCCTCAGCAGCCTTAGCACATAGCACTCTGAGTAGTGCAGAAGAGATGTTCCACAGATATCCGAGCAAGTGAGTGAGCCATGCACCTGATTCCAAGACTGCAAAGGAAGCCGGGCGGTGGTGGTGCATGCCTTCAACCCCAGCACTTGGGAGGCAAAGGCAGGCAAATTTCTGCGTTCGAGGCCAGCCTGGTCTACAAAGTGAGTGCCAGGACAGCCAGGGCTGCACAGAGAAACCCTGTCTTGAAAAAGACAAAAAAAAAAAA
>NW_022196911.1:71454483-71486219 GCF_008632895.1 Mastomys coucha | reverse complement strand
AAAAAAAAAAAAATTAAAAGACTGCAAAGGAGGCTGGGAGGGGTTTAGGGGTGGGGTCATCACATCACAGTGCCTCTGGCCCATGAGATGCTAGATGGACCCAAGAGATGTTGGGTGGCTGGTAAAACCAGCTGCCCTCACAAGGAAGCTCTCTTCCTGGCCCTGGGCCTTGAGAGAGTCCAGGCCACTGTCCCCTCCTGCCCACAGTTCTTCCCACAGGCATGGAGCTGAGGCTAGCACCATCTCACCCAGCCTCTGTCTGTGACCCTCTTCCCCACCCTTATTCCATCCCCTGCCCCAAGCCTTGGGCTCTAGCACCTATGCCTCCTACCCTGCTCACATACTAGCCCTCCCTCATTTCCTTTCTTGTGGCCATTTCTTGTTGGAAATGTAGAGGTAAGCAATAGATATATGTTAGGAATGATTTTGTTTTTAATTTGTGCACGGGTATATGTGTACGCTCTTTGTGTGTGCGGGTACACACATACCAGGAAGGCTAGAGGTCAGCTTTGCAGGGGGTTCTCTCCTCCCACCTTTCTGCAAGAGATTGAACTCAAAACACCAGGCCTGTGCAGCAAGTGCACAGAGATACCTCACTGGCCCTGAGCTATGAACTTTTCAGTGTACACAGGGATCTAGGAGTTAATTGATGTTTTTGAGATAGGCGCCTTCCCATCTTCCTCCACGTTTCTCTTTATTAATTTTTAATAATATAAGAACACAAGTTAAATAATTCAGCAAGAAATGAAAACCAGTAACCTCTTCTATCTGTCCTTACACTACAGCCCTTGACCAAACGCCCACTGAATTTAGGCATTTAAATTTGCTTTGCAACAAAAATAAACAGGCTCTTTGCCTGTGGATCTGCCGCTTTTTGCAATTGTGTTGGCTTGTTTGATTGTTTTGAGATAGTCCTACTATGTGGCCCTGGTTGGCCTAGAACTCTTTGTGTAGACCAGGCTAGCCTTGAAGTCACAGAGATTCTGATGCCTCTGTCTTCAAATGTCAGGGGCAGCTATACAGGGGCCAGATGTGCCAGCCCTGTTAGAAGAATGCTGTGGGCTCCTTCCAGGCCTTTGGATCTGGATTGTACTTAACTTGAGTAGGTGAATAAAATCCTCTGAACACTGGATCATGTTTTAGTTGCTCTGTATCAATGGACTTTAATGTTGTTTCTGGATTTTGCCTAGAAATATTCTTTAGACTTGTTGTAACCTGCAAACCAAAGCTTGTGTCTGGGGTCCCACCTCGTCATTCCCACTGTGGCAGTGTGGCCACCCATCTCTGCCGCCTGTGATGCTGTTGATGGTCATAACTGTGGCCATTCTACAGGGAGGAGGAAAACATTTCACTGTTTCTATGCCCACGTCTGAGTAGGTCTTCCTAGGTCTATTATTTATTGATTTTAATTCAGATGTCCTGTTTTCTACATTGTTTGTTGAAGCCAGGCACTGTGGCAAATGCTTTCATTATACCACGGATGCCCCAGTCCAGGAGCTGCTAGGCAGGGGTTCTCAACCTGTGGGTCACCTAAGACCATTGGAAAGCACAGATACTTACATTATGATTTGTAACAGCAGCAAAATCACAGTTATGAAGTGGCACCAAAAATAGTGTTATGGTTGGAGGGTCACCACAGCATAAGGAACTGTGTTAAAGGGTCACGGGAACAGGGAGGTTGAGAACCAACGTTGTCAGAGGGCCCTCCTACTTGGGAGGTAGAGGCAGGAGGCTTCTGAATTCAAGGCAGGTCTCAGTTTTGTATGAAGTTCTAGCGAGTTCCAGGCTAGCCTGAGCTACAGAGTAAGCCCCTGTCTCAGAACAGAAACCAAAGGAAACTATATTAACTGAGAGCGGGTCCAATTCAAAGCAACAATCTCTGTCGTCTGATCCAACTGGGTAGTTCAGCTTTGTTCGATTACATTTTGTCTTGCTGGTGGGTGGGATGCACACAGGCCCTTGAGTGAGCGAGGCACACACTCTACCACTCACTGTGTGCCAGCCATTATTAGATGTTTTTTGTTTTAAATTTATTCTGTGTCTGAGTGTTTTGCCTGTATGTATATCTGTGCACCATGAGTGTGCCTGGTGCCCACAGAGGTAAGAACAGGTGTTAGATCCCAAGTAACTGGAGTTACAGACAGTTGTGAGCCATCATGTGGGTGCTGGGAACTGAATCCAAGTCCTCTGCAAGAGCAGCCAGCGCTCTTAACCATCTCTCTGACCCCCTTATTAATTTTTAGTTAACACAGAAAAGCAAGAAATAAAAAGCCATTTCTTAATATGAGAAAAGAACAAAAGGAATTAATCCTCTTTGCAGTTGGTGTGTACCCCAAGAACTCAACCAACTCTAACCTAAAGGCACTGGGATTAATAGAGAAATTGAGAAACTGACAAGACTTAAGACAAAGCGATTTAGCTAAGCAGTGGTGGTGTACACCGTTGGTCCCAAAACTCAGGTAGAGACAGTTGGATCTCTGAATTTGAGGCCAGCCTGATCTATAGAGCAAGTCCCTGGACAGCCAGGGTTACACAGAGAAACTCTGTCTTGAAAAACCAAAATGAAAAATCAATTTTAAAAAATCAGTAGCTTTAATTCGTACTGACTAATTGAAGGTGGAAGTGAGAAGACCTATTTGTGATAGCAATAAAAAAATATTTCATGCCTGGAAGGAAACTTTAAATGGAAATTCCAGGAGCCAGCATGGAGAGAATTAAAGTCTCATTGTATTAGTCTGCTTGAGCTGCTGTGACAAAATGTCCCAGACTGGGTGGGGGGGCCTATGCTACAGAAACTGATTTATCCCAGGTCTGGCTGGTAGAGCAAGACCAAGGCTGGCAAGTGGAGTCTGGGGAGGGCTTCCTCTGCAGCACAGTGGGTTGCCACCCAGGACTGAACTCGTCTGTTAATCAAGGCCCCACCGTCCGGCTTCTTGTAATTCTTCCAAATACCTGGAGTTTAGGGCATCGACATGAATTAAGGTTGGGGACACTAACTTTCAACCCACAACACTTTATCAAAGGATAAACAAAGAAGTCCTAGGCAGGAAAGCAGGCAAAACTCCAATCCTACCTGGAGTGTGGTGGTGCTGCCTTTAATGCCAAGGTTTGGGAAGCCTCTGTGAGTTCAAGGCCAGCCTGGTCTACATAGCAAGTTCCAAACCAGCTAGGGATACACTGTCTCAAAAAGGAAAAAAAATCTTAGTACTTCCATTTTTGTAGTTATATATTAAGATCTGTCTGATTCCCTTTGTGTGTGTGGAGACAAAATGAATGAATAGATGAATGAATGTGAGTGTGAGTGTGTGTGTGTGTGTGTGTGTGTGTGTGTGTGTGTGTGTATTTATGTATGTACTATGACATAGGTGGGCCTGGAAAACTTCATGCTAAGCGAAGGAAGCCACAGTCACATATTGTATGATCCCTTTCATAAAAAGTATCTAGGCTAGGCAAACCCCTAGACATATGCATGTGCTGGGGGTGGAAAGCATGGGGGGAGGGGAGGAACTGCCAGCAAGGATGGTGTATGAAAATATTCTAAAATTGAATAGTGGTGGCAGTTGCCCAGTGTTATGACTGTAGTAAAAACCACTGTATTGTATTCCTCCTAAAGAGTGAATTTTATAGGATATGAATTATGTCTCAATTTTAAATCTTGTGAGGAGCTTAGAGCAGCTATTACAGAATACACAAATCAATGAATGGATGGGAATTGAAGCACAGTAGTCCCAAGAACGTATGGAGTTGAACATAGAGATTTTTCTCAGCTTAGTGGGAGAAGGCATGTTGATTTAATAGCCAGATCCAGTGTGGTTCTACTTCCGTGTGCATCCAGGAACACATTATAGTCCTAAATGCTAAGAGTAAGACAAAGAGCCAGGTGGTGTGGCCTTTGCCTTTAACTCCTAGGTACTCAGGAGGCTGGGGCAAGAGGGTCATTTGAACATAGAGTTCAAACCAACCTGAGCAGCACAGTGAAATCCTGTCTCCAAACCAGTCAGTCCATCATTGGAAATATTAAAGATGGAGGAGGTGTGGCCCTGCCCTCTGGGTTCCTAAGGAGAGCTGCGGGACAGGTAGGCTCACCTCCTCAGTTTCTTCATTCTTTTTTTTTTTTAATTATTTATTTATTGTATGTATATGAGTACACTATAGCTGTCTTCAGACACACCAGGAAAGGGTATGAGATCCCATCAGAGATGGTTGTGAGCCACCAGGTGGGTGCTGGGATTTGAACTCAGGACCTTTGGAAGAGCAGTCAGTGCTCTTAACCACTGAGCCATCTCTCCAGCCCCCAGTTTCTTCATTCTTGCCCCTCTGGGTCCTAGGTACTGATTTATGGCCAGGATGCCAGTTAGTGACCCCAGGGCGGCTCATCCAGAGTGAGACACTGGCTCTCACCCCAGGAGGAGGCTTCAAGGAACAGCCTAGGGCAGCCTCCGGGTCAGCTAAGGCCAGCCTTGTGTGCCACCTGGTATCAAGTAGCAAACCAATACTGGGGGCTCGTGGCTCATTGACCCCTTATCAGGGCCTACCCCCTCTCCCCCATCCTCAGGGTATACAGACCCTCCACCTCTCCCTCCTCTCAGAGGCAGCAGATATCAGAAAGGCCAGGGCTTGGTGTAGCTGCAGCTGCCTCAAGCTCTCTGAAGCTCAGAGGCTAATATGTCCCCTCTCTAGAAAGCCTAGGTCACAGCCTGTCCCTCCAGTCCTCTGCCACTTCTTCCCTCCTGCCCTGGTCCTCCAGAGCTAGGCATTTCTTTCTAGATGATACACTAATTACCTTCAAGATCTGCCCCAGCAAGTACTTCAGGGTTTTGGATTTGTTCCGTTTGGGTAACTGCAAGAAAAAAAGTTGGGGTTTGATACCACCTCACCACCTACTAGGTTTTAAGCAATGTTTTCAAGATCCTGAACTGAATCGGGAGAACTCTGATGCCCCGTGGAAACAAGCATTGGGGTTCCATTTGGGGTGAGCAGTCTGCTGCTCACGCAGCTGCTCTGCAGACATTTATCAGGGGTGGCCCTTACCAAGTTACCCCCAGCTGACCTAGCCTCCCCCATGGGGCCAGCACCTCCTAGAGAAGCCGAGTCATTGGAGCTGCACTGGCCAGTCCAGGGCACCCTGTGATTCATGGTCATTATCTCATTTGAAGCTCGGGGCAGCTGCAGACGGTGAAATTGACTCTTAGTGATGGATGAGACGGGAAAGCTGCACAAGGTCACGTAGGCTGCCGGCTGCACCAAGGGCTGTGGACCCAGGCTCTTCCTCATGAGTGTAGCACATGGCAGAGCCCTTGTCTTCATCAACACACAACTGGCTTGGGCCTGTCTGATGGCTCAGAGGGTTTTTCAAGTGAGGGGGTTGTTGCCAGGCTGCTAAAGAAGGTGGGGGGGGGGGTCTTGTGGCAAAGGAGGGGCAGCTGGAGCTATCCTTGCCTGTCTGTACTCTTGGCTCCCTCTGCCTGCTGGGTAACTTGCATCAGGCTGAGTCTGCATGGCCTGAGTTGCTGCACCTGTTTCTACCCCATCCACACTCTTAGGACCCAGATCGACCATCAGCAGGGTCCCCCATTTCTGCTCAGAGCACCCTTTTAGCATCCAACCACCATTAGACATAATGGATGGCCCAGCCAGTGCCTTCCAATTAATTACCATCCAGCCACAGAACTGAGTACTTTGTATCTGACAGGGGAATGAGTTCCCTGTCAGTGAGGGCATTCAAGTGGAGGCTGGACATTACAGTGGGGGATCTTCTGCATCAGAAACTGGGAGACGCTAATTATGGGCCACTGGTGTGTTTATTATCACGTCTCCAAGTTAGCACCAGTCTTGGGATAGGAGGTAACTGGCCTGAGGCTGGAAAAGCCACAAGGCCCATGCAGACTTTGAACCTGTCACCTCTGTCTTGTTAGCACAGAGCGGCAGCAGACTGAGCTAATAAATGGGTTCCATAGCCACTGATTTTCCATCAAGCGCATATGCTGCTTCCTGACTTCTTAACGCAGCAAGCTATTTATACCCACCAATCCATTCATTCTTAATGAGCCTCGGTTGTGGATTGTAAAATGTTTTATTTTCAGACAGGATTGCTCACTGCCCAGAGCCAGCTGTTGCTATGCCTCCTTCTTCCCTTCTCTGTGCCTGAGAAATTAGCATTTTAGAAGCTTAGAGCATGCAGGAGTGCGCACACACACACACCTACCTCCTCCTTGGACTCTGAATTGTCCATTTTTTGTCACATCAGCTGGTCCTGGTACCTGAGTCTCCCACAGCATTCAGAGTACCTGAAAGGATGTGTTGGGTGCTGGGGTCCCAGTTGGCTATAGCAAATGAAAGGAGGCAAGACAGAGCAAGGGGGTTCCATGTTAGGAGGGAGGATGCCACCTGTCCTTGGGGGCTGAGATTCTGCCTATATTATAGGTCACAATCTGGTAAAGCAGGTGACCCGATCTGGCTGTCTGCTTAAAATTCACTGTCATTTTTTTTTAGCTGCAAAGAACCCTCACTCTGAAAAGAAAATGGAGTTCTGGCTTCTCCATTAAAAATCAGAAGGTCTGCCAATACCGCCCTCTCAGACAGCAGTAGCTTCCCATTTCACTGGTAGTGTTCTCTGGTTTGTCACAGTCCCCAGCCTTCCCTGTTGTCTCCCTCAGTCTTTCGGTGTTGCTGTACATAACTACTAAGGAGGGAGGGAGATCTGGGTACAACTCCATGGTCAGCTGCTTACCTTGCATGCACCAGACCCAAGCTTCCATCCCCACACCACAAAGCAAAAGAAAAATAGAAGTTCTTCTGGTGTCCATGTCTCTGTGAAAAAAAAAAAAAAAAAAAAAAAAAGAACACAGAAGAATGACTGTGGAGAGGCACTTGTTGCAAGAAAACTGAGCAGACGTCCTGGAGCTCCTCGCTCGCTGTAGTGGAAGGCTGGACCCTGGTTGTGTCACATGTGAGGCCTACACATGGCCCTTGCCCATTAGTGGCCCTGTGCCTGCTGTGAGCACAGAGGAGACCACATAGCCACCACCCTGCCTTCCAGCCTGGACTCCCTCAGCTAGCCTAAAGACACAGCTCTTGTGAGTACACACACACACACACACACACACACACACACACACACATACATACATACACACACACACACACAGAGTCCCCCCGCCCCATACTGCCTCCAAAGCCTAATCAAATTGCCCAGCTCTGTCTCACACTGTGATAAGCGCTCAGAACATGCTGTCCTGCAGTCCCATTACCAACATCACCTTCTGTTCGTCTTGCCATGTCCCATCTCTGCTAATTTTACTCCTTGCTGGGACTTTACAGTCTTGAGATGCTGTGGAAGGTAACTAGGACTTTTTTTTTTTAATGTAAAGATAGTAGAAGCCACCAACCAAACATACACAAGGGCACACAGACTAAGAAGGACCAATTAGAGGATGGAGATTCAGTGTGAGCCACTTGAGAAGGCAACGTTGGTCCTACTGGTACCTCCAAGTCTTTGACCCTGGTCTTCATAGTGCAGGCCAGTGCCTGGGTAAAGAAATAAGTGCAAGAAAGTCAGTTTGGGCCGGGCAGTGGTGGCTCACACCTTTAATCCCAGCACTTGGGAGGCAGAGGCAGGCGGATTTCTGAGTTCGAGGCTAACCTGGTCTACAAAGTGAGTACCAAGACAGCCAGGGCTATACAGAGAAACCCTGTCTCGAAAAACCAAAAGAAAGAAAGAAAGAAAGAAAGAAAGAAAGAAAGAAAGAAAGAAAGAAAGAAAGAGAGAGAGAGAGGGAGAGAGAGAAAAGAAAGAAAGAAAGAAAGAAAGAAAGAAAGAAAGAAAGAAAGAAAGAAAAGAAAGGAAGAAAGAGAAAGGAAAAGAAAAGAAAAAGTCAGTTTGTCTGCGCTGTGGGAGGACTTGGATGTCAGAGGCTAGGGAAGAGGCACTGTGTGTGTGTGTGTGTGTGTGTGTGTGTGTGTGTGCGCGCGTGTGTGCATACATGTTCTTATTCTCAAGCCCACTGTGGCTACCTTTCACCAGGCCCAGCAAAGAACCGTTAGCCTTTGTCCTGTGCATGTAGGAGGGACAGAGGTTGTATCCAACAGCTCCCAGCGGTAGCTGCTGCAGATTCAGGGTTTGTCTATGTGGTGGGGTCTGTGTGGGACTCAGCGTATCAGAACATCATGAGCTGATTACCTACTCCTTCCTGGAGCATGGCAGAGAAGAGGGCTTACAAGGGGAGAGGCAGATTGATTGCCCCTGGAACGAAGCGCTACACTTGCCCATCTACAAAAGGGACACGGTACAGAGTCCAAATAGCATGTGTAGTCTCAGCATAGAGGGGACAGGAAATGCCTGCAGTGTTCCAGAAACTGTGCCCCCTGTAGCTCTCAGAGATACAGCTGTGGTCCTTTTAAAGCGAAAGCCCATGTGTGCAGCCTCATCCTACCTTTAAGCCCTTGGTTATGCTGAACAGCAGTCTCCAAACAGGAGAGTCCCCACTCCATGTCTCCCCCTTCCCACAGAAGCCCCTGCCTGTCCCAAGGTCGGTACTGGCTTAGAAATTGATTGCCCAGAGCAGAAGGCCCTCATTAGCCACACCACGAAGGTTAGGGGCATGGCTGTCACCTCTAATTTGCCCAAACCCAATGAAAGCCTCAGGGGATTAGCCAACTCCATATGCAAGGTAAGGTCTTGAGGTACCTTGCCCTCCTGGAAGCTGTGTCTGGCTCAAGTGCAGCCAAGGGGGGGTGCAGAGCTGCCCCTGGGGCCAGCTGGGCTGAGCTCGCTGTACACAGTACAGCATAACTCTCTGCAGCTGCACACCTACCTTGATGGCTAAACCTACAACTTCATCCCACATACTCTGGACTGAATGGCCTTTGGGAATGGGAGTGAAGTGAGGGGAGCTGGGCCTCCCACCCTGCCTGGTTCCAGTAAAGCCCTGGGGGTCAGAGTGCTGGCTCTGCTGTACACAGCTCCCCTCCTGGACTGCCTGTCCGTTCCAGGGCAAGGTTGACATTGCAGAAGGTCCCCAGTTGATTCCTCACTCCTCCCAGGAGCATGAGAAGAGGGCCCATCAGAGAGAGCCGGGCAGGTAGGCCATCCTCTTGCCAGTACACCCTGGGTCTGAGGCTCCTCTAGGTGAAAAACTATGGCAGAGAAACTTGGGGAAAGAGAGACAGATTATAGTCAGAAACAGCAGGCCCAGGGGGATGCCCAACACGTGTGAGATCGAAAGAAAGACAAAGAAACATTCCAGGGAGGGTGCATGTGCAGACACACCTGTCATCCCAGCTCTTAGGAAACCAAGGCGGGAGGATTTTGAGCAAGCAGCCTGAGTCACATCCCAGGATCCAGATTTCTTTATATTTATTTCAGGGGGTAGGGTCAGGTGGAGGTCAGAGGACAGCTCGCCAGGAAGGGGTTCTCTTCTAACTCAGACCATCAGGTTAGTAGCAAGCACCTTTAATCCACTGAGCCATCTTACCAGCCTCAAGGAGACCGGTTTTCAAAGTAAAACATCCATGAAAGAGGAACAAGTTCAAGTCAAGAGGAAACAAAGGCTCATGTCACCTGCCAGCTGAGGAGTGCAGGACAGACAGGCTCCCTCAGTCTGTGTCTACCAGAAACCAGAGCCACCATGTGTTGCCTAACAATATAGAGCATACCCAAACCAGTTCCCCTTTCCCTCAGGAGCTTCATCCAGAGAGCTTCCTGATCCTCCAAAGATCCCATTGCCTAGCTTCGGCTTTCCCTAGACTATTTTGAATGGCTGCTACTATTGTACCTGCTTAAATGGTGTTTATTTGTAAATCCCTCCTCTTCCAGGAAGCCCTCTCTTACCTCTCTCCCAATTGTCATACTCAATCCCATTCTGTATTTCCTGTTCTCTCTTGGAGAGCAGTTCTTAGCATCCATCCTCCTCCTCCTCCTCCTCCTCCTCCTCCTCCTCCTCCTATCCAGAGCTCCTCATTTGAGGTCAGGGGACCAGAGGGTTTTTCACACCAGCAGCCACATCTCTATTGATCTGTGGATTTGTCTTCATTAGCTGGTGCCTCCTATCTGTCTGTGAGCTCGAAGGAGAGAGAAAATTAAAATCGATGTTCATGAATAAGCCAGCCCTGGGACCCCTCCTAGCCCTAGATCTCACTTATCAGTCAGTGCGGAGCCTCCCTGTTGCCTCTTTCTGCGGGGGGTCATCCTCAGAGGCTCTACGGACAGCCTTGAAGGGTGTCATGGAAGAAAAGCGCCTAGCTCCTGTGGCTGTCCCTGTCTATACACTAGGACAGGTTGGAAGCGTACCATGACTCCTGTCACCTGGTCCCAGGGAAGGACAGGCAGGCGCTGAGCCTCTTCTGGCTGCCAGTGGGCCCATTCCTGGGAGGGCAGGGTCCCCTAGCCTTGAGCCATCCTCTTTCCTAACTGGAGCCCTGGGGACAAACCAGAGGAAGAGGCCACTGCTCCTCTCCCCACCCCCAAGAGCAGCTGGCTTCCCTCAGGGACCATTCATCCCATTTCATGGCAACTTCCCATCCCCCACCCCAGTCCCTGCCCAGGCTGAGGTCATCTGAGTGTCCTTCCAGGAAGAGAGGTGAGAGGCGCCTGGCTGGGGCTTCGCCATCACCTGGCCTGCTGGCCTGGTGAACTACCTACCCTCTTGCAGACCTTACTGCCCTGCATAGCTCAGAGCACAGTTACCAAGTAACTTTATCTAGGGCCAGGCAGGCTCAGGGAAGGAGATAGATTTGAGTCACAAGGTGTCCTTCCCCTGGGTAACTCCAGTCAGGGTGAGGAGGTCAAAGCAGGAAAACACAGGAAATGGAGGCAGCCAGGTGCGTGGGTTCCCTCTATTCCTGGGACAGAGGACTCTGGGCAGTAGAAGCAAGCTGAAGAAATTCCTGGGCATTGCATTGAACTCTGATTTTTAAAAATCCTATCAGCTTATGTAGTGTTTGGTCTTTTTCCCTGCTGGATCTCATCTTGCTGGGCATTTTGCTCTCTCGCGCTCTCGGGCTTCTTCCTTCCCATTTCACAGATGAGACAAATTGAGGCCTAGGGTGTGGTATTTGCCCAGAGGCATCCAAAGCAGAATCAGGGTTCGAGCCTGGCATACATGAGGCAGCCTCCCTGACGCCAGGGCCCATGTGGAGAGAGGGATGAATCAACTGCGTGGAGGGAGAGCTTTCCCTGAGAGCTTAGAGTCATTGGGTGAGACAGGAGTATGGATGCCAGTATATTCTGGGCAAGGTGGGAGAACAAGGATCATAGCCAAAGATGGACATGGGTTTGAATGCCAGCCTAGCCTCTAAACATGCTCGGAGGGGATCCAGCCCTCTGCTCATCCTATGACTCATGGCTAGAGCATCCTCACTCCCTCAGAACAGCCAGCCTTCCCTATGAGGTGGGCTAGGCCCAGAGCATAGAAACACGCCCCATGCTCTAAGACATGAGCCCATGATGTATGTCCCTGGTCTTCGCTGAATGTTCATAGCCACTGGAGAGGGATCCATCATTCACCCACGGCTCCACTGAGCATGGAAGCAGCCTAAAGAAAACAGCCTAAGGACGGACACACACATACAGACACCCCATAGACCTATTCCTGAGTAGGAGAGCTAAGCCATGCTGGCAGTGCCAACTGCATCTGTGCTGTGCCGGTCTGGTGGCCCAGGAAGGTTCACTGGGGGTTCCTTTGCCCTCCTCAAGGCCTAACTGTCTTTCCTTTACGTTAAAAATATTTTTTGTTGTTTTTAGTATGCAAAACTTCCCACCATCTGCTGCTTCTTGGCAGGATGTTGGAAATATCTCTGTACTTCCCTAACTCCCGTAGCTTCTGGAGACTTTGGGCTCCTTGGAGCCGAGCAGCCATTGCTCCCTAGAGTCTCCCAAGCTCGCAGCCTGCCACCATCTTTGCACTGGGCAGGTGGATGTGGCATGGCTCAGGATGGGAGGGTGGTTTTCTGATTTTTCAATCAGAAAGGGACATCAGCAGCCTGTCCACTACTGAGTTGACCTCACACTAAGTCTACACAGGCTGCTCATGGGTTTTGCCATGAATCCTGAAGCAGTGCCTAGGGTCATGGAGAGAGGTAATGGCTAAGGAGAGCCTGGAGACAGGTCCTAGCTCTCCATCCCTGTCCCCTGAGCCATCCCAGCTAGGCCAGCAGCTGCCACATGTGTCCTGTGAACCATTCAAGGGAGATTTTCCAAAAAGGAAGAGTTTCCACCCCACCCCACCCCCACCCCGCCTCATGTACCAAAACTCAGGAGTTTCCATGGTGACAGTCAAATTGCAAATCCATCCAAGAATGAACTAGAGAGGGGAAAAAAAAAAAAAAACTTGCCCATCCCCAGAGAAACAGGCCGGGCTAGCTCTAAGCTACCCAGCCACTGCTGAGGTTAAGGGCCCAGCATGATGGGAAAATCTCAGGCCCCCCAACAAGTGGACCAAGAAGTCAGGTAGCCAGCTGTGAAGGCTCCCCCTCCTGCCTCATGCTGGGGCCTGTTATGTGTGAGAATACCTCTTCTCCTTCAGGCTCTCAGACCAGGGTCTCCCAGGGTTCTCCTACCTCTGTCTAAAAGCCAAAGCATAGGCAGAAAACACGCGCTCACTTCCTGACCTGTCACAGAAGTTCCCTCCAGACTCACTCACCTAGCAACTTGTAGAGGTTGGAAGAGCAAAGGCCAAAGGTTTGTGAGCCTAAGAGTTTCATTTAGATCCTGGTCACCGTTCAGAGGGAAAGCAACATTGGTGGCAAGTCACCCCAAGGTTGGGGTTTACAGAGACAGGAAAGAGAAAAGGCTGCTTCCGTGACCGCTGGAAGAAGCTTCTGCAACTTGGTGACATATTTGCGAGGCCCACGTGACATGCAGCCTCCTCTCTGCCTTTTCCCCAGTGACTGTAAGTGGCCACCTGCTAGCCAACACTGCCTTCTTTTTTGCTTTACAAGAGCAGATTGGAAATGGGATTTGAGCCTTCAGCACATAGACCCGATGGCTATGGCCGAGCCCCAGATTAAATCCCCACGCATGAGGTTGGCCAGATGGTTCTGACAGCAGTGTGTTTGCTGCACAAGCTTGAGGACCCGGGTTCTCTCCCTGGCAGCCTTGTGAAAAGTTGACACAGTGGTGCCGACCTGTAAACCTAGCATTGTCCGATAGTCCTGCTGAACTGATAAGCTCCCTGCCACCGACTCTCAAAAAAGATGCAGTGATAGAGGGAGACATTCAGCACCAGCCTCAGGCTTCTGTGTATGCACAGCACATATGTAAGCACACATGCACATGCACACGCACATACACACAATAACCAAGCCTGGCCCAGATTAAAACTCTGGTACAAAGAGGCCAGGCAAGGGACAGTGTGTCTGAAAGAAATGAGTATTTCTCAACTGGTCCCTGCTCTGTGATCCCATTGTGAGATTGTCACCAGAAGCCGTTCCCTCTTTTTCCATGGCTGAACCTTTGGGCTCTGTCACAGGAGACCAGTCAGATGACAGTAGCTGGAGGAAACTCTCCAGTATTTGCTTCTGTGATTTCTTTTAACCCTTGTACAGCACAGGTGATATGGCACCCCGCCCCCCTACACACACACACTCCAGGGCTGTGCCATCTCCATAGACTCTGCCTAGCAATTTAAGCCTGCTCCCAGGCCCCCGTCTTGGAACTTATACAATAGATGACCGGATGCAAAGGGTTACACCATAACCAACTCCTAGGACATCCAACCCCGCCATCCCTTCCCCTTAGCATTTTTTCACTGGCACTAAGGGATACAGGTGTCACTGAGCATCTTAGAGCCCTGTGCCAAGCCTAGTCCCCAGATCAGCCACAAGGAAGATGGAATATTCCAGGTCAGGAAGCATTGATAGATCATCGTGATCGTCTCTGCCTGAGAGATGGAGAGACCAAGGTGGAGGTTCGTCACCAGCTCCTCACAGGGACTGTCCTACCCTGTTAGCATGAGCTCGATGCCATCCTGTGTTCCTGTATTGCCCCAATGGGGAGTGGGGGGAATGAAAAGCTACTTGCTCCAGGTGTCTTAACAAGCAGCCCCACTTCCTGCCCATCACCTCCCACCTCCTGTGTCTGAGGACCCATGGGGTTAGTGTTTAGTCAGCCCAGCAATGAGTCAAAAAACTACGTAAGTGTTTGTAGCAGTGATGCCTGTTGGGTCTGGTCTCTGTGGATTCACATTCAATCCAGACCTGAAAAGGAACTAAAAAAGCAAGTCAGGTTCTTACCTACAATTCTCATGAACCAGGAAGGGCCCATGAACCCAGCCCCATCTCTCTTCTTGGTTCTGTGTCGTCAATGGCCAAATCGGGAGTCTTGCCAGTGGCATATAAGAGTTGGGGAGCAAGAACAGAAAGGGGTAAGAGGCTGAAGCAGAGGAAGAAAAACCAGGGACAGACACATTCATTACTCAGAAAAACAGGAAGTGCACACAAGCCTTCTCTTGGTGGACAGGGGTGTGGGTGTGGCCCTCTAGGTGATGGGAGCCTTTCAAGGGATCTCTGTCAGCCGAAACACCCTGATGGTGCCTAGGGAGAGCTGACAGAAGCACCCACAGGAAGAGACTGCCACAGTCATCCTGGTGGGATGAGGGATGGTCATGGAGGGAGGAAGGGCGTCTAGTGCTCATGGTGAGGAAGCAACAGATTCAGCTTCTATTAAAGGGGGTTAGTGAGGTAACCCAACTAGTGGGTACTAGTCTAGCATGCATAAACACCTGGATATGAGCCCTAGCATCACAAACTAGGCATGGTGTGGGCTGGAGAGATGGCTCCGTGTTAAGCCTGCATAGTGCTCTTGTAGAGGACCCAAGACCACCTCAGGTGGCTCACGACTTCCCATAACTCCAGCTTCAGAAGGATCCAATGCCTCTGACCTTCATGGGCACCCGCATTCACATGCATAAACCCACAATGATGTGTACTTACACACACACACACACATAATAAAAATAAATCTTCAAACAGAAATCTAGACATACTCAAATTCCCAGCATGCAAGTGATAGAGGCAGGTGGATTAAAAATTCAACCATCCTTGGCAATTCAAGGGCATCCTGTCTCAAAAAAAAAAAAAAATCCATTTGAGTGGTAAAACTAACAAGGCAGAAGACCAAATCAAGGCCAACCCTATATCATTATCAGACCTTCATGAAACGCCTACTATGTGCTTTGAAGAGCCCAGAGCTAAGACTCTTAAGGTTGAGGTGTTTAGCCAGCTCCAGCTTTGGCACCTTGCTTTTGTGACCTGAGTCACCCAACCAAAAGGTGGCATAAGCTAAGACACAAAGACTTTCTAGAAGGTTCTGGACCCAGGACACCAGGTGGGAAACCCATTTCTCCTACCTATACCTACAGTCAGCTTTCCTAGGTGAGCAGCACTTCTTCTGGTGGTGCCTCACTGCGATCTCAGGAGACGGAACACAGCTCCAGAAGGAGCTGGCCACTCAGCAGGACCCTTCCCCCAGCCTTGACGGAGGCTTCGGAGGCTTCGTTTGTTCTGTTCTCATCTTCCCCCAGATGAGACCTCTGACTCCCGAGTTGGGAGGAAGAAAGGACTCCGTGAAGACCTCATCCACCACCTCCCTCAAAACCACACTCTGCATTTGAAAGGAAAGCCAGGCTCTGAACCTCCTGCCCTGTGATCAGTCACCTCTCAGAGAGTTGGCTACCTTTGACCCCACATCTACTTATTATCTTTATTGTAATTTAGTTACATGCTATGTAAATTAATCAAGAGAGTCAGAAAAGAGGCCAGAGCTGTTTCATTAAAACCAAGATTTCATAAAAGTCTTGAAGGAACAACTTGCCTTTTTTTTTTTTTTAATCTATTGAATTAGGCGTGGGCAGGCCAACTGCAAAAAGCAGAAGGAAGATATGAAAAAAAAAATCTAGTAAAATTCTGCTCTCCGTTCTCTTTCCCAGGGTCTGTCTTCTCCACTGTTAAGAACATGAGCCCGAGTCACAGGCCATGGTGCAGGTTGGGCCACATGGGCCCTTTGCAGAGAAGCACCCGGGCCTGCCTCAGAAGGTTGGCACACAGATGTACATCCCTGCTTAAAATTAAAATAGAATGTTTGAAGGATGAATATATCCTGTATTATGACGCCCACGGTCGATGAACCAGCCAAATATGGTGTTGAGTGCAGAAACGAGGGTGTTCTCTGAGAGCTCCCTCTGAGCCCTCGCTCCTTGTGGGTTCATGACACCCCACTGTGCAGTGGCTGAAGAGGATGCAGGCTGGCTCCCTGTCAAGCTCCTGATTAAGGAAAGTTAAGTGGTTAAGAACCTAAGCTAGTCTCTGCAACTCCTTCCGTGGGTATTTTGTCTACCCTTTTAAGAAGGAATGAAATGTCCACATTTTGATCTTCCTTCTTCTTGAGTTTCTTGTGGTTTGTGGGTTATGGAGCAGAGACTGAAGGAAGGACAAGCCAGCCTGATAGAGCTGCCTCCTGAGAGGCTCTGACAGTACCTGACTAATACAGAAGTAGAGGCTCACAGCCATCCATTGAATTGAGTACAGGGTCCCCAATGAAGGAGTTAGAGAAAGGACCACAGGAGCTGAAGGGTTTGCAGCCCCTTAGGACGAACAACAATATGAACTAACCAGTATCCTCAGAGTTCCCAGGGACTCAACCACCAACCAAGGACTACACATGGTGGGACTGATTGTTCTGGCAGCATGTGCATAGTAGAGAATTGCAAAGTCGATCATCAATGGGAGGAGAGGCCCTTGGTCCTGTGAAGGCTCTATGCCCCAGTGTAGGGGAATGTCAGGCCAATAAGTGGGAGAGGGTGGGGTGGCAAGCAGGGGGAGGGGGGAGGCAACAGGGGTTTGTTCTTGTTGTTTTGGGGGTTTTTGTTTTTGTTTTGGAGGGGAAACTGGAAAAGGAGAAATCATATGACATGTAAATAAAGAAAATATCTAATAATAATAAAAAAAAGAACCTAAGCTAGTCTTCCAGTGCTAGGAGTCCATCATCGTCACTGACTGCCATGGGCACATGCCCTGGTCTCCAGCCTCTGAGATGGGGTAAAACTATTCCCTACTGATCTGAAGCTTTTGTGAGTTCAGTTTCTTCTCCACGAAACCATGGCCTGTGTGTTCAGTGTGGCCAGGCAGAGACCTCAGAGTCCCTGTGCCTACATCAAGGGTGGTCATCCATTCCAACCAAGCAAAAGGGATCCTGCCCACAAGGAGGCCATGATGCGGAAAGATGGCTGGCTAAGGGGTGATGGTGCTGGGCATGTGGGGTCCATCCTCCTTAGCCAGTGGGAAGGAGTCCCTGGCCCTTCCATTGTTTCTCATGCCCCGTTTCTCAAAAGGGCTAACTGAAATTCTAGGCCTGCCCTGCCCCACCTCTGTCTAAGCGGGAGAAATGATCATGACCTCCTCTGCTCTGTCTGTCTGTTCCAGTGGTTTCCAATGACAGTGACAGTGACTCAGATCTCAGCTCCTCCAGCCTGGAGGACAGACCCATGCCCTCTGGGGTCAAGGGCACAAAAGGTGACAAGCCTAGAGGGGACTCAGGTAAGTGTGGAGAAATCAGCTATTTGTTTCCAGAGCCTGAGGTGCTAAGTGGCCTTTTGGATTCTTTGGGGACAGCCTCTCCACTGGTATTTGTGAAGTGTCCTTAGAAAGGAGTGAGCCTGGTGGCTCAGCAGAACCAGAGAGGCCAGGCTCCTCTGTATGTGACGGATAGCGGGCTAGCAGGGCCACTTCCTCTGCACACTTTTCCCAGGAAACACCCTGGTCGGCACTGCTCAGTTCACCTTGTGAACGACAGAGGGATACAGAAATTAGGTACAGTTTCCTGAACCACTCCCTGTCCTTCTGCCGTACAACTGCAGTGGGGTCCCTGGCATATGTCATCGACTCCTGACTGGCATATGACATTGCATATGTCCTCCTCAACACAAATGAGGTGGAGCAGGCCATCTCCAAAATCCCTTCTCAGGCTGAGCCCGTTTTGTGACTCTTGACATGGGTTAACCTGGGCAATGAGGTAGAAGCAGAGAGGGGAAATGGAAGGCCTTTCCTCTCTTTAAGCACAAGAATGGTCTTCTGAGCAAAGCACCAGCTTCCTTCATGTCCTCCTGGGTCAGAACTAGGACCTTCAAAGGAAGTTTCAGGGAGGCTGATGTTACTGTGTAAAATGTGAGCCTACAGTATCTGCCCTATAGTATCTGCCCTAAATGCCTGGAGGTCCTGTCCCAGAGCTAAGACCATGACCAAAATCCTCATTGGGAATGAAAATTTGGTCTAAGCCAGAAGTGCCAAATGCCTGGCAGGCACACTATACCATCTCTCCATCCCGTGCCATAGCAGACATTACTAGTTGATTATGAGGCTCTTTCCTGCAGAGCCCTGATGCACCTTAAGAATCCTTAATAGTTTCCCAAGTAGTGAAAACTAGTCCTGGGCTTGGCATCCCCAAGAGGCTCCACTAGGAAAATGTATAAATTGCCTGGCAACCTCGGTTTCAGGACAAGCTTCCTTCTCCTCCTCCATGATGGTTCTGGTCCCTTCCCTCCATAACCAACTCTCAGCTGGGTAGGACCCTCTTGAATAAAGTGTAGGTTTGAGGGTGCCACCCTCACCCATATATGCCTTATGATCTCCTCCCTCCAGTTAGTGCTTCCGTTTGGAGGCCACAGCGCGTGTGTAAGGGCCATGGAACAACTTATGGGTCAGTTTTCTCCTTCCACCATGTGGGCCTGGGGATCAAACCCAGAGTGTCAGGCTTGTTGGCAAGCACCATTTTCAATCCACTGGGCCATTTCTCCAGCCCCCTTATTCTTTCTTAGACACCACATACTATTCCTTTATTTCTCATCTCCCTCATGGTCTGACCCCTCCCCTCCAGTTTCATCACTTAAAAAGACAAAACCACAAATACACATATATAGGATTTAGGAGTCATTAGTAGTTAAAGGTGGCATCTTAATACCATCTCTCCCTCTCACCACATTACCAGACACAAACATTCCCTCGTTCTGTGGAAGACAAGAAAAGCTATTGATTGCCAATTTTCTTATCAGTAATTTGTTAGTTAGGGGAAGAGTCCATTCATTCTGTTGCTCTAGTGAATCTCGGGTCAATCAACAGAGACAGAGGTTTGGCTACAACAGGTAGGTGTGTGGGCGGGGGCTGCTAGGCAAGCAGACAGTCCATATTTACCACCCACAATTCCAGAAAAGATTTGGCCAGCTTTTTGCTGGGCTGAGTTCAGTGCATCTCCATCCCCACTCACACATGGTCTCCTTGCAGGTGGCGGTATGGAGTCACCCAGGATGGGGCCTGCCCGCCCACCCAGCCATCTTTCAGGCAGCCAGAGCAGCCTGGGCAGTGAGGCTGGGACAGGTGCTACAGAGCCACAGGGAGGCATCCCACCCCGGCCTGAGTCCAGGGTACCTGGTGAGTACCGCCTTGGCTGTTTGTCCAGCAGCATCTTCATCCTGTCCTCCCTCCCCTAGTGGCCAGTGACATTTTCAATTCTTTGTGTTTACTGAGGTCCTTCTGTGCCAGGCAGTGGGGAACAAAGGTCAGCCAGACCTGTGTCTGCCAGCTTTGACCAGAGGGACTCAGAATGGTACCATCTCTGCTCCTGTGTCACTTGTCCATCTTCCCTTGCTCCTAACAGCTGCCGGCAGTTCTTGCTGGGCACAGCCTGAGCTGGGAACAATGGAGACGGGCCTGTCCTTATCCTCTAGAACCCTGCTCCATGGCTGAGCAAACCAATGCCAGCCTGGATCCTGGGAGGGAGATCTAGGGATACGTGGAGTCCACCACCTCCAAGGGTGGCTTTCTGGGAGCCTTGGTGTTCCTGTGGGATAGGTATAGTAAGCATTCCTCTTACCCTGCCTTGTGCTCACTGCCCCAGCACGGGAGCATCATGACATGGAGTGTTTCTCATTCGCAAACCAGAGAGGGCACAGATTCCTTTAAAGACCAGCCCCAGCTAGTCTGGGTAATCCTGGCCAGAGGCCCACAGACACATACATGAAAGAGCATCTGATGTGCCCCTCAAGCAGCCTGTGTGCACCCCATCAACCATCCCACTCCCTGTTCCACAGGTCATTGGGAAGGAGACAACAGTAGTCAGGCCTGGGGAGTGGATCCTCTCTACAGCCTCAGGATGCATTCTAGTCCCAGCCCTGCCACTGAGCTGTGTGCATTTGCACACAGCAGCACTAAACCTATGCAGTGTTAAAGGACAAAAATAGTCAGACATAGGCCGTGAGGCCACTGCAATCTGCTCTCACGGAAGTGTCCCTCACAGGGTGGCAGGAGCCATCTGCCCTGTCCAGGAACAATAGTGGGGTTATGTAGCCCTAGAATGGACGAGGGAGTGTTTCTTCCTAGGTCCAAGGCTCCTCCTGGGCATACTAAGGTCACTATGTTGAAGACACACCTTCATTTGGACCGACAAACTGAACCACGCAGGTGCAGAGAACAAGCTTGTGAGCACACAGCACAGTGGAACAGTGTTGGCTGGTATCCAGGCTCTCTCTGCCCCAGGAAGGCCCTGCCTTGTCACATCTACTTCATCCCAAAGCTGGGTTGTCACTGGGGAAGAAGCACCTCCACTCACTAACTACTCGGTGGTCTTTTTCTCTCTCTTCCGCAGGCAAAAGGCATACATGGGCAACTCCCCGCTACTGAAGTGGCTGAGACAGACTCTCCAGCGGAAGATTCAGAGAGGGATGTCGGGGCCAGCCTATTGGAACCCCTCTCTGAAGGGTTCTTGAGGCCTCACAAGCTCCCTGATACCTTGACCTGCAACTCAACAAGCCAGTGTTTGGGGACCCAGCATGCCCCCACCCTATAGTGCCTTACTGACTATCTCATTCAGCACCCCACCTTTATTTATTGCCTCTCCCCCATCCCAGTCACTTCTCAGGTCTTGGGTTGGGCTGGGGAGGCCTTCCTATATGCACTGAAGTTTGGGTGGGACAACACAGGGTTTTCTTTGTACTAATGATGAGAAATCTAACCCTCAGTGTGACCCTGCAGAGCTGAGCAACCAACCCCTACCCCACCCCACCCCCCAGTGTAAGCCTGGAGCACCCGCCCCTTTCCCTCTCCCTTCAACTGATGGAGGCCAGAGCACGGTCCTGTTTGCCCCGAAGCTAGTCCAGGAGCTGAGTTAAATCCAGCTTTGAGTTTCCCTGAAGCCCCTACTGGCCTCTGGGCTTTTGTTCCACCCAGAAACACAGCTCCTCCTAAGACATTAAAACACTTTTTGTTCCTCTGTGGAAAACAACACTCCCACCCTGCCTCATGCTCGCTGGCCCAGCCTGGGAGTTTCAAATTCTAAAACCAGAGAAAGCATGAAAAATACTCAAAATACAAATGCTTCTGGAAAACCCCTCCCTGGAGCGGGAATGGGAAGGTGTCCTAGGCCATTCCTTCCCTGAGTCCAGTTCCATCCCTCCCACCACCGTTCCTTCATCCTTGGAGGGCTTTCTCTCCAAGGCCACCACCACCGGTAGCCTTTTGCCTATTGCTGCTGGCAGGAGACAAACTTACCATTTCCCTGTGACATGTAACACGTCATCACTAACATAATGAGCATTCCCTGTGACATGTAACAGGTCAGCACTAACATAATAAACATGAGAATTTTCACCGAGCCTCTCTCTCTTTCAAAGACCACAATCCCCACGTTCCGACCTGTATTGGGATAGCAGTGGATGGATTGGGACGGGTGTCACTGATTCACTGAAACCCTTCTAAAGCCTGAGTTAGAGAAACCAGCCAGATCAGCGTCTAACGCACCTCCCAACCGTAACACTAAATCAAGCCCGTCTATACAAAAAAACTAATCAAAATGGGTCCTAAATAGACATCGACTTCTGGTTACATGTGATAGAATGGGCACAAGAATCGTTTCTTCTGTCCCACGCAACACAGACATGAAGGGACGAGAGCTATTTGGAAAACTAAAAAGATGGGGCAGGAAGATGCGTTCATCGTCAGCCTCCCTAACTCCCAAGATTCAGGTGGGAAGAACCGATCACAAACCTGCCCACTTCTCTGCATCTTCCCCAAAAAACTCAGAACTTGGAGGGACCTGGAGGTTCACCAAGGGTCTCAAAAGTAGGCTTTGTTTTGTATTTAAGAACTGGCTACAAGGCCTGTGGTTACAGCTCAGTGGTAAAGTGCTTGCTTTGCGTGTGGGAGGCGCTCAACACCCGACACTGCAAAAAGGAATGGAGAGCGAGCCCTGGCCTCACCCCCTTCACACTCTTCCCCATTACCCACCCTATGAACTCCTGACTCCTATGGCCTGGTCATTGTCCTTCCTGACCCTGGTAACAGGTTCAACTGCTAGCCAGAGTTGAACTAGAATTGTAGTTTAGAGAACAAAGCACAGCCAGAAGCTGGGTAAGTGAAGTCCCTTGCTGAAACCTCCAACAGTCAGAAAGCAGCCCTTCCGCCTGACGCCCAGGTCTACTCGCCATCCTCCCTCTCGCAAAGCAAGACACTTGAGTTTCTCTGGCGAGCCGATGGTGGATCCTGGCATTAAGGAGTCCCCAGACAGTGAGTCTCCACTCATTCACCACTGGGGAGAACCCAGTCTGTAGGCCCCATCCACACGCAGAGAGCAGCCAACCAGCCTTGTTTATCACACAGCAGGAACAGGCAAAGGCACCCAGAACAAAACAAAGCCCTAGAGCATCCAGCTCATAAAAGGAAAAACTTAGATCCTCTGAAGATAGTACTGCAAGAAACGAGAAAGGCAGGAGGAGCCCAGAGGCAGGGCACTCGTGTGTGTGCATCCCTTGTGCTACCGAAAATAGGAAATTCATGGCAACAATGCTACATTTAGAAAAGTTAATGTTCGGGCTGGTGAGATGGCTCAGCGGTTAAGAGCACCAACTACTCTTCCGAAGGTCTCGAGTTCAAATCCCAGCAACCACATGGTGGCTCACAACCATCTGTCATGAGATCTGATGCCCTCTTCTGGTGTGTCTGAAGACAGCTACAGTGTACTTAGATATAATAAATATGTGAAAAAAAAAAGAAAAGAAAAGTTAATGTTCGCTGGGCGGTAGTAGCGCACACCTTTAATCCCAGCACTTGGGAGGCAGAGGCAGGTGGATGTCTGAGTTCGAGGCCAGCCTGGTCTACAGAGTGAATTCCAGGACAGCCAGGGTTATACAGAGAAACCCTGTCTCAAAAAACAAAACGAACCAAACAAAAGAAAAGTTAATATTCAACATTAAAAATACAATAGTTGCCGGGTGGTGGTGGCACACGCCTTTAATCCCAGCACTTGGGAGGCAGAGGCAGATGGATTTCTGAGTTCGAGGCCAGCCTGGTCTACAGAGTGAGTTCCAGGACAGCCAGGGCTATACAGAGAAATCCTGTCTCGAAAAACCAAAAAAATAAAAAAAATAAAAAATAAACAAAATAAAATAAAAATACAATAGTGGAGGGTCTGGGAAGAGGACACAATCACCACCGTGCCACAAGGAGGAGGAGCCCAGTTTGATCTCCAGAACCCATGTGAAATAGCTGAGCACAGTGGCATTATAACCCCAGGCAGGGAGTCAGAGACAGGCACATCCCTAAGGCTTGCTAGTGCCCACCAGCCCAGCCTGCTTACCAAATCCCAGGCCAAATGATGGGATGGAGCCAAGCTGGTAGAAATCTAGGTCTGTCCCTACCACTGCATCAAACTAGACATGGCAGTATCTCTTGGTACTACCCCATCTCTTGGGAAGCAGAGGCAGGAGGAGATGTTCAAGCTCATCCTTAGCTACATAGCAAGTATGAGACCAGACTGGGCTACATGAGACTTTTTCTCACAGTGGGGGCATGGTAGGGAGACAGGGGGCTAAAAGAAAACTCCAGCAACATAGAAGGTCCAACTTCCAGCTAAGGGAATTTTCAAACCAAAAAAAAAAAAAAAAACAACTCAAAGGGCAGAAGTGTTCAGAGGACCCTGAGCATTAGGGGCTGGAGAGATGGTTCTGTAATTCAGAGCACTTGTGGTTTTTACAGAAGACCAGAGTGTGGTTCCCAGCACCCTTGTCTAGCATCTCACAACCTCCAGCTCCAGAGGTTTGATGCCCTCTTCTGGCCACTGTGAACACCCTCATGCAAGGAGGCATACACACATAAATAAAAGTAACTCAAAAAAGAAAAACCACTTGGAGCATTTTCCAGCTGGCCACAGAAGTTGGTGGACTACAGCAGGGAGCCTTGGCTGCCTCTGCACAGCAGCTGACTGCAGAGGAGCCCCACGGTTCACTGGGAGATTGTAAGAGGGCTGGAGCAATTGCTCAGTACCTCCTGCTCTTCCAGAAGATCTGGTTCCATTCCCAGCACCCATGTCAGGTGGCTCACAACCCCCTGCAACTCTAGTTCCAGACGATCTAACCCCACAGTGCCTGCATTCACATGCAGGCACATTCATGAGTGCAAACACACACGCACACGCGCGCGCACACACACACACACACACACACTCACACACACACACTCCCCCAGCTTGGAAAAAAAAAAAAAACGAGGGCTGGGAAGATGACTCCACCCTTTAAAAGAACTAGCTGTATTTGTTGAGGACCTGGGTTCAGTTCCCAGCACCCCCATGGTGACTCATAAAATCTGTAACTCCAGTTCCAGGAGACCCAATGCCCTCTCCTGGCTTCTGTGGGCACTGCATATACATGATGCACAGATAACAGGCAAAACACCTGTATGCATAAAGTAAAAAAAAAGGGGGGGTGGGGGATTTGTGACAGGGTTTCACTATTTAGCACTGACTGTCCTGGAACTCTCTCTGTAGACCAGGCTGGCCTCAAAATCACAGAGGTCTGCCTGACTCTGCCTCCAGAGTGCTGGGATTAAAGGTGTGAACCACCACATCCAGCCTAAATAAAAAATTATAAAAGAAAAATGGTAAAGGGTGAAAGGTAGACATTTTACCTGATTTAAACATTGCACAGTGTAACCAATGTCCAAATATCACATGGTATACCACAAGTATATATTAATTATCATACTTTTATGTATCTGTTAAAAAATAAATTTTAAAAGTCAAATAGGTAGTGATAAGGCACCTGCATAATACACATGAGGTTTAATCCTCAGCATGGCATGATTAACTAATTTATTAATGTAATCATTATTTCCTTTACTGCTGTGACCAGAAATACCAACAGAAGCTAACTCAATGAAAAGAAGGAAAGACAGTTCCCAGAGATTTCTGTCTATGTTAGCAGGAAGGCATGCTGGCAGCCGGGAACCAGGAACCCAGTTGTGACATTCAGGAACACGGAACAGCTACACACTCACACACACATACTCACTCTCTCTCTCTCTCTCTCTCTCTCTCTCTCTCTCTCTCTCTCTCTCTCTCTCTCTCACACACACACACACACACACACACAGAAGATGGAGGGAAGGGGAAGGAGATAAGAAAGAGTAATGGGCCCCGGCAGTGGTGGCGCACACCTTTAATCCCAGCACTTGGGAGGCAGAGGCAGGCAGATTTCTGAGTTCGAGGCCAGCCTGGTCTACAGAGTGAGTTCCAGGACAGCCAGGGCTACACAGAGAAACCCTGTCTCCAAAAAAAAAAAAAAAAGAATGGGACAATATTATCAAAGTTATATACAATATATATGTATATATATATATATACACACATATACCACACACACATATATATATGAAATTGTGAAATAATATTTAAGAATTTAAAGCCAGAACACAAAGAAGCCAAGTTGTGAATCAGAAGTGGCTTCTGATCTGGACATATGTAGCCAACATCTGCCAAGTGTGAGAAGAGAATGAAGTTATTTTCAGGCATGCATGTTCATGTTTTTTCACCTTTTATGCACTCTCAGCCACTGCAGGATGCCCTCCAACCAGACAGAGAAAACCAGAAAGGAGGATGCAGGGGACACAGGAGAGAGGCGGGGAGTCCCTAGGGTCATCCTGGAGCCTGTAGTTTTACTGGATTGGAACATGAAGGCAGGTGTATGAAACTCACCAAGTGTGGAGGGGCTGTCCCTGTGTGCCAAAGTATGACATACATGTGTAAACTGGAAAATCCAAAAGTAAAACTAGTGCACACAGGTTTCCAGTTCTCCACGGTCCTAAATGGAACCTGGCCCCTTGGCTAGGAACGAGCGTCGGTTTCTAGTTGTCACCAATCTACTAGTATGAACTAGCACTGGGGTAGAAAGTTTTAAAGCACCACTGTCTGGGCTCAGGAATGAGCAGTTTGGTTGATATGCTTTTTAGTTGTTATTTGTTTGTTTGTTTGTTTGTTTGTTTGAGACAGGGTTTCTCTGAGTAGCCCTGGCTGTCCTGGAACTCACTCTGCAGACCAGGCTGGCCTCGAACTCAGAAATCCACCTGCCTCTGCCTCCCAAGTGCTGGGATTAAAGGCGTGTGCCACCACTACCAGACTTTTATAAATTCAGAAGATCAAACTCAAGCCATCACTTGCATGGCTTTACCCATTGAGCCATCTTGCTGGCCCCTAGAGTCTGTGAGGGAAAGCATCCACACCAAATACCTAACAAACCCAGGGAGGGTGGCTGACAGCAGTGAGGTGCTCTCAGCCTATAGCAGGGGGTGAGGTACTGCAGCCTCCTCTGTGGACTTCCTAGACTTAGTACCCTCAACTTTGGACTGCTTAGCACAGGTGCAGAAGTAACCTACATTCACAGAGGTCATTATGCAAATTACACCAGTTTCACAAAGATGCTGTCTTAGGATTTTACTGCTGTAAACAGACACCATGACCAAGGCAACTCTTAAAAGGACATTTAATTGGGGCTGCCTTACAGGTTCAGAGGTTCAGTTCATTATCATCTAGGTGGGAGTATAGCAGCATCCAGGCAGGCATGGTGCAAGAGGAGCTGAGTTCTACATCTTTATCTGAAGCCGCTAGAAGACTGGCTCCTCAGACAGCTAGGCGGAGGGTCTTAAAGCCCATCCCCACACACCTCCTTCAAGGCCACAAGTCCACACCTCCTAATAGTGCCCTTCCTCGGCCAAGCATATACAAACCACCACAGACGCCGTATATATTCTCTCATTGTGGTTCTTAGATTTTATAAAGTCACATAAAACCCATGTATGCATATGGTAATACAGGAAACAGGATTGTCTAAGCCAACCGTTCTCAACCTGTGGGTTGAAACCCCTTTGGAGGGTCAGATGACCCTTTCACAGGAGTCGCATATCAGATACTCACATTACAATTCACATCAGTAGCAAAATTGCAGTTACGAAGTATCCACAAAAATAATTTTATAGTTGGAGGTCACCTCAACATGAGAAACTATATTAAAGGGTCGCAGCATTAGGAAGGTTGAGAACCACTGGTCCAAGGGAATAGAAGAGACTAATGGGAAAGGAGGGGCAAGAAAGGGGAAATGAAGAAGGGAAGGTAGATATGTTCAACATACAAGAGAGTTAGCAGGTAAGACACCGTTGCCAGAGGATGTGAGTTCAATTCCCAGTACCTACTGACAGAGGCTCACAACCACCTATAACTCCAGCTCTGGGAGGACTCAGCCTCCTGCAGCACCTGTATTCACATATGCAGACCTACACGTGCAAAATAAAAATAAAAACAACATACGCAGGCGGGCAGTGGTGGCGCATGTCTTTAATCCCAGCACTTGGGAGGCAGAAGCAGGTGGATTTCTGAGTTTGAGATCAGCCTGGTCTACAGAGTGAGTTCCAGGACAGCCAGGGCTACACAGAGGAACCCTGTCTCGAAAAACAAAAAAAAACAAAAAAACAAAAAAAACAAACAAACAAAAAAACACACTTGTAAAAAAAATTTTCACCTTAGGATATTTCCACTTAGGATGGGCTTGTAGGGACAGAACCCATCCTAGATCTGTGAGTCCCTACAACTAGACTGCAGCCTGTAGTTGGCTGTCCCCCCCAACCCCACCCTAAGATATAGGGTTCTTCTCATGCCTCTAAGGACCAAAGCCCTCCCAGCCCCATTGTGGCACACCCCGCCAGAACCCAGGCCTGAGTCCCCCAGAACCCTACTCCCTGTGGCTCCTAAAGCAAACTACAAATGTCATGAGGCTATGGACATTTAGGGCCAAACCACATACAGCTGGCTGGAAGGCGCAAGAGGGAGTGGATAGAATCTCAGGTGAGGCTCCAATGGCCCTCCCTACTCCCTCCGTGAAGGAGCATCAAGAATCAAGAGGCCCCACCTGTAGGAAGGGTCCCCTGCAAGTATCACAGCTGCCCTGGTAATCACTGGTATGCACCCTGGAGGCTGGGGAGGGCTGAGGAGGTGTTTTCACCTTCCCAGTGCTGGAAGACCTCCCTGTTGGGAACCTCACGTTGAAGCCCATTGAGCCCCCTGAAGGGTTTACCTGAAGGGCTGGCAGCTCTAGTTCCAGGCTCCCTAGGGGATCTGGCAGAAGAGATGAGACCAAGCCAGCAGAGAAAGCTTCCTCAGAGGCCCAGGAGGGACCTGGCTTCAGCTAGCTGTGTAGCCCTGGCACAAAGACCATCAACGGTAGCTTTCCTTCAGATATGCTCAACACACTTGAGCCATTTCCTTCCCCCCACCCCCAAATGGCGGCAGATGTCTTCCCTAATGCAAACACACACACACAGTGTCTGAAATCATATCTGCAGGCTCTCTGGAGCCTACACTATCTGTGTCTGCCCCTCACATGAACTGTTGCTGCGTTCTGGCCGAGTGCAAGGTGCACCCAGCCGAAGCTACAGCACTTGGAGCAATGGAGGCCAGCGTCAAGGACTGCAGGCAGCGCCCTCCCTCGCTCCCCCTCCTTTCACCCTGCCTCCTCCCAAGCTGTGCTTTGTTTGCTGACAACAAAGAGCTCTCAATCCCACAGAGCCAAGGCCAGAGAGACAATTAGTATTTTGCTTGGAGGGGGAGATAATAACTATTATGACCACCATTTGTTGAGTCGGACACCTGCTACCAGCTACAGGGAGCCACCATCCACCTAGGAGAACTAGGGAACTTTCACTGTTCCCATTGTACAGAGGAGGAAAGCAGAGACCTCAGGAGAGCCTGCTGATGCACACAGAGTGAACAGATGTCCGAGACTGTGCTGTGCAGCTGAGGCTGCAGTGGGGACCCAGGATTAGTGAGAACAAATCAGGATTCTGAGAGTGGAGGAAACGACGCAGAACAGCCTGGCTGTGTAAGCAGCACATATGGAAACTTCTAGGTGGAAGGGGAGAAAGGCAGCCCCTTGTCCCGTTGGAGGATTTCCTACTGCTGATGTGACAGATAAAGCCTAGCCCCTACACACAGATTTCACCCACCTACTGGACACTGCCTGATGCCCTTGGCCCTGTATGGCTGAGAGAGCTGAATACTAACAAACATCTATCTTTGTTCATTGGCTGGACCTAGTGAAGCGGCCATTCTTCCCTTTCATGCTAGGGTTTAGTGCAGGGTGGTTTGACTTAGAGGGCTTCAGACACCTCATACTTGCTCTGTGTGTGTGCGTGTGCGTGTGCGTGTGCATGTGTGTGTGTGTGTGTGTGTGTGTGTGTGGTGTTAAATTTTACACAGACTTTGACATTTTAACCATCTCGGGAACTCGGGCCAGTGGCACCCATTCACAACATTGCATAACCACTGCTACGACTCATTGTTGAACTCCTGCCATCACCTGTACCCGGTAGGCAACAGCCCCACATACTTCCCCACTGCCAACCACCATCCACTGTCTGCTTTCTGACTACATCAAGTGCCTCATTTAAGTGTTACCCTGTAATGCATGTCCACTCTGCTGACTTCACTCTCGATGGCATCTTCAAGGGCCTTCAGATTGTGGCGTGTGTCATTTCAGATCTCGGATGTCAGCTGAGTGGCGTTCCACTGAACGACCAACGATGAGGTGCTAGGCCACTCATCTCTATAGGCGTTGGCTCACGTCCGTCTTTTAGCTATGGGAATATGCTGCTGGGACCACAGGGCTCTGAGTATGCATCCAAGCCCCACCCCCACCCCGCTTCAGTGCTTTTGTAATGGTGGTGCTGGTGGTCGTCTAGCTCCTTCCCTGGCACAGAAATCCTGAAAACAATTAGAATTACATACTTTCTGATTCCAAGGGAGAAAAGCCAGGCCACAACTGCAATCAGAAAGAGCAAGTCGCATCAACAGCCCTTAGGAGAGTCTTTCCTTTCTTCTGAAATTTCATAGGCCAGGCCTACCAGCAGCTGACAGGCAGGGTGGGTTCTTCCTCACAGGTTTGCCTCTGGTGTCTGTCACATACTTATCTGGCTCAAAGATGAGCAAGCTGGAGGCTTCTGGGGGTCCCAGGAGTTGGCCTGGGGATTAGTGTTACCTAACCGGAACACTTAATGCAACTTGTTGTCCTTTTAGACTGAGCCAGGAAGGTTTCAGACACAAGGGTTCAGGCTGGTACTTACGCACATTTTTCAGCAGGAACTGGCTATCCATATCCCGCTTTCGCATTACATCTCGCTACACGGGAGGCTGGAGAAATGGCTCAGTAGCTAAGAGCACTGGCTACTCTCCCAGAGGACCTAGGTTCAATTCCCAGCAACCACATGACAGCTTACAAATGTCTGTAACTCCTGCTCCAGGGGATCTAACACCCTCACACAGACATACATGCAGGTAAAACACCAATATACATAAAAAATTAATTAATTAAAGAAAATCTCACGCCTGGTGGTGGTGGCGCACGCCTTTAATTCCAGCACTTGGGAGGCAGAGACAGGCGGATTTCTTTTTTTTTTTTTTTAAAGATTTATTTATTATTATATGTAAGTACACTGTAGCTGTCTTCAGACGCACCAGAAGAGGGCGTCAGATCTCATTACGGGTGGTTGTGAGCCACCATGTGGTTCTCGGGATTTGAACTCAGGACCTTCAGAAGAGCAGTCAGTGTTCTTACTACTAAGCCATCTCACCAGCCCGACAGGCGGATTTCTGAGTCCGAGGCCAGCCTGGTTTACAGAGTGAGTTCCAGGATAGCCAGGGCTATACAGTGAAACCCTGTCTCAAAAAACCAAAATAAATAAATAAATAAAATCTCACTACATAAACATGAGACCAAGGTTTCAAGCTTACAGCAAATAGCACCTGTAACAAGGGATATGGAAGAAAATGTGAAGGCTCAATAGGAAGAGGTCTAAAGCCATTCCTGGTGGAGCAGGGGGTGTCTTCTCTGGATAACTGACTGACATGAGCACCTGTGTCCACTCCTTCCTCATTAGTGACCCTGAAAAAAGGAGGAACCCATTTGCTTTCATCATGGGTAGACTCTTGACACCCATGACCTTAACGAATGTCTAATCTTATCTATGTAAAAACCACCATTCAAAAAATTGACATAAATATTCCCTTTGACCCATTTACTCTAGAATCTAGAGAATATGAGATGCTTTTTCTTTACCCTGTTGATGTCACTGCAACTCCAAGTTAAAAAGCAAAAACAGGTGCCCAGAGTGAGGGTGGGGATGGGGGCGGGGGGACAAAAGCAAAGAGCAGGCATTAAGACCCAGCAGAGTCCTCACCTCCAGCCTCCTACCAAGCAAGCTGATCTGTCCTTGCCTCTACCTGGTAGCTCCCAGAAAGCTTTGCTGCCAAGGCAAAGGGCTCCTCCGCCTGTCTATCAACTGACCATTGCAATGATGTGGATTGAACCCAAGTGTCTTTAGGCAAATCCTTCTACTGCTGAGCCCCACCCACAAACTCCACCCCCGCCCCCCGCAGCCAGTGC
>NW_022196911.1:71432615-71454454 GCF_008632895.1 Mastomys coucha | reverse complement strand
CCCCCCCCACCCCGCTCCTCTATCAGCCTGGGGTCCTCCAGAGCCCATGTCTCCTCAAAGGCCAGCAAAGAGCTCTTCACATTTGTTAGGGACATAAGGGAGCCTGGGCTGGAGAGGGCACTTAACAAGGTCAGAGATGTGTCATCTACCCAAAGTCTAGCTAAGAGAGACCCTAGTCCTGCTACCCCATCTCCTGCCTGAGACATACAGTGACAGCTTTTCCAGGCAGAATATTCATACCTCACCTCCTGAGAGCTTCAAGGAGAGGCAAGGAGGAGCCTCCAGCAGACAGGCTGGTTCTAGACGAACAGCCAAAGCTCCTCGGAGGCACCTGCATCCAAGGAAGCTTTCCTCCACAGAGACAGAACTTTCCCTCCTTTGCTCACACACAGCCTCAATTTGGAGTTCAGGCACCCCCTGCCTTGAACTCAGGGCAAGCTGGTATCACTTTCTTTACAACAGCTCAAGAAACAGAAAGCCGTGCGAACCTCTAGGGCCAAATATCTGAGTGTGGGGTGGTGAAGCGACCAAGCAGGAGTGTCCTTGCCCAAAGACTTTCCCAGGTACTGCTTGAGGAGTCTGCCTCTCCCACTCTTCCACCCTGGGAAATCTCTGGTTCCTTCCATTTGCCCTGGCATAGGAATGACAGCACCAGCCTCCAGCTTGGTTACCAAGGGAGAAATCTCCTTCCCACTGTAAAAGATGGAAGCCTGAGCCTCTGCTCTCCCTATTCCCAATGGAGGTGCAGGCTGACTGGGGACTCCCACTGTGCTAGTCATGGTGGAAGAGGTCCCCTCCCTAGAAAGGGGACCTCAGAGTGCCACCTTTGAGTTCTTCCCTGCTATTCACAGACATACAACGTTGAGTAAAGGGCTTCTCGAATCGAGAAGACGGGACCCCAAAAACTGTGACAGAGGTGCTGGCAGTCATCTGGAGGGTCGCTGAATTTGTTTTTCTGACATAAACAAAGAATTGAACATCCAGGAAAGACAGAAAACCAAGCTGCAGGGAAAGAGAAAGTTAAGAGCCTCAGTCCCTGGGGATGGGAATCACTTCAGGCTGAGCCTGCTCAACCCTAGGGCCCTGGCTTAGGTATTTTACAACTGCCCTGAGCCCTCCCCTTCCCCTATTGATCCAGTTAAGAAACCTACCCACCCTCGTGCTGCCTCTAAATTTCTTCTGGGAATGAAAGGGGGCCACTTTCTCTTTCCCCATCTAAGTCCCTCTAAGTCTCCTTCACTTTCAGATATAAAGTCAGGAGTAAGATCAGTATATTATATCATTCTATGTACTTAGATATAGGATCTTACTATGTAACCCAAGCTGGCCTGGAGCTTGCAATTCTCCTGCCTCTGCTTCCTCGGAGCTGGGATTTCAGGCTGGCTTCCCTGGATTTAATGTCTGAGGCCTTCCATGCACTGCTTTGCCTAACTCCAGCAAATCCCCAGGGTCTGCTTCTCCTCTGACACAGGTGCTGTCCCCTTGAGTCTCCTCACGAACCCCCAGCACACAGCCTCCAGTGGCCCACAGCAGCAGGGACAGGTAGCCACCAGGAGCCTGGGCTACTATGCAGATGGCTGGCATCCTGATAGCCCTGGCGCTGGCTGCACAGACACACTGCTGCTTGTGTGTCCCTCAGGGCCCTCTGTTGTGTTTGGTTTTCCCTGTCTCTTGGCATAGGAATGGCAGCATCAGCCTCCACCTTTGTTCTCAATTGAGAAATCTCCTTCCCACTGTAAAAGATGGGAGCCCAAGCCTCTGCTACCATCTGGAAATGCTTAATGATTTTGAAGAAGGGACCCTGGGCTCTGCAAATGACAGAGTGGGTCCTGGCAGATGCAGTAAACTTGCAGAGTCTGTAAGTAGGGCCACAGCTTTCCAGGAGAGTCTTTGAACTCTCCAAGAGGGGCAGCCTGGGCTACTGAGAGGCAGCCTCATTTCCTCAGGCAGGCTCTTGAGTCACATGAAAAGTACAGTCAATGCCTGTGTTATATTTTTCTCCTGTTAATCTGATTTTTGGTGCAGGGGCCCCAGCCAGTGAACTAAGGTGCTTAGAAGGGAGAGGGAATGTACTATCCCCAGGATCAAGCTCCAAGCAGGCAGGAAAGTGAGCCCAGGCTAGATCCTCTACCCCACACTGCCCCAGCATTCCCCCAACCTCAGGTGGCCACATAGAAGCCCCACCTATTGCAGAGATGCCCCAGCTACCAGCTAGAAATACTGTGGAAAAGGCCTTCACCGGGAGGCACGACATATACCAAGTTGCATACACACACACATGCATATGCACAGACATACAGCATACACATATGTGTACATATAAGAATACATGTTAGGAGATATTAATGCAAGAAAATTCAGCTCTTTGCAAAATAATAATATGACCAATGGGTCAAACTGCTCCTCTGAGAGCTAGCCAGAGCACCATATACAGGGATGGCCCAGACCACATAGGGAGAAGGACCCATCAGGTCCACTGGCAGACACACACACACACACACACACACACACACACACACACACACACACACACTGGCACACAATACTGGATCCTGAACACAGCTGCAGGGAAAGGCCTGAAGCTCCAGTTTCCTCCTCTTCCCTCCTCTGGAGCTGGCACGAGGCTCTGCCAATGGTCAGGACCCCAAGCTGCATACCAGCCCCAGCCCTGGGCTGTCTTCTGCAGATAGCAAAGCGTACTCTCTTTCTCTGTCTCTGTCTCTGTCTCTGTCTCTGTCTCTGTGTCTCTGTCTCTGTGTCTCTGTCTCTCTGTCTCTCTGTGTCTCTGTCTCTGTCTGTCTGTCTGTCTGTCTGTCTGTCTGTCTCTCTCTCTCTCTCTCTCTCTCTCTCTCTCTCTCTCTCTCACACACACACACACACACACACACACACACACTTGCACAGTACCTTAAGGAGAGGGGAGAGGACTAGCAGTTAGAGGAGTGGAAGCTGGGAGTTCCAGGAGCCTTGGGGGCCCACGGCCACGCCCATACCTTGCACATCCAGTGCTGCCACATCTGCAGGAAGCAGATGAAACTCTGAACCCTTTGATGCAGACCCCAGGATGTAGGCAGCTTCTTTGCTGCCAATTACTGGGGAGATAATTCAGCATGCTCACCCCCTGCATCTCAGCAGACACTCTTTGGGGACATTTTAAGCCTGACTGTACCTGCTGAGCAGCTGACAAATGAAGAATCCCTCTCCCACACCCCTCCTCTCCAGCTGCTGATCCTTCTTCTCTGTCTGCTTTTTAAGGCTAGGGGTGGGAAGGGCTGAAAGTGGAAGAAGTTGGCCTGGCAAATCAGTCCCTTAAATCCTCTGCCTGGGCTTTACTTCTACAATGTGCCAGAACAGTCCTATGCCCCTTAGGGACCATATCTTTCACTTCCTCCTTAAAGGCATAAGCCAGGTCTTAAGCCCCTGGTTAGGAATCAAGAAGTAGGGATGGGGTGAGGGTGGAGAGATAGCTTAAGGGTTTAGAGTACTGATTGCTCTTCCAGAGGACCCAGGTTCAATTCCCAGCACCCACATGGTGACTCACAACCATCTGTAACTCAAATACCAAAGGAAAATGATGCTCTGCTGTGCTTGCAGACAAGACCCTAGCATAACTGTCTCCTGAGAGGCTTCATCTAGAATCAGATGGGAACAGATGCAGAGACCCACAGCCAAACATCAGGTGGAACTCAGGAGTCTTGTAGAAGAACAGGGAATAGAACTGAGTGAGCTGAAGGGGTCAAGGACACCACAAGAAGACCTACAGAGTCAACTAACCTGGCCCCATGGGGGCCCACAGAGACTGAACCACCAACCAAAGAGCACGCAAGAGCTGGACCTAGGCTCCCTACACATTTGTAGCAGATATGCAGCTTGGTCTTCATGTGGGTCCCCTAACAACTGGAGCAGGGGCTGTCTTTGACTCTGTTGCCTGCCACTGGTTTCCCTTTCCCTAGCTGGATTCCTGGTCCAGCCTCAGTGGGAGAGGATGTGCCTAGTCCTGCTTCAACTTGATGTCTCAGGGTGGGGTGGTACCCAAGGAGGGCTTCCTCAGAGGGGTAATAGGAGAGGAGTTTGTGAGGGTGGCAGGAGGTTGCTGTGATCTGGACACAAAGTGAATGAATGAATGAATGAATAAATAAATGGAAAAATTCTGAGGGGGATTCAACACCATCTTCTGACTTCTGTGGGTGCATACATACACAAACACACACATGAAAAACACCCATACACATAAAAATAAGTAAATCTTTTTAAAGAAGAAAACACATGAGTGGATGAACATGGATGATGGATGGTTGGATGGATGGATGATGATGGGATGCATGCTGGATGGATGAACATGGACGGATAGATGGGTGGGTGGGTGCATGGATGGCAAGTGACCAACATTGATCAGATGGATGAAGAGAACCATGGTGGATATTTTGTGTAAACCAGTGCACTGACAGACATCTGAGAGAATAGACAGGAGAAATCCCATCCCAGTGGAAGGAAGGGCGAATGTAGAGACAGATGTGTAGACCAACAGAAAAATGCCCACATTCTGGCCAAACTGCTTACCATGTCTATGGGAAAGCCAGGAGATTGAGAGCCCCAACCTGCACTTCCCACAAACTCTGGGTCCCCAATCCTAGGTTCACTGAATTCAAAAGAAGCCAAAAGTACCCTCAAGAAAGATCTGGTCTGGAAGTCAGCGCCACAGACATTAAAGACTTGGTCTCCTGGGCCTTAGTGAGCAGCTACTCGGGAAATTAGGCCAAGTCTTCGAAGCAACCCTGACCAGAGCAGGAGTAACAGATCTGGCCTGCTTGCCCTGAAACTAACCACCCACTCCTCTATAAGAGCCAATCCAGCCTGGCTACTCTCTGACCTGGGACAAACCTGAGGGGTTTTGTCTGTGGAAGGTATAAGGGACCTTATATGCTCCAGCCTTACGCCTCATCTACCCCTCCCATCATTCCTCTTGATAATGAGTAGCCCTGGCTGATTTCACCAGTGAGAATTTATTTGTTTACTTCATATATGAGCTAGCCAACTCTAAACATAATTGCAGATCTGAACACAAATTTGTTCAGCAGACACGTAGTCAAACCATCTACCCAAACGTGCTGTAGCTGCTCCTTCCCCACGAGTACTCTATGGGTTTCCTGTTAAAGGAAGCTCCACAGGATCCCCTAGCCCTATACATTATGGGCTTTGGAGTATCCCACCCTCAGGCTAGAGGGTGGATGCTGTCTGATCCCCTCAGGGGTGAGAATGGAGGAAAATCCCTTCAGCCAAGCCCTGCTGTGATTGAACACAGATCTGTGCACTGAGTTGGGACCCATTCTGGAGGGAAATCAACTAGACTTTGTGTGTGTGTGTGTGTGTGTGTGTGTGTGTGTGTGTGTATACATATACATGTGTGTGTTCATGTATGCCAATTACCACATGCCAGAGCACATGCACATGTGAAGGATATGCATACATGAGGATGATGCTTGGTATCTTCCTCCATTGCTCTCCACCTTATTTTTGAGGAGTCTCTCTCTCTCTAAACCTGGAACTCACCAATTGGCTTGGCTGCCTGGCAAGCTAGCAATCCCTGAAGATCCTCCTGTCTCGGCCTCTTTAGTGCTGGGATTACAAGCATGTGCCACTACACCCAACCTTTAAATGTGTTCTGGGGTTCAACCCAAGTCCTCATGCTTTCACGCCTCATTACCAAATGAGCTAGACTTTTTAAAAATGATTTATGATTTATTGGCACAAGCGTGCACACACATCTGTGCCCACATGTGAAGGCCAGACGTGGATATCCTCTATCTCTGTCCGCCTAGTCTTTTGAGGCAGAGTCTCTCTGTAAACCTGGGCCTCTTGTTTCCTTGAGTAGGCTGGAAACCAGCAAATCCTCCAGTCTCCACCCTGCTCAGAGCTGGAAGTACAGAGTGGACTCCAGCATCCCTCCAATAGCCTGACTTGCTCTCAGTAGTTCCATTACCTGGACACCAAGCCTTCAACCTCAGCTTTTGGGAGGAACACTTAAGAGCCAAGCCATAATACTCATCTTCATCATCTCCTAAAGGTTCTAAACTTGTCAGAAACTGAGGTGAGCCCCCTCAGCCTTGCTCCATTCCCTGGTCCAGTGTCTGCTCTAGAGTCCTCTAGCCTTCTGGAACCTTCTCCTCATTCTTGCCAACGACTTGCCTTCCTTGTACACCATCTTCCCCCACACCCAGCTAACGATCCCAGCAGCTCATTGCCACCTCTGCCTCCACCAAGCCACCAGAAGGAACCCTGTGGATCTCCACTGTATACCTACCTCTGACTTAAAAATAAACCAAAAATAAAGTGCCACGTTGCCTCTCCCTCAGCCCCTTCTTACTGTGTCCTAGTTCCCACCACAAATGTGCTGGCCGCATCTCCCATTTCCCTAGGTCTCTTTTAGGGAGGGAAATGGCACTGCCAGGCCTGGGGACTTCCAAGCTGAGAATCCAAACAGCTAGGGATGGGAAAGGCTCCAATAGTGTCAGCTAATGAAAATAAAAGGATGATAAACAAGTCCAGGGAAAGAGTGATTTCCTTATAGCCTGCTTGACTCAGAAAACACTGACTGTAGTAAAGACTGGAGAAGTCAGCTGAAACCCAGAAAAAGAAAGACAAGCTTCCAGCCTGCCACAGGCGTTGTGTGGTCCCCTGACATGAATGTGTGAGGGGAGCCCAAGCTGCGTGCACAGCTGGCCCTGAGGAGACATGTTCCCCCTCAACATCCCAGGCTACCAGCTAAGTGATGAGACTGCCGGTCAAGGGCAGAAGCCGGGGCCCCAGTCAGGGCAGCCCGCACATGGTTCCTCTTCCCAGTTCTGAGAATGACTCAACGTCAGACAAGTAACTCAACCTCTCAGAGCTCAGCTTTCCAGAAATAACAATAGTGAGGGCGACATGAAGTAACCCATGACACACACTCAGGGTGGTGCACAGGAAAGGCAGCTGTTGGGCTGCCCACCTCAACACCTTCTCCATCTGTGCCTGCTCCCATAAGCAGAGGGCACAGAACAGCTGCTGGGGCCTGGTGCACTGCAGCTGGAGGTGCCGGTCACCACAGCGGGAATAGGAATTGAATCCAGGACCCTGGGACCACTTAGGACACCAGGCCTGTCTCAGAGCGACAGCTCGAAGTCATGCAAAACATTCATTCTGGGGGGCTCAGCCTGACCCCCTGCCTCTCCCCAGCTACTATGCACCTAGGCAGTGTCTCTAACCTCTAAGGCTCTCAAATAACTGGAATTTATTATTTCCCTCACCCACCTGGATTTTGTTTGGTTTTATGATTCCTTTTTTTAAACTATTTATGTATTTGTATTTGTGTGTATGTGTGTGTGTGTGTGTGTGTGTGCTATACCATGATGACAGTCAGAAAACAGGTTGCAAAGTCTGTTGGCTCCTTCTACCACATGGGATTTGGAGAGCAGGTTTGGTAGCAATACTCTTTCTCTGCTGAGCCATTGAGCTGGGCCCCTCTCACTGCTTTTTAGGTTGTTTTATAGAATTCTTTCTTTTTGTGCTGGGATTGAGCCCAAGGCCTTGTATGCATTTGGCCCTGAGCCTCACCCCAGGCCTTCTCAGGAAGCTTTCAAGGATGAGCAAGGAACACTATTTTCCCAGTTAATAAGTGTCTTGTAAATTGTGAGTTCTTTCCCAAGGTGCTTTGGAAGGAAGGAGAGACCTCTTTGTACACCACACACACACACACACAAATACGAATGCTCCTAAAGGATGCACCAAGAGGCCAGGAACAGAGGGCCTCACTCCTTGTCAGAAGCCAGGACCCCTGGGGAGGCCAGGACACTGGTGGATCCAAAATAAACAGGCCTCGCCAGGCCACTGCTCTCTGCTCCGCAGCAAGGCCACAGGCTGCAAGCTGCACAGAGCTTGTTCTGAAAACAGCTCGGACGGCTTACAGGCCTTGATTCCTTCACTTCCCAGCAATTGGCTAGCTTCCCAGGGCTGGAGCGGCCTTGAAGTTGTCTGCTAGATAAGAAAAAGAGCTTTGCTCACTTTTGTTGTTGACTCAATCCAGTCAGAGCCAGTAGCATGAAGACTTCAAACCTCCAAGGAAGTCTCCCTCAGCTGTATTGGGTGGGCAAACGCAGGGCTGGATTACAGAGGCGAAGGAAGCCGCAGCCATACTGAGTCTCCCAGGGCTGGATTGCAGAGGTGAGGTCCCAGCCATACTGAGTCCCAGGGCTGGCGTACTCACACTTTACCTTGTCAACTAACAGCTGGTGAGATGGCACAGTGGTAAAGGTTCTTGTCACCCAGCCCAACGACCTCAGTTGATCCCCAGAACCCAGAACCTACACGGTTGAAAAAGAGAATAGATTCTTAAAAGTTGTCCTCTGACTTTCACATGTCCCCAAATATGCTGTGCACACACAATACACTAACAAACAAACAAACTAACTAACTTTTAAAAATTAACTGGCCAACTAAGAAGATAAAACTACCCACCAGGTGTGGTAGTACAGATCTATAATCTCAGGATTTGAGAAGTCAGGCAGGAAAATCTTGAGTTCAAAGCCCGCCTGGGCAGCATAGTAAAACCTTGTCTAAAACCAGGCATGGGGAGAAAAATATAAAACCATAACCATATATAAAGCCAACCTCATTTCAGCAAAAAAAAAAAGGGATCAATTTGTGAAAACAGCTGTCTTAGTTTCTAATGTGTTCCACTTTGCTCTACTTCTCCCCCTGCATCTGGGTTGAGTAACAAGGTCTGTTCAAAACCCTGTCAGCTTGGCCCAAGCTCCCTGGGCAGAACCATGCCTTGGGAACCAGATGCCAGAATTCCTGGGTTCCAGGTTTGGGGTAACCCATTGCACAGTCTGGACAAGGTGCCTGTCCATACACAGTCTGGTTTGGAACCTATTCTTTGTGGAACAGGATGCTATAGATGCCTCTGTGCCTCAGTTTCCCCCATCCTGGCACATGCAGTAATCACTTTACTCACCCCTTGGACTCTAGGGCAGACGGTGTGTGCTCATTCCATGCCTGAGGTTGCGTTTTAGCTGAGCCCCTCCAGCCTTCTGCAGCTCTGTGGAGTGCAGAGTCCACAGATAGGAATGATCTTTGAGTGGAAACATGCAGGCCAGCTGAAGAGTTGCTGGATCCCATTTCTGAGAGTGTAGAAGCAGCCAGTCCCACCAAGGTCATGCCAAGCTCTGTCTCCAAATTACCTGAGCAGAAGCCAGGATCTTGAAGCCCAGCCCCACAGATGGAAGGCACCCTTCATGGAAAGATCTATCAGAGCTCCACTAGAGGACCCCATCACCTACTTAGCGCCATCTCAGACATACATGTATCCATACATATGCCTAAGTGCCACACACACACACACACACCCCACTCTGCAGAACAAAGCTAGCACACACACAAACACCCCAGTCTGCAGAACAAAGCTAGCACGCACACACACACACACACACACCACTCTGCAGAGCAAAGAACCTCTCAACACCAACTTTCACTAGTTGAGTGTCTATAGAATAATGTGTATATAGCTGAGTGCATGCCTGTGCCTGTATGGCCACACCTGTGTGGATGTGTATCTATGTGGCTATATGCACCTATATTACATATGTGCCCATGTGTGTTTACACGCATTCTCATGCAGACCTGATATGCCTCTTCCCATCCCTTGACACTCATCTCACCATACTTTCTTTGCCTGTTTCCTTCTCTGCCACAAAAAAAAGGCAAAGTGAGCCAAACATGGTGGCATATATGTGAAACTGAGTCAAAAGGATCATAAGTTCAAAGCCAACCTAGGCTGCATACATATAATTCCATGCTATCTTGGGCTATAACACTATGTCTAAAAAACATAAAATAAGAGTGGCAGTGTGGCACACACCTATAATTCCAGCACTTGGAAGGCTGAGACAAGAGGATTGCTGTGAATTCAAAGCCAGCCTGGGCTGCATAGCAAGTACCAGGCTAATTAGGGACACAGAGAAAAACCATTGGGGGTTGGGGAGGGGACTAAACAAACAGTAAAGTTAAAAGGAAGCAAAGGAGACCAGCCAGGAGTTAGCCAAGCTTGATCCAAGTCCCAGCTCTGCCACTGTTGTCCCTGGGGTCTTCAGCAGCCACACAACTATTTAAGCCCATTTATCATCTGCGTGGGCTCATAGCATTTGCAGGGCCCCCACTCCAGCAGTGAAAATCTGTGGTCCTAAGTTGCTGATGAGCCGGCTTAGGGCTCAGCCTATGTGGTGGTCTCTGGGTGACCTTCGGCAGCTTCTCACCCTCCTCTATGCCTCCTCCATTGTCTCCAAAATACAGTGTTTCCAAGCTGTTCTGAGGACTAACTGAAGTGACATAATGTCCCCAGAGCATGGGGTGGCACCCACCAGGGGCTTCCTGAGGGACAGGAATCAAGATCTGTCCAAAAAGCCCTTGAAGCACAAGGGAGAAAATGGAATGCATCTGGCTGCCTTGGGAGAGAGACGGAGATGTTCTAAAACTGGATTCTGCTGATGGATGCTCAGCTCTGAACGTTTACCCAAAGTCACTCAGTTGTATACTTGGCTTATGGTGCATAAATTATACCTCAGTAGGGCAGCTTCTAAAAGACCATCTAGAGATGGGTAAAAACTCAATGTGCAGAGTAATAGGTCCAGGAGTCCTGTCTTCTATGCAAAGTTTTAAACTATGAAAAGCAAATTTACATGTTAAAAAATACACAACTTGGCCTGGCATGGTCTATGTGAGTTCAGTTAATGGGCCTGCATCCTGGAGTGGAGCTGGAACACAAGAAGGGAAATTTTTATATCTGTGATATTTTATTGCATTTATATTTGTATTTATTTATTTTTAAACCAAATATTCACTTTAAGTTTTTAATTCTCTCGCCACATTGCCGTGTGTGTGTGTGTGTGTGTGTGTGTGTGTGTGTGTGTGTATCTATTCACTTTGTGTGTGTGGGGGTGTATCTATACACTTGTGTGGGTGGGTGTCTACAGAGGCCAGAAGAGGGCATCAGATTCCCTAAAGTTGGAGTGACAGGTAGTTGTGAGCCACCTGGAGTGGGTACTTAGAACTGAACTGGGTCTTCTGGAAGAATAGCAGGTGTTCTTCATCTTCACCACCATCTCCCTGGGGTTTTTGTTTGTTTTTGTTTTTCTTTAAGGTCAGGAGAAGGGCTGGAAAGATGGCTCACCCATCAAGAGTATGGACTGCTCTTGTAAAGACCTGAATTTGGTTCCCAGCACCTACCGCAGATGGCTCACAACTGTCTGTCACTCACTCTGGCTCCAGGAGATCCGGTGCCCTTCTGACCTCTGAGGGCACTCACACACTGCACATATCCACAGATATATCCACATAATTAAAAATAAAATAAATCTAACTTTAAAAAGAAGACCAGGGGTGCCAGGCAGAGGCATCATAAAGAACAGAGTATAATGTGAGAGACTAATCCAGGAGGGGTACCCGGGGGTCTCATCTCACGCCTGGGGGGTCACAACACTGATGTGTGCTGTGCTGGAGATGGGACCCTGGACCTATGGATGCTAAGCACATATGAGCTAGCCCTCAGCCTCACACTCACAATGCTTTATGTTTTAAAAAAGAAAATCTCTGAAAAAGACAAAAATACTGATTTTGGTGGTTAGGTTTTTTAGTTTATTATGTCGCTGTGCTCCTGTGTATCAGAATTCAAAATAATTCAAACAAAATAATTGCCTTCTGAGAGGGGATGAAGGTTCCAGATGGAATCTGCCAGCTTTGGGAGATTAATATGTTCTTAAATGTTTTATTGTGAAGTAAATGTCTGCGTTGAAAAAGGAAGGTAATGAGAGAGAAGCCCTAGCTAGGCCCTCCCTCTTCTCCCACCTCTGTCCTGGGGCTACCCTGGCTCTCTCCAGTGCCCAGGGACAGCCCTCCTGTCAGGCTCTCAGATGATGGGGAGCGCCAGGCAGATGCTGCTAAGGGGCCTCAGACAGCCTCCCTGATTTCCCAGGCTCTCCACGTCTGGCCTGATGGATGACCCTCCTCTCTGCCTCCTCCTCTCTCTAAATGCTGCTGTCTCCAAGGCCACCTGCTGGAGTGGGAGAGAGCTGGTGCGGAGAGAGAAGAGCAGGGTTGGTCCAGGGCTGAGGGGCCTCTGCATGCTTCTCCTCCCAGATGCCCATCTGTAATCCTGTAGTCCAGATCAGCTGCCTCATATCACTGTGAGTTGAGCGCCCATCAGCTGGGACACAGCCAGTGCTGAGTTCCTGTCTCCAAGAAGCTTGCAGACATCAAGCAATAAGCAGGAGAGAACACAGCTGCTTTCTATGGCTGTCTCTGGCATCTCTAGGAGCTGGCCTTGAACTGAGACCTACAAAATGAAAAGGGGCCGTCTTGAGGTGACTTGATGGGAGGATGTCCCAGGAGTGGGGAATTTGATGGTACAAAGACCCTGAGACATGGCTGGGTTTCAGTGTATGGGCTTAGAGGCACAAGGTGAGGGTTAGGAAAAATTAAACAGAATTAGATTCTTCCTAAGGACTAAGTATTCTCTGGTTCTGTCAAGGAGCCAAGGGAACAACTCCCAAAAGACCCCTCTGTGGCCTGGATGGGGTGGACTTCAAGCCCTGAGCCAGGAATGGCCAGAAGTCGTGCTGCTGTAGGGTCCTGTGGCAGTGGGTAAGAGGCAGAAGTGCCCAACTCATGAGGCCTAGGTCTACAGCTGCATGCTGGCCATCAAGAGCTGCACAGAGGGAATGAGGCAGCAGCAGCAGCTGACGTGCAGGTTGCAGCATCGGAGTGGAGCTTCCGGGGGGAAGTGAGGAAATTGCACAGTGAGGACGGAGGGCAGAATAGGTCTGGATTGGGTGAAAGGAAAAAGGCAGTGAAAGCCAGTTCATCTTGGCAGGACCTCAGGTGAGAGCAGGCCTGAGAGCAGCATCCGGGGGAGTCCAGCCTTTCCTTGGATAGTACTGAGGAGCCTAGGTGGAGAGCTGGAATCTCTACCCTGTGGGAGGACCCTGGGAAACAAAAGCATGGGGGCATCCTACCAGTGGCCAGCATCCTAGTCCCTGACCTCCTCCCCCATCCCAGATGTCAGCGGGATACCCTTACTCAGAGACTTCAGACCAAGGGATTGACATGTTAAAATACTGTTTTTCAAATGATAAAACTAAAAATTTTTTGTGTGATGGACTTTTTCCTATTTTTTTTTTTTTTTGTAACTGTGGTAAATCAGGTACAGCATACACTGCATGGTTCACACCTGCAGACCCAGCACTCAGGAGGCTCAGTGAGCTGAGGCAGGGGAATTTTTAAACAAACAAATAAATAAATGGGATAACACAGAATGTACCATTATAACCATTTTTTAAAGCTAGAGGACAATTGTATTTGTTTGTCTGTCTGTTGCCTTGTGTGTATGTATGTTTGCCTGCATGAGATCATGTACCGTATGCATGCAGGAGCCTGAGGGGGCTACAAGAGGGAGTCAGAACCCCTGGAACTGGAGCTAAGAATTTGAAAGAAAATAGGCAGTGTGTGCTTTTAATCCCAGCACTCAGGAGGCAGAGGCAGGTGGATCTCTGTTCCAGGACAGCCTGGTCTACAGAGTGAGTTACAGGACAACCATGACTACAGAGAGAGACCTGGTCTCAAGAAGAAAAAGAAAGGAAGGAAGGAAGGAAGGAAGGAAGGAAGGAAGGAAGGAAGGAAGAGGAAGGGAGAGAGGGAGGGAAGATGAGAGAGAGAGAGAGAAAGGGAGAGAGAGAGAGAGGGAAGGAGGGAGGGAGGGAGGGAGAGAGAGAGAGACAGAGAGAGAGAGAGAGAAAGGCAGAGAGAGAGAGAGAGAGAGAGAGAGAGAGAGAGAGAGAGCAGGCAAGCCTTTGAGCTAGTATGAAAATCACCAAGCATCCACAAGGCAAAAGTGAGGGTGGCTTCAGAGGAAGAGGGAGAAAGCCCAAAGTGAGAAGAAAACATGCATAGGTTTTAGCCAGTTTGCAGGCTGACTCGAAAGCCCTGCACGGCCAGCGCTGGCTCCGTAAGCAATTGCCCCTCCCAGCCATCTAATGTGAGCAGACCAGTGTGCTCACAATGCTGCCCAGTCATCAGCATTATCCAGTTCCAGAACCTTCTAGAACCTTGTACTCATGAAACCCTTGGGAAACTATTTGGGCTTGCTTGTTTTTGTTAATCAGATGATGCATGCATGCATGTGGTGAAAATGGACCCCACAAAATGTCCCTACACCCCAGTTCCCTCCCAAATGAATGACTCTTTAGTTTCCTATCAATTCTTTCAAAGCTAGTCTTTCTATATATAGAAGAGTAGGCGTGTGTGATCCTTTATTTACACGCAAAGGAAACACTGTTTATGCCTCATGATTTTTTAATTATTAGTAAATTTGGGGCCAGTGATACGGCCTAGCAGATAAGAAGCTTGCTGCCAAACCTAGTGACCAGAGTTCAGACCCCAGAACCTAGTGTGTGTGTGTGTGTGTGTGTGTGTGTGTGTGTGTGTGCGCACGCGCGCGCACGCGTGGAAAAAATTAATTTTTTTTTCAAGACAGGATTTCTCGGGGCTGGCGAGATGGCTCAGCATGTAAGAGCACTGACTGCTCTTCCGAAGGTCCTGAGTTCAGATCCCAGCAACCACATGGTGGCTCACAACCACCCGTAATGAGATCTGATGCCCTCTTCTGGGGCGTCTGAAGTCAGCTACAGTATACTATGCTGGAGCAAGCAGGCCGGAGCAAGCGGGGCCATCCTTAGTTCAATTCCCAACAGCCACATGATGGCTCACAGCCATCTGTACAACTACAGTGTACCCATACACATAAAAAAAAAAAAAAAAAAAAGACAGGGTTTCTCTGTGTAGCCCTGGCTGTCCTAGAACTCACTCTGTAGACCAGGCTGGCCTCAAACTCAGAAATCTACCTGCCTCTGCCTCCCAAGTGCTGGCATTAAAGGCGTGCGCCACCACTGCCCTGCCCTACTTCTTCACTCTTTAAAAATATTTTTTGTATTTCTTTTCTTGTTCATTTGTTGAAGGGGTCCATTTGAGCTGCAGCATGCATGAGACAGTTGGAGGATAACCTGGGTAGGTTGGTCCTCTCCTCCCACCATGTGGGTTCTAGGGACAGATCATCAAGCCAGCTCCTTTGTCTTGAAGGCCGTCTGATGCTCCTTCCATACAGGTGGATGATACTGTTTAGTGAGACCCGTGCTGACTTTCAACTTGAGACATTCATTTATTGATGCCACATACCCACCATCAGCAGCAGGAACGGACTAGTGTGAGTTAGAAGGGCAAATCAAACATCCGTGAAACCCTTCAACATCTCCTGGACCAATTAAAGTTTAAGTCTGAAGCTACAAGTGTTTAGGAGGACCTGGAGGGACAGAGAGTGAATGGCCGGTGGGAATAGAAGTCATTGTAATCATTTTGGAGAGCAGTTTGGCAATATATGATCAATCTAAAGATGCATGATCCCAAGCTGCAAGATAGTGCAGTGGGTAGAGGCACTTGTCAAGCAAGCTTATGACCTGAGTTCAATTCCTGAAGCCTACATGGTAGATGAACCAACTTCACAGAGTTGTCCTCTGACCTCCACATGCATGCCATGGTATGCATGCTCACACACACACACACACACACACACACACACACATAAACACACACACACACCATGATGTATACATTATAATAAATAAACACACAAATAATTTATTAAAAGCCACATGATCCTGGAGCTTAACAATCTTCTATTTGGAAATTTTTTTAAATATTTATTTATTATTATAATTAAGTACACTGTAGCTGTCTTCAGACGCACCAGAAGAGGGTGGTCAGATCTCATTACAGGTGGTTGTGAGCCACCATGTGGTTGCTGGGATTTGAATTCATGACCTTTGGAAGAGCAGTCAGTGCTCTTACCCGCTGAGCCATCTCACCAGCCCCCCTATTTGGAAAATTTGAAAGAAATATTTTTATATGGAACCAAAAAACAGGGTTGGAGGAGTTTAGCATGCTCTGGGGCTTGGGGTCAGTTCTCCAGCTCCACAGAAAGAGAGGAAAAAGAAATGAATAAGAATAAGCATTATAAAGTATTGGTGAGCCGGGCGGTGGTGGCGCACACCTTTAATCCCAGCGCTTGGGAGGCAGAGGCGGACGGATTTCTGAGTTCGAGGCCAGCCTGGTCTACAGAGTGAGTTCCAGGACAGCCAGGGCCATACAGAGAAACCCTGTCTTGAAAAACCCAATCAACAAAGAAAGAAAGAAAGAAAGAAAGAAAGAAAGAAAGAAAGAAAGAAAGAAAGAAAGAAGAAAGAAAGAATTGGTGATAGCAGACATATCAGCCAAACTGCTCAAAAACAAAAGAAAGGAAAAAGATAGTACACTCTGTTCACCTCATGGGACAGTCTGTAGTAGTGAGAGCAAACTGTAGCTGTATACATTAGCGGGAATAAATCTTAGGAACAACAGTAAAATAGTAAGAAAAACTGAGGCTGGGTGTGGTGGTGCTTGCCTTTAATCCCGGCACTCAGCAGGCAGAGGTGCATAGATCTCAGTGGGCTCACGGCCAGTCTGGTCTACACAAAAGTTCTCACTCAATAACCAGGGCTAAATAGAGATATCCTGTCAAAAGAAAGGAAGGAAGAAAAGAGCCAGTGAGATGGCTCAGCAGGTAAAGGAGCTTGCCGCCAAGCCTGACAACGTGAGTTCAATCCCTAGAACCCACACAGTGAAGGGAGAGTACCAATTTCTGCATGTTGTCTCTCACTTCATATGCATCACAGTACACATGCCCACACATACACATAAATAAATAAATAAATGTAAAAATGAATAAATTGAAGGCCAGGCATGGTAGCATATGGCCATTGTAATGTGTATTACATTGGCAAATTGTCAGGTGTTTAAGCTCACAGAGAAGTGGGCTCTGGAAACAGGGTTGCCTAACTCCACTTCATACCCAAGCCATGTTTGTGCCAAAGTGTCCTTCAATGACTGGACAGGAAAACAGCCCAAAGGCAAAGACACAGAGTCCTTGAAGACAGCCAAAGGTAAGCCATTTCCAACCCTGTTCTATGGGTTATGTGTGCACCTGGGAGAGAAGCTGGAAGCCAAAACCTTCAGCTGAATGCCTCAACTTCCCAAGCTGCTTTCTGCTGCATAGCGGGAGCACCGAGTGTGATGATGTCATCATCTCTGTCTGCTAAAACTGATATTCTACTTGGACACCTCACTGGGTCTGTCTCCTCGGCCTGGGGCTTTTCGGAGAACTCCAAAGATGGCCTTGCGGAGGAATTTTGAGAACCCAATTGAATGTTTCCCTATCTTCAGATTACTATGTATACTTTTACTTTGGCTTGCTGTATACTTTGTAACTCACTCATTTAAAACCAAAAAGTATTGTAGATTATTCTCCAAACTGTGCAACATGCCTGTAATACCAGCCAGCACTCAGAGGCTGAGGCAAGTTTAGCCAGGGTCCTAATTGCTGTGATAAACACCACAACCAAAAGCAACCTGAGGAGCAAAGGTTTCATCTGACTTATGTGCTCCAATCACTGTCCATCGCTGAGGGAAGCTAAGGCAGCAACCCCAATGAGGAGCAGAGGCCAAGACCATGGAAGGGTGCAGCTTACTGGCTTGCTCTTGATGGCTTGCTCTTGATGGCTTGCTCTTGATGGCTTGCTCAGCCTGCTTGCTTGCTTTTTTTCTTTTTCTTTTCTTTTTTTTCTTTTTTTTTTTTTTTGGTTTTTCAAGACAGAGTTTCTCTGTATAGCCCTGGCTGTCTCTAGACCAGGCTGGCCTCGAACTCAGAAATCCACCTGCCTCTGCCTCTGCCTCCCAAGTGCTGAGATTAAAGGCATGCGCCACCACTGCCCAACTTCAACCTGCTTTCTTATACAACCCAGGCCACCTGTGCAGGAATGACTCCACCCACAGGGGCCTGGGCCCTCCCATATCAATCATGAGTGAAGAAAATGCCCCACTGATTTGCCATCTGATGAAGACAGTTTTTCAGTTGAGATTCCCTCTTCCCTGATACATCTGGGTTCGTGTCAAGGTGACAAAATGACCAGCAGAGCCAGCCTGGGATACATAAAACTTTTCCTCCCCCTCTACCCCCCCCCAAAAAAAAATTGAGCTGGGGAAATAACTCAGCACAAAAAAAATTGAATTTGATTCCAGCATCCACATAAAAAGCTGGGTGTAGCCAAGCCAAAATAGTGAACGCCTTTAATCCCAGCACTCAGGAGGCAGAGGCAGGTGGATTTCTGAGTTTGAGGCCAGCCTGGTCTACAGAGTGAGTTCCAGGACAGTCAGGGCTACATGGGGAAACCCTGTCTCAAAAAACAAAGCAAACAAACAAAAAGCTGGTGTGGTCATACTCGGTCGTAATGCCAGCAATAGGGAGGTAGAGCCAGGCAGGTCCCTGGGACTCACTGGCAAACAGCCTAGACTAACTGGCCATCCCTACATCCCAAACAGAGACTCTGTCTCAAAGAAAACAAGCAAATGTTTCCTGCAGAACATTTTACCTTGGCTTGCTACATACTTAGTAACTCACTCATTCAAAACCAAAAATATTGTAAGTTATTCTCCAAACAATGCAACGTGCCTTTAATGTTAGCACTCTGGCCTACACATGAATGTGCACATATACATAAATATATGCACACACCAAAAATGTTGAATGAGGATATGTATAGTTCTTTTTTTTTCTTTTTTTTCCTTTTTCTTTCTTTCTTTTTTTTTTTTTTTTTTTTTTTTTTTTTTTTTTTTTTTTTTTTTTTTTTTTTTTTGGTTTTTTTTTTTTTGGTTTTTTGAGACAGGGTCTCTCTGTGCAGCCCTGGCTGTCCTGGAACTCACTCTGTAGAACAGACTGGCCTCAAACTCAGGAATCGGCTTACCTCTGCCTCCCAAGTGCTGGGATTAAAGTCGTGCATCACCATTGCCTAGCTACATGTACAGTTCTTATGTAAAGTTCTAAACCACACAAACAATACCAGCTATTATTTCTTTACATAATAAATATATACGAAGTACATGTGTGCAGGGCTGGAATCAAATCAAGGCAGCCCTTGCCTTGGGAGAATGTAATGGGATGTAGGAGGAATATTATACCGAGATTTTACTTACGTTTGTAATTGTTTTAAGTATTAAAATATAGAATATAGAGTTTATCATTTTAATCGCCTCAGTGGGCTGCTGTGGGTCCAACCCAGGACCTACTGAATGCTAGGCCACCCTCTGACAGTGGTCCTTGCCACCACCCTCCGTTTTAACACAGGTGTGTATTTAAGTAGTGCTAACCAGGATCAAAGGTTGTGCAACGGTCATTGTTATCTGTGGAACATTTTTCCTCAGCACCTTGAAACTCTGTACCACTTACCAATAATTCCCTGTGGAGGCTTGAATGAATTGGTCCCATAGACCCATCGGGAGTGGCATAATTGGAGGTATGGCCTTGTTGAAGTAGGTGTGACCTTTTGGGGGACGTGTGTCACAGGGGATAGCCTCTGAGGTTTCAGAAGCTCAGGCCAGGGCCAATGTCTCTCTTCCTGCTGCCTGCGGATCCAGATGTAGAGCTCTCTCAGCTCCTTCTCCAGCACCCTGTCTGCCTGCCCGTACTTCTTGCCATGATGATAATGGACGAAACCTCTCAACTGTAAGCCAGCCCCAGTGAAATGTTTGCCTTTATAAGAGTTGCCATAGTCATGGTGTCTCGTCACAGAAATAAAATCCTAACTAGAACATTCCTCACTCTCATAATTTAAAAAACAAAAACAGAGTTTCAATAGCTTTGGCTGGCCTCCAGCTTGATACGTAGCAAAAGATGGCCTTTAACTCCCTGGTCTTCTTGCCCCAACATCCTTTGCACTGGGATTACAGGGATAAGCCAGCATACCCAGTACAGTTGCAGTTGCTAAAGGCAGGGTCTTTCTGTATTACCCAGGCTGACGTTGAACTCCTGGGCTCAAGCAATTCTCCAGCCTCAGCTTCTGGGGTGCCCAAAACAACAGACATGTGCCAGCACCTCAGGCTCCTTCCTGTGTTTAGTTTTCCAAGGAACTGGAACGATTTATTAAAAAGGTGGATGATGGGCACAGACATTCTTTCCTTTAGATTCCAGGTGTTTTTGCATGAGGGAAACATTATTTAAACGTAAGAAGTAAAGCAAGTAAAGCGAGCTATAATTGAAAGTTCCTGCTTGCATTGTTAATACTTTTGAATTGCATCATCAATCAGAAGCCATTTGCCTTGGGTTTCAAAATTATTAGTTTGGTTTTCTCTCCACCCCTCCCCCACCCGGAGCTGGAGCATCAAACCCAAAGCTTCTCACATTCTAGGCAAGCGTCCTGCCTCTGAGCCACACCCTCAGGCCCATGTGCCTGCCATTCCAACCCACTTATAATATGGCAATGTTCAATCCTACGGGGAAAATTCCTTAAACCAAAGCCTTGAACCCTAGCAACCTGTAACCTGGAAGTGACGACTCATGGCTGCTGTCCCAACCTAAGGCTCAGGCCACACCTTCTCAACCCCATGGTTCATATGTGGGGGTTCCTAAGGACATACACTGTGTCTTGTGGGCCATCTGATCTCCCATAAAGATGGTCTGAGTTCAAGCTGTCTCTCTGGCTGTTGAGCCTGTCTCTGTCCAGCCTGGCCGCCTATGGTCTGGCCAGAGCAGAGGGACAGAGTCTAGATCCTGGCCAGTGTAGAGGGACAGAGCCCAGTACTGGCTAGTATAGAGTGACAGGATCTAGTCCTCCACCTCCAATGTGTGGGGTCCAAATATCAAGAAACTTAGCTGTGAGTCCCAGGTCTGCCTTGTGGAACATGGAGTCAGGCCCTCCATCTCTCCAGGCCTCACATTCTAGAAAACAAGGGGGGCTCCAAGACCCATACTCTACAGGTGTAGGAGAGAGGGAAGACAAAGCCCCTCTCTGGGCTGTTTAGCTCATTACCAAAGCTCCTGAGCATTTGACATCTGCAAAACTTCATTAGGTAAATGTTAACTCGTCCCTTCTGCTAGGCCTAGCACTCGTAAATGTACTGTGACGGGTGGTGTGTTTATGAGAATAGAATGTACATGATAAATTATCCGGCATTTTAATATTGCTTAGCACATCATTTGCCCTGCAGCAGACACTATCTATATGGCAAACACTGATGCTAACTGGCTTGGGTCGGCACTCAGGTCAGTGTTGGCAAAGGTTTAAAGAAGGGAGGTCTCCCCAGAGTGCCTGGCTCCCATCCCTCCTGATTTACCCTCCATGGTCCAGAGTCTAAAGAGAAACGGGGCTTCATTTCCTAGGCAGCCCCCTGCAGACTGCAGTGCGAAGCTATTGCAGAGGACGCACCGGGTAAACATTTGTTGAAATGTGGAGTCATGAATAAATGAACGGACAAGAACCCCTGGAAGGCACCTCTCCACCAACCAGCAACAGTGTTCGGGGTTGCTCTGCCAGACTCTCCTTTGGGTTAAAATTTCCCATTAATACAAAGAAAGGGCTATCAGTACAGCCTTGCAAGAGTTCCTTCAATAATCAGAGAAAGAAGAACAAGCTGTGGGTGTGGGGAGTGGGGAGTGGGGTGTGGGGAGTGGGGAGTGGGCAAGAACCAGCAACAGCCTGCCCTCCCCCACATACATGAATACTAACTAGGGACACCAATCAAAGATGTCCAGCCAACTGCTGAGTAGAGGCCATTTCCTCAATCATGCCCATCACCCTGTAATCCCAGCACTAGAGAAGCCGAAGCAAAAGGGATCAGCTTAGCTCCATAGTGAATTCCAGGCTATCCTGGACTACCTGAGACCCTGCATCACAAAA
>NW_022196911.1:71371686-71432381 GCF_008632895.1 Mastomys coucha | reverse complement strand
AAAAAAAAAAAAAAAGAAGAAGAGGAGGAGGAAGGAGAGAAAGGCATATGGCCTACTAAAAGGAAAGGTATTCACTGCTCATTCTGGACCAAGAAGGCCAAGTCAGACTCCCACCTCTGACCTTGCCAAATCTTTCTAGAAATGCCCCCACAATTCCTGTTATTTCCTCAGGTGAGAGTTGTTAAACACTGAGAGGTGCTGTCTGTGGTATGTGTGACAGGTGTGAACTGTGATGGGGGGGCCACCTGCAGCTTGAGCATCCTGGTATCAAGCCATTAGCACCTCTTCACCCAGCAATTCCCAGCCTTGACTGTGCGTAAAAATAATCTAGAGGTGTTTGTTTAGACACATCTGAAAGTGTACTCGCCTGTTCTGGGTCAGTGGGTGTGAGGTGGGGCCCCGGAATCTGCATTATTCATAAACATCCGTTCAGGTGGGACAGACACAGCCCAGCCATCCTTTATGAAGTCTGTTTTATCTGTAGAGGGCCTTTGAGAGAGTCTGCAGGGGAGAGCAGACTGTACTCACTGAACCTTGCAGGGGGTGGGGGAGTTCTGTTTCGGAGCTGCCCACCCCAGCAGCATGATTGATTAAACTTGGACATATCCAGCTGTGTGGAGATCCCCGCCCCCTGCCAGCTGGTACTCAGCATTGGCAAGAACATTCATTTCTCAGTAGGTTTCTTGTCTATGTCCTCACCTGGTCCTGGCAACAGACAGAGCAGTTGACTGCATTCGCCCGACAGAGAAACTGAGGCAGGCACGTAGCATAGAAAGGTATCTGCACAGGGAAACAGGGCAGTCGTGGTGGCTGCCTGCCAGGTAGCGCTAGGCATATTCTATCCAGATTCCTTCTAAACCTTGGACTAAAGTTAATCATACAAAGTCAGGCACAGCCAAGGGCCAGAAGACTCCAAGTCTGTCTCAGTCCTAACCTTGGTCTTTCCAGAAAATGGACTTTTCTCTGGATGACAGTACTTCCACGCCTCCCTCTTGGTGGGGTCCTATCCCATGTCAGCAGAGCTCACGAGTGCTCAAACTCAGACTCAGAATGGGCCTTCATTCTGCCAGCTTCCAGAGCCTGGCCCCACACACCATTTCTCCAGTGGGTTCCTTAGGGTTCCCTAGCTCCATGTTTTGTAAGCTAGGACCTTTTCCCCACTTTTTCTAGATTTTTTTTCCTAAGAGCTAGCTCCTACAGGGCCAAGAACTGTGAGCTCCTCTTCCAGAAAGCCACTTCTGGCCAGCCTCTTCTCCATCCCATGAGCCCATGAGTCAGACTTGGACTCTAAAAGAACACAGGGTCAGGAGTTGGTGTAACCAGGCTCCTGTATCCAGTGCCAGCTGCTAGACACTTGATCATGGGAAGCCTCCGTTTCCCTATTCCCACCTCTTCTTGTCCCCACCTACTCAAGGACATGTGGAGACTGTCTGCTGTTTTTGATACCCATGTCACAGCATAATCATTTTATGATGCAGACACCTCTGGCATAGGAAAAGTCACACTGTGTGTGTGTGTGTGTGTGTGTGTGTGTGTGTGTGTGTGTATAAAGTCTAAACTCCTTCAGTCCTCCTACAACGACAGCCTGCACCTCTATCTCTCTCTAGACTCAGACTCTCAAGAAGGCTGAATGGGCCCCCCAGCACCCAGACTGCCAGGCTAGCTCATTCCCCTATAATCCCTGAAGCTTGGTCCCTCAACCCCACCCCCACTCCATCTGGCTGTCCCCATCCAAGAAGCCTCATGGGGATCCCAGAGAACAAGGCTTTACCTGGGCAGCCAGCTCCATTCTGAGTCCCTTCAGCTCTGCAGGAAGAAAAAGCCAGGAAAAGGAGAATGGAAACATGGGGAGGGGGTTATTGTTTGAGAAGGGGTCTTGATGTATACCCCTGGTTGGTCTAGAACTCATTGTGTAGACCAGGCTACCCTCAGACATGAGGCAATCCTGCCATTATTTCTGAGTGCTAGAATTTGACACCAGCCCTCTATTAGGTCTTAATTCCAGTTCTCAGCAACCAATAGTCATCCTGATTTGTCATCTCTGTGCCTGGGCCTCAATTTCCTGAGCTGCGAAACAGGAACAAGGATCTCTGGCTCCACGACAGGCAGTAAAAGTATGGACAAAATGATAGCTGGGGTGTGACTGGCACAGGAGGGCATGGTTTCCAAAGGTAGGCATGGCCACTCAAGCACAAAGCCAGGCCCATGGGAGCGGGCTGTAATCCAGTCCTCAAGGGGTCAGAGGTCGAAGGTCAGCCTGAGTTAGGATGAGTCCAAGGACAGCATGAGCAAATTAGTGAGACCTTGTCTCAAAATAAGAAATATAACGAGGACTAGATACAAATTCAGATCAACCTCAGAATGAGTTCAAGGCCTCCTAGACAACTCAATGAAATCCTTTCTCAGAATAAAAACTACAGAGGGCTGGGGTGTAGAGCTCAGTGGTTAGAGTGTACCTAATGTGTGTGTGTGTGTGTGTGTGTGTGTGAGAGAGAGAGAGAGAGAGAGAGAGAGAGAGAGAGACCAGGTTCAATTCACAGACCCACAAAGGAAACAGGAAAACTGAAAAGAAGGGAAAGAAACCACATAATTCTCCATTTCTTACCAGTGAATCTAGTCTCTCACGGGAAGGAAGAAAACAAATCCAGCCTCGTGAGGTCCTTCATGCCTGTCATCTTGTCATCTTCAAGGCTAATGTAGGGCCTCACCACACTACTGGGAAACCAGAATTAGTTCCATTTCACAGATGAAGGAAACTGAGACTCGGGGGCCCACCTGAATGATGCAACTAAGAGCAATGGGGCAGGCCCTCTCCTCTCCTAGCTCCAGTCCTCACCTTGCATATAGCTAGTGGTTGACACTCTCCTATTAGACTCAGTAGAGCAGAGCTTCTCAACCTTCCTAAAGCTTCGACCCTTCAGTACAGTTCCTCATGTTGTGGTGACACCCCCAACCATAAAATTATTTTCATTGCTACTTCATAAGTGTAAGTTTCCTACTGTTGAGAATCATAATGTAAATATCTGTGTTTTCCCATGGTCGAAATCGACCCCTGTGGGGGGTGGGGGTGGGGCCGCCAAGGGGTTGCGACCCACGGGTTGAGAACCTTGACAAAAGCAGCACACAGCTAAAAATGATAAGCCTCTCCCACGCGTCACTGAAAACCAGAGTAAACAGGATTCCATCCATCCAGGCCAGAGCTTACTAGAGACGCACCTGCACAAGCAGCGGCCAGTTCCCAGCACAGCTGTTCCCAGAAAGGCAGCAGGGATTTGTTTAGTTGCCTGGCCACCACGGGAGGCACAAGTGTGGGCCAGGCAGCACCTTGCCTTTACCACCTGAACTCAGTCATCACCCCAGGAGATCTCTGCCCTGGCCTGCTTCCCTCTGTCCATCCTGACTATGCCCCAGTCCAAGTCCTCACTCAGCCTGTCCTTCTGGTTCTTTCAAGCCACTCAGGGGCTGAGTGAGGAGCCTGGCACAGGTCAGAGACTCTCCTGTTTGCATGTGACCTGAGAGGAAGTGAGCAGACTGTCCCGGCAGTGTCCTGGGACAGCCCAGGGTACACTTGTCCTGCTAGGATGTAAACAGCCTGTTCCCTGGAAGGGTAATCCTGTGGCCTGCCCCCCTGCCTCTACAAAGGAGGAGATTTTTGAGGAGTTCATATCTACATCCCCAAATGGCTTCAATGGCTAGGGGGTCTGTGAGTTGAGCCTAGCACGGAAGACTGTGCCCTGGGCATCCTTGAGAACATGTGTTTCTTGTGTGTATGTGCTGGGGAGGCGCCCCATGGCACTGCCTGTGTCTGGAGCCTGGAGTCCCGAAATGGGTGATCTTTTCCACTGAGTGTCTCTTCACACACGCGTGTGTGTGTGTGTGTGTGTGTGTGTGTGTGTGTGTGTGTGTGTGTGTGGTGTGCTTGCAATGCCCCACACACCTGCGCCTGTCCCGCGAGAGTGAACACAACCCCTTCATGGGCTGGCGCGGAGAGGACTGAGTGGGCACGCGGGGCCCAGCCTGCGAGCCTAAGTGAGTGGAAGGCTCCGAGTGGCCCTGCGCGTCTCCCGCTGGTGTGAGCGCGCCGTGTGAGCGCGAGGAAGTGGTTGCTCTCCTGGCTGGCTCGCTCCCTCGCTCCCTCGCTCTCTCCGTGCCCGCCCGCCAGCCCGCCCGCGCGCGCAGCCCGCACACTCACCGCTTGGTTGCTGCCGGGTGACGCGGGCTGGGCCCGCCCCCTGCTGCCGGCCCCGCACTCACTTGCACCGGCCGCCGCCGAGCAGGCAGCAGCCGCGTCAGGGCCGTCCGGGGGACCACGCCGGCGATGCCCGCAGCCCCCGCAGCGCCCCGCGGGACCCGCTGACTTGCCCCCGGGCCGGGGTCACACCGGGCCGGGCCGGGCCGCGCGCCGCGGCGCTGCCTGCATGACCCTCCGGCGGCGCGGGGAGAAGGCGACCATCAGCATCCAGGAGCATATGGCCATCGACGTGTGTCCCGGGCCCATCCGGCCTATCAAGCAGATCTCCGATTACTTCCCCCGCTTCCCGCGGGGCCTCCCCCCCACCGCCGCGCCCCGCGCCCCCGCGCCCCCGGACGCCCCCGCGCGCTCGCCAGCAGCCAGCGCGGGCCCCCGCAGTCCCTCCGACGGCGCCCGCGACGACGACGAAGACGTGGACCAGCTCTTCGGAGCCTACGGGGCCAGCCCAGGCCCCAGCCCCGGCCCCAGCCCCGCGAGGCCGCCCGCCAAGCCCCCCGAGGACGAGCCGGACGCCGACGGCTACGAGTCAGACGACTGCAGTAAGTTTCCCAGTCGCCAGCCGCGCGCCCCCTCCCCGCACCCGGGTCCCCGCAGGGCAACCGCCGCCGCCGCCGCCCGGTCCACCCGGTCCACCCGCACGCGAGAGCTGGGAAGTTTGGGGGGCGTCCTCTGGGGGCGCCCCGTTTCCAGGCCTCCGCTCCCTGGGGCGCGCCCCGCACCCCTTCTCGGCCCGCGCGCAGGGAGCTCCAGCGCGGGCGGCGGCTTTTGTTCCCGGGAAGGGCGGAGCTGCGCCCCGGAGAGACACCAGTTGCTGCGGGCCGCGCGGTTGCGCCAGGCCCCAGAGCCCTGTGCGGGCGGTCCCGGGGTGGCCGCCTGGAGAGCTGGGGACCCTGCGGTAGCTGGGGCGGGCCCGGCGGCCCGCATCGCGCCGCTGCTCTCCTGGTGCGCCGGCAGAGGACCAGGACCGCGGGGCCGCTTGTCCTTCGGAAAAACCTTGGCGGTTCCTCCCCCTGCATCCGTGGAGCCCGCTGGCTCTGGCCGCGGACCTTCGCCCACCTGTTACGCCGGCTTCCCCGGCCAGGAGGGTCCCCAGCCGCGCCCCCTCCTCTCCGACTCAGCCCCAGGGAGACAACAGACACCAGGGTCTCCTGAGCCAGGCCAGGACCTCTCCTGGTTTCTTGTGTGGTCCCTGAGGGTGCCTGACCCGGCCCACCAGGGACCATCCAGGAAGCCAAGGAGGGAAGAAGTCACATCGCCAATCCCTTGATTTTGCTGGGGGCTGCGGCTGGGGTGACTACCTGGAAGGGCCCCAGCCCAGCCGTCACCCTGGTTAACTTAGAAAAGAACAGAGCCAGCCTCAGAACCTAGTCATGGGTGCCATGGGACCGTGGGATTGGGGGAAGCCATACCAGCTTCTCCAAGGCAAAAGCAGCCCCTCCTTCGTGCAACATGCCTTGTCTGGGCGTTCCCCAGGGCCTCTGGGCTAGGGGCTGGCTGCTCCCCAGCATAACATGTGCCTCTGGACGCTGAGGATGGGAGTTCAGTGTCACCCTGGGAACTTCAGGGAGCCCATCAGCAGAGGTGGATCAAGCCTGGGCCACGAACTCTGCCTTTTGTGTGTGTTCTAGGCCTGGACCCTCTAACTCAGGGCATATTGAGACCCTACCCCCAAGCATAAAGACTGGCGGGGTGGCAGGGGGAGGCAGGCCTCACCCTCTGCTGTCCTGTAGGCTAAGGGAAACTAGGTGGGCTAAATTTATTAAAATCTGCAGAGCTGCGCCCTGGATTTACTTTCTGCCCAATTCCTGGCACTCTGTACAAGGATCCAGGCTGCCTGCCCTTTAGGGGATGCTTTAAGTAGGACCACAGTTAGCCCCCTTAGGGGATCCAGAACCATCCTGGGGAAAAAGAATAGGAAGTGGTTCCTATTTCCAGCATCCTGTCTGCCGCTGAGGGAGTGAGCAGGCAGGCAAAGATTGTGCCTGAGCCACAGGCCGCCCTCCAGGTGCCATAGCAGCTCAAGGGATGACATAAGGATAAGAGGGAAGAAATCCAGTCATTTTGGCTATCCTGAAACCCACCAGAAAGAATAAAGCAGGCTGGAAGCCCCACCTCCTGTCTGTCAAGTCTGGTGTTTTCAGAACACTCTTTCAGCAGCTGGGAATCGGGCAAACGGAACCATGCTGAGTCCCTGGGCTCAGGCCACAGGTGTCCTCACTGGAGACAGGGTCACATGATATAGTTTGGGTCCTAGATACAGCTTTCTCAACTAAAACCGGTGGCTGGCCACACCCAGACGGCTGTGATACACTAATAAGTGTTGAGAAAAGACCTGGAGCTTGCAGATCCAAGGAAGTGGGTATGAAACCGAGCATCTCATTGGGGCTAAGAGCATGAAGATTGTGGCTGTCACAGGTGAGGAGACCCTGAGCAGGACCACCCTGTACCTGGCACCCAAGGCTGTGCACCCTCTGAGCTCTGACAACCAGATCTCTTAGAATAAGCCTAAGTGATTCAAGCCAGATGGTTCATTATGGCTTTAGCCAGGGTTATGCTATTTGCTGCTCTAATTATTGGATTATCTGTTCGGACGAAAAGAAATGAGGGCGGTTGCTCTGTTGTCCAAGCAGAGGCGCAAAAAACAGCCTGTTTGCTTAGCCTTGTTCTCCTCTTTAAAGCCCCTCCCTCGCTGGTCACCTCTAAGTATGCAAGGATGGGCACATACAGACACACACACACACACACACACACACACACACACAGAGACATACATACCTCATTCACTGAGGAGGCCAGTGAAGAACACACAGCATCACTCTAGGCCCCAGCTCCCAGGCATCCCAAGCTACCTGCTCCCCATGTGCAGAGGGAACGCAGACCCCAAAGCTACAATGACTAAGAGGCTTCGGGCTGCAAGAACCATGAAATCAATTCAAAGGAGCTCACTCCAGCAGAAGAGCAAAGGTCCTGCTGTAGACACCATGGTAAACTGGAGCAGCCCTCCAGCATCCCTGGTGATGAAGCTTCTGTCAGTCCTTCCTCTCAGCCAGCTCTTTCCCCGCTTCAACTGAAAACCAGGGCAGGTTCTCTATTCCCAAGGGCATATGGGTGAGGAACATCAGATGCAAAAATGTAGTCACAGTGATGGTCTCAGACTCTGTCAGCTAAGTGGGACCCTCATGATCCAAGGTGGCTGCTGTGGGTCCAGGCATCACATACATATAAGGTCTTAGATCTGATTAAAAAAAAAATATTTTCTATTCTCATGTCTAGGATCCAGAAAATCTCTCTTAGAAGTTCCCAGGAGGCTTGTCCTTTTGTCTCATTGGCTAGAAGTGCATCACGTGTCCATGTTCCCAAATGACTCACTCAGCTAGGTCAGGACGGGAGCCCACAGAGGTCTGGAGCAAGAGTGAAGTGGTGAACCATTGTCGGGTCTTCCTAGAAGGTTCTCCTGGCACGGCAGATCCTAGTTACTGATGTACGTGCCTCTTCCTTCACCTAGAGTACCTTTGGGCCTCCATCATATTCTATCACATTCAACAGTATAATACCCACTATGTGTCAGGACACCACCGTATGGGGTCACAGAGATCCAAGCACGGGCTGGACCACAATCTCTGGACTTAGGAGGCTCACAGAAACGCAGCAAGAGGACCAGCATGAGGGATGGAGAGGCAGACATCCACAGAGGCCTCATCTCTGAGGCAGAGGAAGGGGAAAGAAGGCTAGCAGAGTGAAGAGGAGTTGGAGCAAAGGAATGGAAATGTCAGAAGTCTAGACCAGTGGGGGCACGGTAGAGGCAAGTGTCTGAGGCAGAGGGGAGGGGCTGATGAGGTCAAAGTGATCACACAGAAAGGTGTAAATGCCAAACCGGAGATGTCTCAACACAATGGACTTTTGAATGACTTAAAGCAGGGGATGGGGGGTTGGGAATAGAGGAGTTAAAGTCTCAGCTCTGTCTCTAGACTCCTCCAAGTAGGGATGTATCACTCATTCCTTGCATTCTCCCCCACAGCGCCTACCTAGTTCAGTGTCCCAGTCTCCCCTCTTATGAAGTGTTTTCAAGTCAGGCATGATGATTTTCTGTGCATTCTTGCCCATTTTAAAAAAAAATCATTTTTATTGTATTTGTTTTAATTGTGTATGTGTGAAGAGGCGCGCGTGTGCCACAGCACACACGTACAGGTCAGAAGACTAGTCTGTGGAGTCGGTTCTCTCCCTCCACGTTTACGTGCATCCCAGGGTTTGAACTCAGGTCACTAGGCTTGCAAAGCAAGCACCTTTACCCACTGAACCATCTCATCAGCCCCGGTGAAACTATTTTAGAGGCTGACATTTTTTTTTCTTCCAAATACAAAACAAAAAGGACAGATTTCTGATTCCCAGGGTGGACGGGTCAAGTGAGTTCAAGTGCAGACCAAGGTCACCGCCAGCCGCCTGTCTGCTCTGGCCCTGTTGGGGAATGCTCAGCCTCGGAGGAAGCAACAGGGGCTTGTGCTTGATTCTCTCTGAATTAGCCCCATTAAAGCGCTATAATTATCAGCAAGTCAGTGACAACTCTCAGAGGCCCATTAGTGACCAACCTTCATTATTTTTCCAAAGATGTAAACTTTCATCAGGGCCTATGATCTGAGTGGCTCTGAGGGCAAGGCCCTCAAGATCCTGGGGCTTGCAGAGAGGCACGCTCTCCTGTCCTTTGGACCCTGCTGTTGCCACCACCAGTGCCACCGCCACTCTGCTCAGGCCCTCAGATCAGTGGTGAGTCCCCATCTCTGCCCTGCCCCAGTGCTGGGGCTCAAACCCAGGGGCCTGGTCATATGAGGTAAGGCTAAGCCATGTCCCCAGCCCTTCTCTTCTTCCTCTTCCTCCTCTTCTTCCTCTTCCTCCTCCTCCTTTTCTTCCTCTTCCTCCTCTTCTTCCTCCTCCTCCTCTTCTTCTCTCTGTCTTTCTTCCTTCCTTCTCTTCTTTCTTTCTTTCTCTCTCTCTTTCTTTCTTTCTCTCTTTCTTTCTCTAGCTGCATCTTCAGGACTTGAGTTACCCAAAATGGAGAAGAAAAACTTTCAGGGAGCCACTAGGCTTTAAGATAGAAACTCCAGCTCTGCAGGGTCCCCTCACTTGGCCATCTCTGAGCCTCATTTCTACAAATGAAAAGGGCAGACTTTGGGTCACATGTCCCTTAAGACAGCTCTTCCACACATGCAGTCTCTCCAAATGATGAACGAGCTTTTAGTGACAAGATAGAATTTCTTCTGGGACTTCAGTGGTTCTAGACACTCATCAACCCTTTCTGGCCACACACTGGGAACACTGTTCCTTCCCAGGTGGTGGTAGCAGATGTTAGTGTATCAAGAGGCAGTCATATTCCCTGTCTCGTCCTCTGGGGTTGGGACACAAGCAGACATCATGGAGTGTGTGCTGTTACATGTGGAATCACACCAAATCCCTCCTCCTGGGAAGTGACTGGACTGCAATACCATTCGAATGGCTCCACCATAAATACTGACCATCTGCTGCTTGCTGGTCCCCTGGCTACCTGAGGCAGCATCCTGCCCTCATAGAGTGAGATCTTCAGGGAGCTGGTAGCCTGAACTGGACAGCATGCAAACTGATTATAATGCAAAGCCAACACCTCTGCAGAATGATGTTGCAGAAGCCCAGCTGGGTGGCTAATACTAAGGTGACAGTGCTTTGCAGTATCCTCATGCTCAGTAGCCTTTCCTATAGCATCCTCACCCTCAGCATCCTCGCCTGCAGCACCCTCAGTATCCTCTCCCACAGCATCTTCATGTTCAGCATCTTCATTCACTGTACCCTCACCCACAGCATCCTCATCCTCAGCACTCTCCCCTACAGCATCCTCGTCTGTAGCATTCTCACCTACAGCAACCTCACCTGCAGTACCCTCAGTATCATCTCCCACAGCATCATCATCCACAGCATCCTCTCTCACAGCACCCCTTCAGCCATCATCCCCATCACAGACGCCTGTGGTTATGATGTCCTCTCTGACTCCCTCATACCATTGGCCAACTACTATCTGTCAGTTCCTCTAAGACACCTCCCCTGGTAGCCCAATTCACACTGAGGCCCAGAAACCCTCCTGAAGCTCTCCTGGCTCTTGGCTTATCAGACAAATGCGAGACCTGACCAGCAGTTGGGAGCAGTTCAGGGATGTTAAGATAGTAAAGAATGTGTCTGTTGCTGTCTAGGGATTTCAGAGGTCTCCCTTGCTCACATCCTGGCTCTCTTCCTAGGAACCCTCGGGACATGGCAGGCCACAGCTGTAGCAAGTGACTATTCCTAAGGTGGCAGCTGAACCCAATTATTGCTGCATCCTCTGCCTGGCCCTTGGGACTTATTGATGCCTTTGAAGACTTGGAGGCAGCAGCATGAGGACCCAGCTGGCTTGCCACTGCCAGCTTACCATCTCCAAGAGCCCTGGAGACTAGGGAGCTGTGGTGTCACTTGTCACCTGGGGGCTCAATCAACAGTCAGCCACTCAGGCTGGTCAGGTCCTGCACCCTCTCAGAGCCTGTCCTCTGCCTCCTCACACCACTGTGTGTCATTGCCTGGGGGGTTAGGGGGGACTGAGGCAAGGGTACCCAAGCTGTCTGGTATATAATAGCACCACCATGGGACAGGTCAGACCGTGAGAAGGTTTGAGAGCCCCTTTCTAGGCCACCTACCTGGTTATGCTCAGGTTACCAAGTATGGGATTTAAGTAATCCACCCAGAATCTGCGAGCCTCCTCATCTGGTAGTGACAGGAACCATCCCTCTCAGGGTTGAGTGTTTCAGTGGGAGAGATAAAGAAGCACTGAGCTGGAGACAGTAACATTCTTTATTGGTAACTTTTCTTTCTGGGAATTGAACCTGGGGCCTCTCCTACTAAGCTAGATGCCCAGGCCAAAACTTAGTGAATGTTACACTGAAGGCCTGGGATGAGCACATTTGCCCCGGGGTTCTTCCCATATCCTTAAACCTTCACCTGTTACCTGGGAGAAGGGTTATGCTGTTAACGCAGGTAGACTTTGATTCCATCTTTAATAGAACTTGAGGTGTTTGTTTTAATTTGTAGTGCCTTGGGTGGAACCAAAGGCCCAGGCTGGGCCATCAATCTGCTCCTAAACCACACTCTTGTCAACACCTTTGCTTTATTTCCGAGACCTGTAGATTGGGCTGGGGAGGGTGACTTTAAACTTGTGCCTCCACCCTAAGTCAACTGCCACTGGGCCTCAGCACTGTGGATCTGTCCACTTCCTTAATCTCCGTAAGAAAGCCATCTGTGTAATTTAAAATGGCTTTAGTGCCATCCCATGTGGCTTCACTAAGCTATGTTGTAACCATATTTTGGTTGCTCTAGCTAATTCCAGCCATTTAGAAGCCAAAGTGATTTTACATTTTAGTTTGTGCAGCAGCCTGAAGACAGAAGCTGGGGACAGCTAGTGTCCATGAGGGCAGAGACTGTCACTATGCACCATGGGGGCATGCCAGGAAGCCAGCTCATCTGCAGATCCGTACTCACATGTTCTCTTTTTAAATTATTTATTTACTTATTTATTTCATGTGTGTGGATGTTTTGTCTGCATGTGGCACAGGTGCACATAGAAGTCAAAAGAGACTGCCAGATCCCCAGAATTGGAGTTACGGATAATTGTGAGCCACATTGTGGGTGCTCAGCATAGAATCTGGGACCTCTGGAAGAGCAGCCAGTGCTCATAACTGCTGAGCCATCTCTCCAGCGCCCCACGTTCACATATTCTGAGGACTATGACGGCCAGTAATGGATGCCCTATGGTTCTTTCAAATAAATTGTATTTATTCATCTATTTATATATTTATTCTAGAGACAGGACCTCACTTTGTAGCTCTGGCTAACCTGGAACTCAGTTTGTAGACCACCTTGGCTTCAGACTCACAGAGCTCCACCTTACTCTACCTTTCGAGTGCTGGAATTAAAAGCAGGCACCACCAATTAAATCTCTTAATCTTGAAAACAGTGTGATGCACAGAGAGGCAGTGGTGGCACACGTCTTTAATGCCAGTACTCAGGAGGTGGAAGCAGACTGACCTCTGTGAGTTCGAGGCCAGCCTGGTCTACAGAGCAAGTTCCAGGAAAGCTGGTGGGTAGGGGGAAGAAGGGAGAAAACAGTGTGACTGTTGAGCCAGTGAGATGATTCAGCAGCCGAGTCTGAAAACCCAAGTTAAAGTTCCATAACTCACATGGTGGAAGGAGAAAGCTGACTCCTGCATGTTGTCCTCTGGCCTCCCCTCCACAGTGCATACCCTGGTGCGTGTATGTGCATACACCTGTACAAACAAACACATGTAAAGTAATAATAATGTGGCTGTTGAAGCCACATACAAATGTATCACTGCTCCCATGTGGCCAGCGTGTGACCTCCCCGCTCCCTCCTTCTCCCACAGCCGCCCTGGGTACGCTGGACTTCAGTCTGCTCTATGACCAGGAGAACAACGCACTGCATTGCACCATCAGCAAGGCCAAGGTAAGCCCTGCACCAGCCGCAGCGCTGGGTTTGGAAGCAGGCAGGGTCCTGCCCATCCCTTCTGTCCAGGTCTCCTTGTTGTCCCTGCTCTATGGATAGAATAGTGGGATATTCTGCGGGTTGGAGTGGAATTACAGAAAGACAGGCAGCTTTTAGAGACTGGGAGGGGTCGCTGAGGAAGGGGGCGGTCTAAGGGGTTGTCTTTCAGTGGGGGGGAGTGAGGGAGGTTGGATTCCACTGTCCCTGGGTCTCCCCACTCCAAAGGCTCCTAGGCTTCCTAGAATCCCCAAGAAGTTCCTATGCTGGAAGCCACAGGTACCAATGAAGAAGCTAGGCTCTAGGCAGGGTGGTAGCCATTGGGTCTGAGCCCCAGAGGCCCTCTGAGCCTTGCTGTGGAGAGCCATGGACATCTATATACCCAGAGAGGCCGGTCAGACCCTATTCCCTGTGCTCCTCTGTGGCTCTGCTTTTTGAACCTGTGTCTGTTCCATGGTCTCAACCATATTGTTCCCTCACACTGCTCCCTCTGGGAGAAAGGTGCCAAAGCTGATGTTTTCCAGAAAGGTAAGGGCCCGTGTGGCCATTAGAGAGCCTTGTAGGGCTGTGGAAGGGTCTGGGCCAGCCCAGCACACATGGAATAGCTTCCACGTGCTGCCTGGCCTAGACCTCACTTAGCACCCCCAACCTGTAGCATCTTTCTGCCCTTCTCTCTGACCCGGCTTGCCACTGAGGGGCTGCCCTTGGCTCTGTGCCTAGAGGGACACCCCATGCCATATCTCTACCCAACCCGGGTCATTCATATGAACTGCCATGGGCAATTATGAGAACCATCTACATTGGGCTCAAGGCCCAGGTTGGGTACTTGAAGGCCCAGCTACTCCATCCTACATTCCTGCTTGCTCCTCTGATACCTTTTTAGGCTGTGATAGCCCAACAGAGCTGAGCATCTGGTGACCCCAGCCTGGCAAGGGAGAGGCAGGCTGCAGGGCCAGGCAGAGCCCATCCTACCCTTTCTCCTAGTTTAGCAGAGCTTGTCCGTGCTCGGGGTCCAGCTGTCAGATCAGTTGGGTAGAGCCCAGCTTCTTCGGCCCCCATCTCAGAGCCTAGGGTTCCTATGGCTGCCTTCCCTCTGCTCCAGGGGTGTGTGTGTGTGTGCGCGTACATGTATGTGCGTGCGTGTGTGCGTGCGTGTGTGTGCGTGTGTATATCTGAGCCTGTGTGCACAGATCTACATGGGTGCTGGTATACACAGAGGTGAGGACCAGAGGCCTACGAATCGTGGTGACCCTGTTCTTCTCTGTAAGTGTCAACAAAAAGGAAGACAAGCGTGGGAAATATTGAGGCCCCAGAGGGGAGCCACAGAGCATAAGCTGAAGCAAGGTTCACACTCAGAGCCTCATGGGAATCCATGGTATATGGACTTCCCAGGCTGCACTCTGACTTGGTGTCTTAGTTAATTTTCTGTTGCTATGATAAAACACTGACCAAAAGCTACTTAGGAAGGAAAGGGCTTAGTTTATCTTCCAGCTTGTAGTTCATCCTCCAGGGAAGTTGGGGCTAGTACCCGGAGGCAGGAGCTGATGTAGAGTCCAGTAAGGAGTACTGCTTACTGGCTTGTTCTTCATGGCTTACTTTCATCTTAGACACGCCCAGGACCATCAGCCCAGAGGTAGTACTGCCCATAGTGACTGGGTCTTCCCACAGCAGACATCAAGAAAATGCATCATGCTGGGCGGTGGTGGCGGTGCACACCTGCCTTTAGTCCCAGCACTTGGGAGGCAGAGGCAGGCAGATTTCTGAGTTCAAGGCCAGCCTGGTCTACACTGTGAGTTCCAGGACAGCCAGGGCTACATAGAGAAACCCTGTCTCAAAAAAAAAAAAAAAAAAGGAAGAAAGAAAGAGAGAGAAAAGAAAAGAAAAGGAAATGCATCATGGTCCTGTCCATAGACCAATCTAGCAGGACATTTTCTCTTCTCAAATGACCCCACCTTGTATAAAGTTGACATAAAACTAACCATGTCACTTGGTCACCTTCATCCCCCAGGAGAGGATGTATCTCAGTTTGTAATCTGTAACAGGACTCACCTCACATCCGGTGTGGCCAATGAGCCAGGTAGGAATAATACACTTGGCACCCAGCACTTTGTCTTAACACTGTCTTGCAGGGTACTGCCAGGAGACATGGCTCCCCACAGGTAAACTTAGGGCTCACCTTTCCAAGCAGTGTCCAGGAAAACCCCAACAGAGCCACAGCACTGGGAGACCAATGTTACTTCTTTTTTTGTTTTGTTTTGTTTTTTCGAGACAGGGTTTCTCTGTGTAGCCCTGGCTGTCCTGGAACTCACTCTGTAGACCAGGTTGGCCTCGAACTCAGAAATCTGCCTGCCTCTGCCTCCCAAGTGCTGGGATTAAAGGCATACACCACCACAGCTCAGCCAGTGTTACTTCTTAACTGTTATAAAATATCAGACACATGAAACTTAGCAGCGGGATGCTGGGCCCACTCCAATGACTATGTTACATCCCCACTGGCCATCCCAGAGCCTCTCAGCCTGCCAAGCTGAAAAGTCTTGCCCTCAGAACAGCTGCCTATCTCCCCTTGCCTCTCCTCACTGGCCCAAGCTACCCCTCCCTTTTGTCTCCAGGGACCTTATAGGGACAAAGTCTTGCATTTCTGTCCCTGTGCACCAGGCCATCTCACCATATGGTGTCTCTCTAGGTTGAGCACTAAGAGCCCCAGCTTTGACTATCCAAAAGTTCCAGTCCCTAATACGTAGCAAACAATAGCCTCTGGGCAGCACAGGGACAAGAGTCCATCCTCTATAGGCCAGGTCCTTCCTGTCCCCTCAATGCTAGTAGTATGGCCCCATACAGCACCTCCCTGCCCATCTCTGAGACAATGGCACCTGCCTTTATTCCTTGGAAACATGATAAACTGATGGGATCTGCCTGAGACAACCCCTTTCCTACCTGTGACTGAGCACAGCCTCCTGCCCCTCTTCTGGATTCAGTCAGCTCCTAGGGGGTGTCCACATAGGCTCCTGAAGGACAGACCCCAGACTCAGGGACAGGGAGACCGCCTGAGCTAGAGTCACTGTATGAACGCAGCCATCATCCCTTGTGTCTACCTCAGTGTGTGTGGTGCTTTGGGATGCCCAGGGATCTGCTAGATAGACAGGTGTGAAAGTAACATCAGGGACCACATCATAGACTAGGGAACTAATGGGCAGAGCATGCCTCATCACCACCTTACACAACAGCTGTCTCTGTCGTAGCCAGCCCTTATGGATGCCCTGGGCCTCAGAAGTTGGACTTCTGTGGACTTGCACTATCTCTGATCAGTCTCCTGCCTCAAAGATCTACAAGGGCAAAGAGGAACCAGTGAAAATGTTGTAAACATGATAAGCAAATGTGCAGGAATTAGAAACAAAATGGGAACCCTCAGTTGTCCCCTACTTAGGCTGGGCTCCCAGATAACCTCAGGACAGCTGCCCATACTCCTTGGGGATGAGGAGCTGGCAGGGGGTATGAACGGCCACCATTACCAAGGCACACACACTGCCCCCAGGTCAAGCCCCAGTAGTTCTGAACCTAGCTTAAATCTCCACCCTTAACCCAGCTACTTCTCCGACATCTTCTGGGGGGTGGAGGGGGAGTCCCACCCATTCGCCCTGCACCTGCATTCCTCCTTGCTCTGTTCCACTCAGACTGTGGGAATGATTAACTCTTTACTTGTGATAAAGCTGAGACTGCTATGTGTCTGTTCCACTAACTAGGAAGTTCATGGGCCTGGGGCCACACAGAAGAGAAATGATGGGTGGGTGTGTGGGTGGGTTCCCCACCTGAAAGCTCCTCCAAGCCCATAGAACTGGACCTGGAAGAAAGATCTGGGGCACGGTCTTAGGGCTTTACTGTTGTGAACAGGTACTATGACCAAGGCAACTCTTATAAAGGACAACATTTAATTGGAGTTGGCTGGCAGGTTCAGAAGTTCAGTCCATTATCATCAAGGTGGGAGCATGGCAGAGTCCAGGTAGATGTGGGGCTGGAGGAGCTGAGAGTTCCTCCTCTTGTTCTGAAGGCAGCTAGGGAAAGATGGGTTTTAAAGCCCACACCCACAGTGACACTCTTTCTCCAACAAGGCCACACCCACTCCAACAAGACCACATCTCCATATAGTGTCACTCCCTGTGCCAAGCATATTCAAACTACCACAGGCACCTGCCCAGGAATGGAGCCACTCCAGGTGTGTGCATCTGGAACGTAGGCCATGTACACCTCTGCTGCCTCCCTATTCCAGAGGCCTTCAGCACCAGAAAGAAGTAAACATAATTCCCAGGCCACTGTGAGTCTCCTGCCCTGAGTTGTACATTCCTGGGCTGGCAAAAGAAACTGAAGTCAAAGTTAGCGAGGGGTGCCATCTTGTGGAAGTACAGCCCATGGCAGGCAGCCTGTGACTTCTAGGGACACCAAGCAGCAAATGCAGAATGGCAAACGCAGAAGGAAATGGCAGCTGACCTCCTTGGAATGAAGTGCCTTCTCAGCATCCACAGGAATGTAGGGATGAATGTACAGCCAATCCTGGAGACTTGGGGTCAGAGAGGGAAGACTCAACGAGGAGTGGCGTCTGGAAAGTGGGGAGAGAGACAGGCCTCCCCAAGTTTAGAGCGAGGTGTCTCTTCTGGGTTCAGTTTGTCAAGAAAATAGGAAGCGAAAGGACGGGGGGAGAGGGGGCAGAGTGTGGGGGAGGGAAGCCTTCCCCAGCACTGATAGGTCCTATCTTCAGGGAATTGGAAATGTCAGAGAGGACACCCCACTTAGCAGGCCTCTTGCTTCCTGTCTCTCAACTCACACCCTCTCTGGTCTCTGCTCAGGGCCTGAAGCCGATGGACCACAATGGACTGGCTGATCCCTACGTCAAACTACACCTGCTGCCTGGAGCCAGCAAGGTGAGGGCTTCCGCCCCAGGCATGGCCCTGGCTTGGCACTCATGGCCTCCCTGGAACCTTGAGAGTCCATTACCTATCTGCTAAGTGGGCCCCAGAAAATGTCCAGTTTACATTTCCTATGAGGCCATTTTAGCCTGAGGTTCATATTACACCTAAAAAAGAAAAGAACTCCTTGGGGTCATATGTGACAACCCATGCCTTTAATGTAGCACTCAGGAGGCAGAGGCAATAGATAGATCTCTATGTGTTAAAGGTCAGACAGGCCTACATACATAGTGAAGCTCAGGCCAGCTCACCCCGGGATGCAGGGGTGCATAGCGCCTGCCTGCAGGACCTTCAGTGTATTGATGGCCCCTGCTGTGGCATCACAATGGGGACACAGAACCCCCTATTCCTGCTCCCCTGCCGGTGACCCAGCACAGAGGCAATATTTCACCCATAAGGCTTTCACTAAGAAAGTGTGGGTTCGGGCTGGAGAGATGTGTCAGTGGTTAAGAGCATTGACTGCTCTTCCAAAGGTCCTGAGTTCAAATCACATGGTGGCTCACAACCATCCATAATGAGATCTAACACTCTCTTTTGGAGTGTCCAAAGACCACTACAGTGTACTTTCATATAATAAATAAATAAATCTTAAAAAAGAAAGAAAGAAGAAGAAAAAAGAAAGTGTGGGTTCCAGGCAGAATGAAGACCCTGAGTAAAGAGGAGGGAACAAAGGTGATCCAGGAAAGTGGTCTGGTTGCGCCATTAGCTCTGTTGTAACAGTGGGGAAGAGGGCTAGGGCTGCTTGATTTAGGCTAATGGACATTTCAACTTCCCAATTGGAATGAGTCACATAGCAACCTCCCATTCCCTTCAGGACCACCCCATAGCTACCACATCTGTCCTGCTGCTGTTGCCAGAGTCTGGGGGCAGAATGCTTCTCACATTAGCTTTCTGTGGTTACCTCAACAAATTCCCACCGCTTGGCCATTTAAAACATGCCCATCACCTGCCTGGTCTGTCAGTTGTCAGCCAGGCAGATTGCACTGACTGGACCAGAGGTCAAGATGCCAGCAGGACTGTGTCCATTCTGGGGACAGTCATTCCCTCTCCTTTCCAAGTAGAGGCTGCACACTTCCCCCAGCTGAACTCCCAGCTGAGCCAGTCCTGTCTCTCCTGGCTCCTCTTTTGCTGCTAATGACCTCCATGACCACAGGGGCTATTCGCATGCCTCCAGTAAGCTTGCTGTTTTTAAGTCAGCTAGTTAACATTGTCGGTTCCACCTTCTGCCTCAGGTCTCCTCCCCTGTGTCAGATAGTACTTCTATGAATGGAAGGACCAGACCTGGCCTGCCAGCTCTGAGGCGACACTCATTCAGGACCAAAATAAGATCACTCTGTCTTTTTTCCAGGCAAATAAGCTCAGAACAAAAACTCTACGGAACACTCTGAACCCCTCATGGAACGAGACCCTCACTTATTACGGGATCACGGACGAGGACATGATTCGAAAGACCCTGAGGTGGGTGAGGGCCCCTGTGCCTACACCCCACCCGGGAACACCCTACCACTTGTGAATTCCCACTGACTGTGGAAGCCAATCACCCCCAGGATCTCCGTGTGTGATGAGGACAAATTCCGCCACAATGAGTTCATCGGAGAGACTCGAGTGCCCCTGAAGAAGCTGAAACCCAACCACACCAAGACGTTCAGCATCTGCCTGGAGAAGCAGCTGCCGGTGAGTGAAGGAAGGCTCCGGCACCCCAGCTGTGCGGGAGTTTACAGAGCAGCTACTATGTGCCAATACTATGTTCCAGGCACAGTTGCAGGGAGATGGAGGGCACTTGCTTCCTGTTGGTGGCACAGGAGTGGGGTTAATTCATGGAGCAGAGAGCATAGTGGAGGGGGCAGATCTAGGAGGGGACATCACAGAAGTGGCAGGGGATCACTACACTTTCCACAAGTGACAAGGTAACAATTCTTGTGGTGCTGAGGGCCAAATCTAAGAGCTGAGTGAATGGGAAGCACCCTTCCACTGAGCTACATCCCAGCCCTTTGAAATTTTTACTTTTAGAAATTCTTTTAAATGTTCATGTGTATGTAATGTAGTGTGTATGACTGTGTGTGTGTGTGAGTGTGTATATGTATGTGCATGTACGTAGTCTATGCGAGGGTGTATATAGTGGGCAGATGTACGTATGTGTAGGCTTGTATGTGACATAATGTGTATGAGTATGTAGTATATGTGGGTGTGCGCCTGTATATAATGTAGTGTGTGTGCGTGTATACATATGTGTGCGTACATTCGTGCGTCTGTATGTGTGTTTAGTCTATGAATGTGTGTGCAGTGGGTAGATATGTAAATGTGTAGGCTTGTATTAACATAATATGTATGAGTATGTGCAGGGGGGTGTGTGTGTAATGTATGTGTCTGTGTCTAATGTATGTGTCTGCCTATATATAACATACTGTGTATGAGTATATACATGTGTGTGCATGTGTACAAGTGTATGTGTGTGTAGCCTGAGTGTGTGTAGTGGGTAGATGTGTGAATGTGTAGACTTGTATGTAATTTAGTGTGTGTGAGTATGTACGTGTGTGTGTGTATGTGTGTGTATGTAGTCTATGTGAGTGTGTGTGCAGTGGACAGATGTGTGAATGTCATCAACACGGAGTGTCTTCTTTGACTGCTCTCCACCTCATATTTTTTGGGGGGGAGGATAGTTCCAGACAGGGTTTCTCTGTGTAGCCCTAGCTGTCCTGGAACTCACTCTGTAGACCAGGCTGGCCTTGAACTCAGAAATCTGCCTGCCTCTGCCTCCCAAGTGCTGGGATTAAAGGCATGCACTACCACTGCCCAGCATCACCTCAGTTTTTGAGACAGGGTTTCCCACTGAACCCAGCGCTCACTAACCACTCATACTGGGACTCTCCTGTGTCTACCTCCCCCAGTGCTAGGATTATAGATTTGAGCCACCAAGCCCAACTTTCCAATGACGCTGAGGATCCATTCTTATACAGCAGCCATCCCACCTACCCACCCCAAAACAGAATCTCTCTAAATTCCCCAGGCTGGCCTTTAACTTCCTCTATAACTCAGATTGGCAGTAAACTCTTTTTTCTGTTTTCTTTTGTTTGTTTGTTTTTTATATTCGTCATGATTTCTCTGTGTAGCCTTGGCTGTCAAGGAACTCACTCTGTACACCAGGCTGGCCTTGAACTCAGAGATCTGTCTGCTTCTGGGATAAAGCTGGATGGCTTCCTCCACCACCTGGCTGTCCATGAACTCTTGATCCTCCCATCTCAGCTTCCTTAGTTCCTTTAACAAGCTCCCTGCCTGATGTGCTCAGAATGGCCAAAAGCAGAGAGAGGTGAGGGTTGAGCCAAGAACCAGATAAAATAGACTGGATGGAGACAAAGGCCTGCCATCAGGGAAGTTCCAGGTCTGGGGAGCCTTCACTAAGGACAACTCGATTGGAGCGTGTTAGGCCAGGAGAGCTGTGAGATGCCCAGCGGAGACAGCACAGAATTCTCTCTGAGACATTGTAATTGTTCAGCATGATGTCAGAACAAATTTGGCCCCTTGTTGTCTCCAGCAGCTGAGCCCATCCAGAGCCTTGGTGCCTGTTCCTTTCCAATCACTCTCCAGTTTGCCTTCTCTCCCATCTCTCCTTCCTCTGGTTTGTAGGGCAGAGGGTCTAAGAAGCCCCAATGCTCAAGGCTAAAGACAGGCTAAGCCTTTTATCTCCCAGTGTTCAGGACATGACTGTCTCCCCAAAGCCAAACAGAAGCAGCCCAGCATTTAATCTCTGTATGCCGGGCCTGGCAGGATCTAGACCGTAGGACAATGCTACTCCAAAAGCTGGACTCAAGTCCAGCCCTTAGAATCCACCCAGAAGCCAAGACAATGCCTTTGTGTGTAGCTTTCTCAAACTGTATTCTCGTGTCACATTCTCTCCACTCAGGTGTATGCAGGATGGGTAGAACCCTCGATGTCACTTGGCAGAGGTGACCCAAAATTTCCAAATGGCCTACACCTCTCAGGAGGGCACTACCAGCTCCCATATCCAAGTTCTGACCTCAGACTAAACAAAACTCTGTGCACATGGGTGCATGAATGCTTATGGAGTATATGTGCACATGCGCACTATGTATACATGTATGTACATGTATGTGAATGAGCATGCATGAGTATGTGCTAAGTATTCCAGAGGCATCTTCAGCCATTGCTGAGCATCCCTTGAATTTGCTTTTTGCTCATTGGCCAGTTTGTGGGTACACAGGGACCCCAGGGGTGGTACTTGGGATGACCAAGTTGTAAGAACATATTTTTTTGTGTTTTAGATTTTATACTCAATAATTACTTTTTCTAAGTAGATAGCTGGTTCAATGGCTGTCATATGAAACAATGCAAAGTATGGTAGTGTCGTCTGCCTTTGAGAAAACCTCTACTTGTATATACTACATGGAGAGCCTAGAATCCCACACCTGCTCCATTGGTCATAACTGCCTGAGTACTGGGTTTAGAAGGATGCCAAGGTTGTGTTTGAATTCAAGGTAAATGCTCGGATCAATTAGCCATGTCTGCTCTGAGCACGAAACTTGGAGAAAGGCCTGTGGGTCACAGGCCTCCCTTCCTCAGCTCACAGGACTCCCGTCTCCGGGAAGATTTGGACATGACCACATGGGGATTCAGATCAATCCCAAGCAGAGCACAGCTGAAAGCAAAGGCTGAGACTGTCCAAGAAGGTTCTAGCAGAACCCCCAGGAGGGACTCTTAGGGGACATGAGCCTCCAGCTGAGCATGTCTGGATGATTTTACTGGAGTACAGGAAATGGAGAAGAGTCCAGCTGTCAGGACAAGGAGGGAACAACCACCCACCTCCCTTGCAAACTTTCTGGGAGTGGGTGGAGCTGAGCAAAGACATGGAAGAGGTCACCAGCTCGATGCTAAAGTCCACAAAGAAGGCTCATTTGAGTGTGAAAAGGGACACAGCATGCTGGGTGACTTCCTACCCTGGTGACAAATGCATCAGGCTCTGCAGATCAAGCGATCTCTGTCACTGCCACTCACTTCTCTCGCAGTAGGCCATAGCAGCTACAGGAGAAATGGAAATTGGAGTGGGGGACAGGCTGTACTCCAGAAAAATTATACTTAAGGATACAGAAGTCGCTTGTCTGCCTTCCCTTACTACCTCCTGACCTACCTTCCTTTCTTTTTTCCTTCCTTCCTCCCTTCCTTCCCAAGCTAGAGATGGACCCAAGAACCTCACTTGGCAAGTGCTAACCACTGGACAATATTACCAGCCCTCTGGGTTTCATGCATCTTTTCCATCCAAGCCTAGCTGCTCACCTCAGCAGGTGGACACGAGGGGAGCCGATTAGGGACAGCCTCACTGTCTGCTTAGCCAAAAGGTAGAAGCAGACAGGAATAGCAGAGTGACCATCCTCTCCTGCAGGTGGACAAGGCAGAGGACAAGTCCCTGGAGGAGCGAGGCCGCATCCTCATCTCCCTCAAGTACAGCTCACAGAAGCAGGGCCTGCTGGTGGGCATCGTGCGCTGTGCACACCTGGCTGCCATGGATGCTAACGGCTACTCGGACCCCTATGTGAAAACGTGAGTGTGCGGCCAGGCCTGAGCTTGACTCCCCTGCTCACCTGGGAGAACCAGAGTCCTGTATGGCTGGAGCCAGAGCCCAGCATGACAGGTGCTAAGGGGGTTTCCTCAGAGTAACTGGCTTTGTCCACCAGGGTGTTTTCTTCTGGGTTCCTTTTGTGATGCTGGGGCTAAGCACAGCCATCTCATTTCATAGATGGGGAAACTAGAGCCTGCAGAAGGTCACCCAGTAGGAGAGAGAATAGCTATCTCTTTTTGGACATAGGGGACATGGTCACATGTATTCCAGGATGACCTTGAATTTACTGTGTAACCAGATTACATGGATCTTCAGATCCTACTTCCTCTACCTCAAATGTGATCACTGCAACTGATGGTGTGAACTGCCACACATGGGCATCCAGTGCTGGAGATCAAACCTGGGTCCAGCCATACAAGCTCACAAGCAAGTTCTAGGAAGAGGCAGGCCCAGTGCCCAGAGCCAGGAGGTTTGGGAAGCTGGCAAGAGACCTTTGCCAAGTCTTCCTGTGCGCCCAGAGCCTGTGTCTCCCCTTCCTAACACTGATAGTAAAGCTACGAATAGACACTGGCTGGGGATTGTACCAGTGGCCTGGGTTCCTCAGGAGTAGATCTGGATGGGGTTAGGCTGCTCTTAGAGATCCAGGAGGCAGGTAGAAGGGAAGAGCAGTGGCCTGTTGGAGAAGAAGGGGGTAAGTGCCACAGAACCCACCTTTAGTGCTGGACACACTTCATAATAGTGTAAATGTCATCTGCATTCACAGGGATACTCTCCTGAGAAGAGCCTTGGGAAGAATTCAGCTAGACTCATAACTACCTGTAACTTCAGTTCCCAGGGGCTCTGGTGCCACCGTCTGGTCTCAGAGGGAACCAGATGTCTACAGGGTGCACATAGACACATGCAGGTGCTCACTCACATATATACATGAAATAAAGATTTAAAAATATAAAAGAGTTCAAGGCCAGCCTGGTCTACAGAGTGAGTTCCAGGATAGCCAGGGCTATACAGAGAAACCCTGTCTCGGAAAAAAAAAAATCTAAAAGAAAAAAAAGCTTTCTTCTAAGCACGTGTAGACTTTCCTTTGCTATTAGTCCCTAAGCTACAGAGTAATGGTCGTGCAGGCAGCGTTTGCAGTGGCCGAGGTATCATACAGGATTGAGAGGGGACTTAGAAGTCTATAGCATGCCATGGAGGGGTCTGTGCAGATGCCAACCCATTTTGTGTAAGGCATCTATAGATGTGCCACCATCCACAGGCACCGAGGGCCATGCAGAGCACTCCTGAGTGGAGACAGGGAGGCACAGAGCAGTGGCATTGGAGGGTCACCAAATGTGTCACCTCCACCTGTAACGCTGCATTTCTCTTCAGACAGAAATGAGATGTAGAACCAACATGGCATGAACCTTTGAAATCGTGTTCAGTGCTAATCTGCTGGGTAAACTCCAACTCCAGGTCATGTGAGAGGTGACCCAGAACCCAGATCTCCCTTGGTGCTGACTTACACAAGCAAAGTGACTGAAGCCCTAGCAGGATGCTTTTTGAGGCTCGGGACTCTTTCCTGCCATGGGAAACATATCAACATGCCATCTGCCCTCTGAGTAAAGATGGAGAAAGGCTGCAGAGATTCAGTACAAGTGAAGTTCCTCCTTTGCAGGGGCAGGGGCTGAGGCAGGATCTCACTATGGACCCTAGGCAAGCCACAAACTTGTGATCTTCCTGCCTCAGCCTTCCAAGAACTGGAATTACAGGCATGTGCCACCAAATCCAGCCTTCACCTGGTTGAATCTAAGGGTCTGGGACCAGTGGATGTGAAAAGCCAGCTGTTTTGCACTTTCCCAGAATTTCCATAGCTCCAGGCATCCTCTGGCCTGTTGTCTATCCCAGTAGTATCTCCTTTTCCTGATACCACATCAAGCATCATATGATGCTGCTTGGTTGAGCTTCTCCCTGCAATGAATGATTTGACTAAGAGCCACCCACAAGGTATATACAGTAGGGATGCCATCTTTGATATGGCTGCATTATAGCTTTTGTTTTTGTACAGAAAACATGAATTAATTGTTCATCAGTTTACTAGTTGAAGACCACACAGGCTGTTTCAATTTTGAATGGTTGTGTGAACTGGCCATTAACCGGTATTGTGTAAGCCAGGTTCCACAATGCACATATGGCCTCTTAGCACTTAGGAGGTAGAGGCAGAAGAATGGAGCATTCAAGGCCAGTCTAGACTACACACTGAGAACCAGGGAAGCCAAGCCATATAGCAAGACTAACTGTGTCACAAATACAAAAACAACCCCACAAGTATCATATACATCTTCATTCTGCTCCCTTTGTCACCACCGTTTGCTAACACATACTTTGTAATGTGTGTTTTGACAAACCAGTATCGTTCATATAACAGACCCTCAGCTTGAAACTGGATGTGATGATCATGTCTGTAATTCTATCACTTAGAAAGTAGAGGCAGGAGGATCAGGAGTCAAGGTCATCCTAACCATCCTAGGAGACTGAAAAGAATGTGTGCATGTGGAGATCAGGGGACAACCGGTAGGAGTCCTTTCTCTCCTTCCATCTTGTGTGCTCCGAGGGCATCAAACTCATGAACTCACATGGGTGGGCCATTCGAATGTGAAGCTCGAAGCAACCTGCTGAGCCTGCAGAAAGGATTTTGAACAAAAGCACTCAGCTTTTTCAAGGGCAACATTTGGCAAAAACCAGACAACAAATTTGACTCTGGTCAGTATGCCTTTGGGCATGTTAACCCTCTACATTGACTGTGTTGAGGTTCCCAGTGCCACCCAGTGTACAGAAATAAGGGTGCATGCCTTTAATCCAAGCACTCGGGAGGCAGAGGCAGGCAGATTTCTGAGTTCGAGGCCAGCCTAGGCTAGCCTCACACTCATAGATCTGCCTGCCTCTGCTCCTGAGTGCTAGTTTGAAGGCATGAACCACCAGCCCAAGCACCACTCTTGCCAGTTGTGTGACCTTTGGGCATGTCACTCCACCTCTCCGGGCCTAGGGAATTAAAGTTCAAGAAGAGAAAGGCATGAGCTTCACCAAGCCTCCAGAGGAATGAATCCTGATAACTGGCAAGAGAACCTTCCTCAAGGCGTACTGCAATAACCCCAATGCCCTACTCCCCCTCCCAAAAAAAAAAACCGACAATTCCTGAACAAGTGACAAACTCTGGTTTATAAAACTGGCTTTCCTATGGGAGCCTCAAACTTTGTAAAGATCCTATTTCCAAAGCCAGGCAGTGATGGCGCACACCTTTAATCCCAGCACTTGGGAGGCAGAGGCAGGCGGATTTCTGAGTTCCAGGCCAGCCTGGTCTACAGAGTGAGTTCCAGGACAGCCAGGGCTATACAGAGAAACCCTGTCTCGAAACACCAAACCAAACCAAAACAAACAAACAAAAAAAGATCCTATTTCCAGAGAATAGAAACATTCTCTTCTGAGAAGGCAGGCGTGTTTGGGTAACCCTGCATTCCCCACAGGTGGGCAGGCTAGGGTCTACAGGTTAGGACAAAGGTGACCAGGGATGCATCTCCAGGGTAGAGCCCCATAGCATTCTGCTAGCACCTTCTGCAGCTCACAGCTCGCCCAGCCTCTCATTGTCTCCAATTATCATTGCAGATATCTGAAGCCAGATGTAGACAAGAAATCCAAGCATAAGACTGCAGTGAAGAAGAAAACACTAAACCCAGAATTCAATGAGGTATGGCCAGGGGCTGCAGGGCTTCATGAGAGTTGTGGGGCTAGCCTGGGCTTGGTGGGGGTCTGGAGGGACCTGTCTTCAAAGGGGTCCTGTGGGAACTGGGACTCGGTAAGAGAGGGTGGACAGCAGCTGCCAGAAGAGCCCTCGGCCATGGTGGGTAGACTCTACCAGACTACTCAGCAATGGAGACCTTCTAAAAGGTTGACATTGATGCAGATGGGGGTGAAAAGAGAGAATGTTGAGCAGCTCCTGAGTGACCTTCTAGATGACAGGGTTGGGAAGGGAGATGTGAACAGAATGAGGAGACACCCTGGGTAGGCTGTGGAGACTCAAGACATCCCAGCAGGTGTGTCAAGACAGCTCTGAACACAGTGAACCCAATACCATAAGTTTGTAAGTCAATTGCACGGGTCTCAAGCATGAACTTTGTAGATGAGGTCATGGCACAACACCTAAAGTGAAGGCACACCCACTAGGACTACTGGCAGAACAGGACAGTGGGTGCCCAGGTCCTCAGAGCAGAAGGTGGGTCACAGACTGAGTTGGAAAGAAGAGCAGATTCACGGCCATGGATTTACGGGCAGAGGTGACAGCAGGTGCTTGGGAAGCAAGGCCAGCCCCAGAGGATGACAGGATCTGCTAGACAATTCATTGCAGCCAGGGTCTCTGCAGCATCTGGGAGTGGCCTGAGGGACAGGAGGGCATGTGGGTGGAGGGAGGAGCCTGCTTAGCCTCCCTTCAGGTAGAAGTGGGCAACTTGGTTCGAGTGGACCCCCCCCACTGACCACCTCAATGCTTCAGCGCATCACAGACCTCTCAGCCAAGTGGCCTTGGTGCTAACCCCCTCTTCTGACCAGCAGGAGTTCTGTTATGAGATCAAGCATGGAGACCTGGCCAAAAAGACCCTGGAGGTCACTGTCTGGGATTATGACATTGGAAAATCCAATGATTTCATCGGTAAGGACTCTGAAGGGATGGCCACTTAGCTGTGTGCCTGTCTGAGAACCACGTACCCTTAGTAAATGGGATCTCAGTCACTCTCCAAACTATACCCATGTGACAGAAGACAGGCCCAGGGAGGGGAGGAAGCCTGGGAAGGCCTCACAGCATGTGGTGACATAGAATGATGACACCAGCACCCAAGGCTCAGCACGCAGAGCCCATGTGACCACAAGTTTCTGGTGGGCATGACATTGATACACAGTAGGCCACTGTAGCCCTTTCTTCTCTTTTTACTCCCTACTATGTGCCATGGAACCCTGCCCACACTGTTCTGGTCCCTGGTAGAGGAAAACCATGACATCAAACACTGGGTCAAGTGGACAGGATGTGGCTGGAAGCTAGGGACAGTCCACACACAAATGGGCAAGAGGAAAGGCCTGGACACTGGGGTCACTGAGCTGCCCCTCTGGTCTCTTCTACAGGTGGAGTGGTTCTGGGCATCAATGCCAAGGGTGAGCGCCTGAAGCACTGGTTTGACTGCCTGAAGAACAAGGACAAGAGGATTGAGCGTTGGCACACGCTCACCAATGAGCTCCCAGGGGCTGTACTCAGCGACTGACTGTCCCATCTGCTGCCACCCACCCTTGCCGCCCAGCCCACACAGGTCCAACCCTGGGCTTTCTCAGCTGTCACCAAGGGCTGTGACCCTCACAATGGGCAAGATCCAGGTTGTCTGCTCGGACATAGCCACTGCAGCCCCTGCTAGGAGGCTAGGAGGCCAAGAGCACCCAGCCTCCCTCAGAGGGACAGGAAAACACAACATGAAACCTGTTTCAGCTCCCCTGCCATCTAAGAGGGCCAGAGCTGGGAGGAATCCTCAGCCTCAGCTCTGTCCAGAGGAAGGGCTATCTACAGTGAGGACCTATTGGAGGTGAGGGGTGGAACCCTGCAAGCACAGAAATGGGAGTACTCTGGCCTCCTGGAGACCACAGGGGGAGGACTATGGGCAGGCAGAGCCCAGGACTCCAGGATAGACAATGTAGCCAGCTGGAACTTCCAACTTGTTTGTGCCTGACATTGATGGACAGAGAGACTCCATGAGCCTCTGGGGTAGGGATTCTCAGTCTAGCAGGGCATCTGGGTGGACATATTGCTACAAAGGGATAAGGTATACCAGGACCAGCCAGTTGTCTGCAGGGGCTGTGGGTACTACTGACCGCTGAAGGGTGGAGGGCAGGGAAGGCATCCTGGGAGATCAGGGCCCCAGCAGAGTCTTGATAAAACAGCTGTGGCTTGAAAGCTAGGAGAAAACCAAATACAGACAAGAGGAGGCCTGAAAAAGGGTACCAAGGGACAGGGAGCCATGGGGGCCTGGGAGCCTAGGGTTACCCTGGAGCAGCATAGGGTTCTTAAGCAGGAGCTGGCCTTGGGGATGTGTACCAGCACTCGGGAAACTGAATGTTCAAACCCAGGCTCTCCCATTTGATCTTGCTCCTAAAGGGCCTCAATGCACACTGCTCTTGTTCTCAGCATAAATATCCAGTCAGCTTCAAGGGAAAGAGAAAGGGATGCTACTAACATGGAAAGAGACAAGCATCCCTCCTGCCCACCCGTCCTTCCCTCCCTCATCCCCTTAGCTCAGGCTGGTGTTAGGCCCCTCACGGCTACCTATGGCATCCTGGCCCTATCAAAACAGCTGGCTGCCTTCAGGACTAGCAGTGGAAAATAGCCTTGTTTGGGGGAAGGCTGGGGGTGGGGGGTGGGGTTCTGCCCTCAGGAGCTGAGAGCTCTGGCCTATCTAGGAAAGGGTGGGACACTGGTCAATCTTGAAGCTCCCAACTGCCTCGTGCCAACTGGGATTCAGGAGCACAGGGGGAACAGGGAACCCAGGAGTCCCGCCATCATCTCAGAGCCCCGGTTTCCTCAACCCATCACCGGGTGATAAGACGCTAGGGTCCCGCCCTTTAGAAGCCTGGACCTCTCCTACATCTGAAATAAGGACTCAGAGCCCTAGGGCATGATTCCAATCCAGAGTGCTCACCAGCCTTCCCTAGTTAGCAGGGAAATAGGTCTCTAGCCCTCCACAGCACCAAGTCACCTGTTAGTCGTAGAGACTGGGTTTCCCTCTTGAAAAGGTGTCGCCTATGTTACTGAATTGGCAAGGGCCTTCTTATTGAATTCTATGTGGTGGGAGGCGTGGTCAACCCATTTTATAAATGAAATGGTCCCACAGTCCTTGATGGGCCACCAAGGTGGGAAATGCTGAAGCAAAATTCCAAGCCCTTGCACTGTCTGAGGATGAGGACTCCCAGGTCCCTCCCTCCTGAGTTATTGAGGCTTGGTGACATCTGTTACAGAGAAGTCTTGTTATTGTCGGCCACCTTACCCTCTAGCTGGCTGTGAAATCATCTGTGCCATTTGGGATTTGCCAAAAGGCCACAGCCAAGCCCTAAACTCAGCTGTCCCATCCCCAGCCTGAGGTCAAGGGGCTTAGAGGACAGGCCTGATGTTTTCCTCATACAGCTAGAAACGGGAGCAGCGCCTGGTTGAGCTGTGAGTAACTGAGATTTTTGCCTTTTGGGGTGTTTTGTTCAAAGAGGAGCCTGGAAACCTCCTGAAGATACAGAAACGTTTATTAGGCATGAGGTGACTGAGGCTCAGCAAAAGAACAGGACTCAGGTGGACAAGAAGCCTGGATCCCTCTGTTGCCCCAGGCAGTTAATGGGCTTGGGCCTCAATGATGATCCTTGCTAATCCCAGGGACAGGCAGGGTGGGCAGCAGGGCTTCTAGCCACCTCACGTGTAAGGTGAGCCCACTAAAAAGTGATGGAACTTTCCCGAGATCTTGGAACGTTTCTAAATCCCCAGTACATAACATCTCTACTAACGGGGAAAAGCCCTTTGAGAAGTTGCAGAGTCAGTTCAATCTTTCATTCCAAACAAGTATCGTCCTTCTGGCCCATCAGCGTTGCTAAGAGGATATTTGATACCAAAAACAAAGGTCATTCCAAAGTACTATCAGTAACCGGGGCATCTCTTGATGCCACCATCCACCTCGCGTCCTGGTCTCCGCCCCGCCCACCGCCGCCGTTAGCCAATCCCCGAACGGGCCAGTCTTCCAACCGAGAGGCAGTGGCCTCCTAACCTCTAGTGGCAAAAACGAGAACCTGCACCTCGGTGGCCCGCCTGCCCGCCCGCCGAACTGGGACCAAGCATGTCCTGCCCTTCGTCCTCCTCCAGCCAAGTGAACCTCCCGATGCATGGACTCTGGCTGTCCTCGACACGGACTCGTGCACTGCTTACAGTTTTGCTGCCACGTGACGGCTGCAGAATACATCCTCAAACTGCAGCGCCACGACACAATTTTTGTAATCTCGTCTGACCTTCCCGAAGGTGTCCTTTTTAAGTCTTATTTGTTAATATTTATAACGATATATAATTCAAAGTAAATGAGAACGTCATACTGAGGTCGCACTAGCTTGGGAGACTACTTAGAAGATCTGGAGGGAAGATGAAAGCGAAAGGCAACTGGGGCTTACGTGTGGCATTTACTTTTGTCTTTTGAAATGCACTTGTAAACCAGTCTAGCATCCAACTTGTGGTAATCCTCTTGCCTCATTTACTCCTCACCATTTGAAACAGGCTCCTAGGTTACATATGGGAAAACAGGCCCAGAAGTTTGAATATGATCAGATACACTCGCCACACAAGCCTCAGGATCTGAGTGTGATCCTTGGAAGCCAAATAAAAAAGGCAAGACTTCTCCTGGTGTGGCCCACACTTATAATTCCAGCACTTGGAAGGCAGAGGCAGATGGATCTGTGAGTTGGAGGCCAGTCTGGTCTACATACCCAGTTCTAGGACAGCCAGGGCTACACAAAGAAACTCTATCTCAACAAACAAAAAACTCAGGATATGCAGCTGGCGGTGGCCAAGGCCATTAGTCCCAGCACTCAGGGGGCAGAGGCAAGCACATCTCTGAGTTTGAAGCCAGCCTGGTCTATAGAGTTAAGTTGCATAACAGCCAAGGCTACACAAACCATTTTAAGCTCCCCCCCCCAAAAAAAATCAGCATGCGATGTGACATTAATAACCCCAGCAATTCCAGAGGCCACATGGGAAATGGAAATTGGGGATTGCCCAGAGCCTTCCCACCAACTAACCTAGAATGAACACCGGAGAAACAAGAGCATCCCTGCATCAAGGTATAAGGTGGGGACAGCTATCCTGACCTCCACACAACTGAACCAGCTTGCACGCTCAGTATCTCAACCTCCCTCAATTTCCCCTCCCTCTCCCTCACTTATTCACACAATAAAACTTTAAAATGAGTTAAAATGCTTGTACACATCACACAGGGCTCAAGCCTGGATCTCCGGAATCAGTGCCGTCTACAAGGCTAGGATTAGTGCTGATGCTAGGTACCTGGGGGACAATCCTGTGATCTCCAGATAGACTTGAGTTAGAGACTTGGCTAGAGAGGGCAATGGGGATGGAATACTTTGAGAGGTATGTTGCAGGTGGAGGGAACAGATGTGGCCTCTTGGAACAGGGGCAGGCTTGGTATGGCTAGGGAACCTCAAGGAGCTCAATGTGGCTAAGTGGGGTGGGCAAGGAATTAAGGCCCAGTAATGACAAAACACCAGTGTACATAAAGTATTTCAAATGTAATTATGGTTTTTAATTACATTGAACCCAAATGTTCAGGGGATGCTACTATATCAGGAGCTCACAATTTAGGGACACTCAACCTTTGTAGCCCAGGCAATGGAGTAACTATCCTTGGAAGGCTAATCATCTTCACAGCCTTGCCTGCTAAAAGCAGGAGCTCTAAAAATCTTAAAAGCCCCGTCTTGACTTTAGCAGATTTCTCCATGACTTCATGAAGTAAACTAGCCTTCACTCCACTCCTCATCCTTACTTCCTGAAGTTCTTGGCAGGCTTTTTTTTTTTTTTTCAGTATCAAATGTGCTTGGACATGCTCATGAAGGGCTTGGGTGGAGAGAACTTGCTGCTCTTACACAAGACCTGATTTCTGTATCTACATAGCAGCTCATAACTGCCTGTAACTTCAGTTCGTAGGGATCAGATTCTTCACTGAGGAACGTTTACATACCTGTTGCACATACACATACAGGAAAAACACACATAAAACTCTTTTAAAACTTTTTACCAGGCCGGGCGGTGGTGGCGCACGCCTTTAATACCAACGCTTGGGAGGCAGAGGGAGGTGGATTTCTGAGTTCAAGGCCAGCCTAGTCTACAGAGTGAGTTCCAGGACAGCCAGAGCTATACAGAGAAACCCTGTCTTGGGGGGCGGGGGATTGGCAGGGCATGGTGGTGCAACTTTTAATCCCCCAGCACTTGGAAGGCAGAAGCAGTCAGATCTCTGAATTAAGAGGCCAGCCAACCGGCTTCAGATAAGAGTCCCTCCAAGACAGCCAGGGCTACGAAGAGAAACCCAGTCTCTGGAAAACAAAAATAATCTCTGTTTATGACTTAGGTTTGCTGGCTACACAGAAGTCCACAATCTGGACAAGCCAACTTGACAGTGACATCTGTATGGCCAGGCTTGGGGTAAAAGCTCAGTTGGTACAGTGCTGCCCAGTAAACAAGCTCCAGGTTTTGTCCTCAAGCACACACCTGTCCTCCCAGCACCTGGAAGATGGAGGCAGAAAAGTTGAAAGCCATCCTGGGCTGAATTCCCAGGCCAGCTGGATTACTGTGAGACCCAAACTCACACCAAAACAGAATTAGGTATTACTTCACACTTATGATGAACTCAGCATCAGGCTCTCAAGGTTGGATGTCCAAAGGGTTTTGTTTCTAATTTATTGTTTTTGCTTTTTTGAGACAGGGTTTCTCTGTGTAGCATGTCTGTCCTGGAACTCATTCTGTTGACCTGGCTGACCTTGAACTCAGAGACCCACTTGCCTCTGCCAGAACTTTTTGTTTTGGGTTTTTTTTTAGCTTCACTATTTTAAAAAAAATTTTTTTTCCTGAATATATATTCATGTTTGCTGGTACTTGTGGAGGTCAGGTGTCAATTCTGCTAGAACTAGAGTTACAGGCAATGGTGAAAGAGTCAGCTGGGTTCTGGGAACTGAACTCCAGTCCACTATAGTATCTGTTCTCACTGGACCATTTTTCCAGCTAACCCTATCTCTACTACCTGGACCAAGTTCAGCAGTCAGCTAGACATTTGGTGCAGTAACACTGTGAACACCTGCATTCCCTGAGTGACTTTAAAAATGGTCAGTGTTTTATGGCTTTGATTTTGGCCTGAAACAAATATGTGGAAACTTTATGCTAGATATAAAGCAATCAATCATCTGAAACCCCTTTATGACGCTGAAGACAACCGACTCATATCAATTCGATGGAAAAGGAATTCACAAAAAGAATTATTTCATATGATAGTATGTGCTGGAGATAAAACTAGAATCATGTGCATGCCTGTGATCATAGCAATTTGGAAAGCTGGGGCAGGATAAGCGCCTTTGAGTTAGCTAGGACAATCATGGTCCTACACCAGATTACAGAAGTAATATGGCACACTTTTAGAAAAAGTCAACTGCTGTTTTCTAATTGAAGACATTTCCAACCCCAGCACTGCAAAAGGAATGTTTTCTGACAAAGGCACCATGCTACCCTACCCACACAAACACCTCAGCATCCAACAGTATCTACTGCAGCACCTTCATTAACAGCAAGACTGGGTGTGCCTTGTAAGTTGTTCTTATAACTGAGGCGCTCCTAATAATGTCTACCAGACGGAGACAAAAGTACCCACACACACTAATGACATGCCTCTGAAGAAACTATGCACACGGTGTAGCTGTTTGTGTTAATGGGATACTGACAAGGGATTCATTCAACTACTGTTCTTGCCGATGACTTTTACTGTGAGAAGTGTAATTCTACTTTAGACAAGGATTATTTCAATACACTGAGCCTTATCTGTTTGCAGAAGTCAAAATTACACATTAGAAAATGATTCATAGTTACACCTGTGTTAAAGGATTGTTGTACTTTAATGATAAATTTAAACATAAATATTGTGTTGCTAACTGGTTTGAAAGACAGGACAATCTACTGATAGATTAGTTGTTCAACACCAGATTACAAGCAATTCCTCCCCCCCCCATACACATCATTAGGAAACAAATGATTTATGGGATAAAATGGAGGATATTTTCACATTCAGACAAACAATACTGTCAAATATGTTTGGACTAGAGATTTTATTTTAGAAGTATAAAGGATGGAGGCATAATATATTTGGCATTTTTAATTTAGGTTTGTTTTATTTAAGTTTAATGTTAATTCCATGCTGTGTTTCAGTAAGAACAATACAGACCTGCATCTGTGGCTCCAGTCAGATATCCAGTAGTACAAATTAGCTTCAAGTTACACATACTGAACAAAAGAGGTTGAGCGAGCGAAGGAGGAGGGGAGGAGGGAGGCCGAGGAGGAGGGAGGAGGAACAGAGTTGAACACGCATGCAGGCTTCCATACCACCTTCAATGCTAACCTGCTTCAGAGGGGGAGGAGTCGGCAAGAATGAGCAGCCACGGATTGTTGAACTGTTACCAGCACCACGCTTTTCAGCAACACTTTAGCGGAGTTCCAAACACATTTACAGCAAAACCATTACAACAAACTCCCCCAAAACACCTCAAGCTAACACCCAATTTAAGTTTAAACATTGGTATAAAATTCAATTTAACAATTAAAAAAAGGAAAAATGACAGCGCATATGCCTCTATTGTGTGATTAATCTTTCTTAGATGCATCACCTAGAAGTCTAATGGCTTTCAAATGTCACTTCCATTTCTAATGATGATCTTGCCACATGTGGCTGGAGACAATACAGTAATGCTGAAAAAGCCTCTATGCAGTCCTGTTAGTGTCGTAAAGAACCTAAAGCTGGGACCAGTAAAATCCACAGAAATTCACTCTTGCCTTAAGAACTTCTGAAAACTGTTTGTTTGTTTTAAAAAAGGGGAGGGGAGAAAAAAAAAGAAAAAGAAAGAAAAACAACAGGGCAGGAACCTAAATTCTGAGACCAAATGTGAAAGTCAAATTTGGTGGTTCTCAGTGACAATGGGGAACTTCCAAGGGGAGGGTGGGGTGGGGTAGTCAGAGATGGTTTCTCTTGTTGGCTTTTATTTCGTCTCACTGATTCTCATCTTCCACATCCTGCAGCGCTTCTTTATTCTGCTCCTCACCTGTAAGGAACAAGGCACAGTTACTGTCACATGACCTAGATACCATTCCAAGCTAAGGGTCCCCACTTTCACTACAATTGTTAGCAAACACCAGCAGGCTTAGTCTTCTAACCCTCACAGCTGAGGTGCTTAAACCAAGAGCTACAAACCACAGTCCTGAAATAATAAAGTGTTAGAAGATGTTAAAATTAAAAATTCTAAAGGCTCAGAAATCAAATGTCTCTGTTAAACAAGCCTTTCAAGAGTACATACAAATAATACTTTTTAAAAAAGATTTTATTTATTATGATTATTGTTATTACAATTATGATTATTATTATAGTTAAGTACACTGTAGCTGTCTTCAGACATGCCAGGACATCAGATCTCATTAAGTGTGGTTGTAAGCCACCATGTGGTTGCTGGGATGTGAACTCAGGACCTTCGGAAGAACAGTCAGTGCTCTTAACCGCTGAACCATCTCTCCAGCGCCACAAATAATACTCTTAAAATGACCTTCAAGCCCTCCTACATTTCTTGGGTCAAATACTGTTTCTTAATAACCTCACCTCTTCAAGAACCAACAGTATTTTGCTTTTGACCTGGGGGTGGGAGGTATTTGCCCACAAGCTCAATATCAGCTATGCTTCAGGGAATATAAGTTCCACAGAGTTCTATGGTGTTTGGGAAAGATATGCTACTGTACATGAGTATTTCTTTTATGGTGGTCAGATAGGCCAAACAGCAGATTCTTTTCTTCAGAGAGAAAGCCATGGTCACTGAGGTTATTACAGAAGGGCATTTGGGCCAACTTTCATGCTATTTCTCTTTACTCTTTGAACGTGACAATTAGCCTGTCGAGTTTCAATTGCACTGCTAACATGCAAGACAAAACCAAGTCTATTTACTGGGGGGTCATCTACCTACTCATAAGCATGAATCAAGTCAGCCACAGTTAAGTAAACATGCAGAGCTTTTGCTTAAAAAAAAAAAAAAAAGATCAAACAGGTAAAAATTGTATCCTTTCTGTACCTTCTAACATTGGAGAATTATTACTTTGCATTAAAAAAAACTTCAATAACCAGCGGGTTTAGGGGTGGTAATACAGCATGTACTTAGCAAGCATAAGGCTCTATGCTCAATCCCCAGCAATACATAAAAATAAGAACACACATAACCACACACTCAGTTAAGTGCTACTGAACCAATTTTTAAAAAGCTACTAAACCATTTAACAAACAAAAGCAGACTAACAAGAGAGCAGCTTAAATGACAAGCTTCCCGTTTATAATGCACGCGTGCGCGCGCAAGCGCACGCGCACGCGGACACACGCGCACGCGCACACACACACACACACACACACACACACACACACACTCTCTCTCTCTCTCACACATGTAGCATTTGCACGCAGTCCAAAGCATCACAACAGCAGTAAGCATCAAGTGAAGTACTCCAAAGTTTCTTGTGGTGAGAAAGTTTGACATTGGTGTGTGATTAATAAGTTACATAAGGCCAAGCCTTTATCACAGCACAAGGGTTCAAGGCCAGTATGAACTACATACTAAGAAGCAGTTTCAAAAATGAAAGCTGCTTAAAGCAATGAAGGGTTTAACTTGTAAGATGGAAAGAAAAGACATGCAAAGACAAATGTAACTATCTCCTAGGAAAATAGAGGCCAATCCTATGCATCCATTCAGGAGCTGGCATGTTCAGTCTCTCATTTGTAAAAGGATCAAACTGGCAATGTGCTAACAGACAAAAGGAGCACACACAAGCAACTGGCAAACATGGCAAGAGTCCCAGGCACTCAGATACAAGACATTAAAGGCACACATCATGTAAGCCACACCCAACCAGCCAAGGAATGTAGCAGGCCAAGGCTCTCCAGACATAGCACCGAGAAGGCAGCCAACCAGGTGAGTCTGTAGGGAAAGGTGCTCACAGGAAAGCATTAGTGAGAACCACACAGCAGAGCTCCCTGCAACACAACAATGACTTACAACGTAGTTTTATGGGAAGGAAGAGTTGGGTTTTCCTTTAGGAATCTACAGTCAAGGAGAGAGGGAGGGGAGATCAGGTGAGAGCACATTACAGGAAAATAAACCACAACAGGACAAAGGGAACACCAGGAGTAAGCTCTGGTCTTTCTACTTGAATAAACCCCAAGAAATATATAACCTGTCCAATTTTTTCCTTTACTCCCAAAAAACTCTTTGGAGGCTTATAAATGGGAGGGAGCCACTGACATGTATTTTGCCCACTTCAGGGGGAGAAGGCAGATCATATACATTTCTTCTCTATGGAACCATCCATTCAAGACTTAAGAGAAACAGACTGAAGAACACGGGAAACAACAGCTGGGTGGTAGCAGTGGCAATAATGCCTTTTATCCCAACAGAGGCAAAGACAGACAAATCTCTATGAGTTCAAGTCTAAGCTAGTCTAGAGAGTAAGTTCCAGGACAGCCAGGGCTGCACATAGAAAACCCTGCCTTGAAAAACCAAAACCAAGGGGGAAAAAAAAACATAGCCATGAGACACAGCATGATCGGAGAATCAGAGAATCGCTGTCCTCCACAGACACACACAATGAATTACAACATCTTTTTAAAAAGAATCATCTTCCTGAGCTAGTAAGGTAGCTCTCATCTGTTAAGAACACTGGCTGAATGGCATGGACTCAGTTCTCAGCACCCATGTGATTGATGGCTCCTAGCCATCTGTAACACAAATTCCAAATGATCTGACACTCTTGACACTCTCTTCTGGCCTCTGTAGGCACTAAGCAGGCATCCAAGTGTACACACACACACACACACACACACACACACACACACACGTAGGCAAAACACACACAAAGTAAAAATGAAACAAAATTATGTTCCAATGAAGATCGGTCATTAGCATGATCTACAGGAAAAATATACAGTAGGTAAGCAAAACACATACTCGGCACATCAGAAATTCCCCAAACATTTAATAACATCATTTTTCATGTAAAAATTTCTTAAGCTAGCCGGGCAGTGGTGGCGCATGCCTTTAATCCCAGCACTTGGGAGGCAGAGGCAGGCGGATTTCTGAGTTCGAGGCCAGCCTGGTCTACAGAATGAGTTCCAGGACAGCCAGGGCTATACAGAGAAACCCTGTCTCCAAAAACCAAAGGAAAAAAAAAAAAATGATGTTCCAGAGATTTGAAAGGTACAGTGGTCAATACTGCTCACCAAGCTCTCAAGTCTTCCTTTTATTCCTTCTAAGATAGAGCTACTAGCCCTCTGTAAAATATGGAGCACTGTGCAAAAAATGCAACCAGTACAGTCATTCTGCAAACTTATTGTTAAAATACAACAAAATTTAATGCTAGCAAGAACTTTAGGTCACGTCATCAGTTCTCTTTAAGGCTGAAAGAGGCTGTGAGTGCTGTGTGGAAAAGAATGCCATGGCTCTCAAGGCTGGCAAAGTAAGAAGTTCACAGCATGTATCTCATTACAACACTCCCGTCATAGAATATATAAATACTTGGTGACCTAGTGAGCTTTTAGAAGCTGAACCAAACAAGTTTTCACGTAGGCAGCAAAAATAAAGTAAAAAATCAAACTCAGTTTTGCCAGAAAAGGGAAGTGGAAACCATTCATAACCCATACACATTACCAAGAACAATATCAGTCTGTCAATGTAACCAGAAACTGTACGTAGAAGTATACAATTAAAGCTTCTTTCTGCCTGAGTAACATATTTAACATGATTACAATTAATACAAACTCCAGGAGCTGGGCAGTGGTGGTGGACATCATTAACCCCAGCACTCAGCAGGTGGATCTTTGGAAATTTGATTCCACCCTGGTTTGCAGTGCAAATTCCAGGATAGACAGGACTACACAGAGAAACACTGTCTCAAAAATCAAATAATAAAACCCACAAACTTGGGCTAGAGAAATGGCTCAGCAGTTAAGAGCACTGGCTGATTTTCCAGAGGTCTTGAGTTTAATTCCCAGCAACCACACGGTGGCTCTGTAATGGGATCTGATGCCCTCTTCTGGTGTGTCTGAAGACAGCTACAGTATACTCATACATAAATTAATCTTTAAAAAAAAAAAAAGAAAAAACCCACAAATTTTGGAGTTTGAGATGGTTCAGCAGCTAGCGAGTGCTGACTACTCTTCAGAAGACATCTGAGCTGTATTCTAATTCCTTCATCCATAGAGTGGTGGCCCTACTTCCAGGGGATCCGATACCCTCTTCTTTCTTGACCACTGAGCATGCATGAGATGTTCATACATGCATGCTAGCAAAATACTCATAAATACATACATATATACATACATACATACATACGGAGATGGCTCAGAAATTAAGAGCACTAGTTGTTATTCCAGAGGACCTGGGTTCAATTCCTAAAACCCACATGATAGCACACACCTGTACAGTTCTAGAGAATCTCACTACCTCTTCTGTCCTCTGAAGGTACCAGGTACACATGAGGTTCACAACCATACATACAACCAAGACACCCATACATATACATAACTGTTTAAAAATGAATCTTAGTTTTGAAAGTATGTTTCCAATCCCCCCCACACCAACTGTATAAAACTACCTCATAATATATCAACTCCAGATAAAACTGATCTTTAGAGAAGGAAGTATTAAGGGTTAGAGCATGTGCTTAACATGCATAAGGGTCTAAATTCTACACCACACACACACACACACACACACACACCCCTACCTTAAAAAGAAATGTGACCAACTTTAACTTTTATATCTAAAGTTAAAATTTACCCACATACCTCCTAAACAGCAATTACTTCTGCAAAAAATAGTTAGCTCTGTAAATGAAAATCCAAAAGCAGACAACAGCAGAACTCATGAGCATGGACCTAAGGACAGATCACTTTATTCCTCATAGAACCCTAAGGAAAACAGATGCTTTATAGAGAAAAAGACGTCTACTCAGGCATGAGAGCACAGCCAGAGATGAAGTATGTACCTAGCACACACAGGCCTAGGGTTTGAAAAGAGACCCTCACACAGAGAAAAGCTGTTTCACTAATACCTACTAGTGCTATTAGTTTTATAAACAAACCTCTGTCACTCACTCTCAAGTAAATTTTAAGACTTTAAAAGGAAATGATGGGGCCTGGAGAGATGGTTCCATGCTTAAGAATGCTGACTGTTCTTCCAAGGACCTAAGTTCAATCCCAAACACCCACATGGAGGCTTATAAACATCTGTAACTCCAGTTCTAGGAAATCCATTGCTGTCTCTAGCCTCAGAGGACATTCATGCAGTACAGACATATTTGCAGCCAAAACATAAAAGAATAAAAAAAAAATTAGAAGATTATAAAATAAAAAAGGAAATGATGGTTTCCTGTCATTCTGCCACTATAGTAACTAAAGCAGTATGAGTACTAACAAAATTTCATTAAAGGCAAAACTTTTACATTTTTGAATATTAGCAAAAGATTTCTTTATCATGTCTGAAATTGTCAAATAGGCCTTTTACTTTCACTATCAAGGTCAAAATGGCACTCAGACACCATTTGGCCTTTAATTAAGTAGGTAGGGGTGCCTCATAGGTACAACCAGGAATAAACTTTAATTACCACAGACAGGCTATGAGTCTGAAAATTATAGACCAAAATTAAGGAACAGCAGAAGAATTTAGAAGAGGCAACCAAAGAGAAGACATCGAGACTTGCTCACCATCGCCCTGCATGTCTGAGGTCCACAGCGTCAGGTTATCACGTAGCAGCTGCATGATGAGCGTAGAGTCCTTATAGCTTTCTTCACTCAGCGTGTCCAGTTCTGCAATTGCGTCATCAAAAGCTGCTTTTGCCAACCTGAAATGAATGCACTATCATTAACCAATTACCAATAAAGATAGGAATGGCTGGGCAGTGGTGGCACATGCCTTTAATCCCAGCACTTGTGAGGCAGAGGCAGGCGGATTTCTGAGTTCGAGACCAGCCTTGTCCACAGAGTGAATTCCAGGACAGCCAGGGCTATATAGAGAAACCCTGTCCCACGAAACCAAAAAAAAAAAAAAAAAAAAGATAACTTTGAATAAAAATATGTATATGAGCCTGTATTTTTGTCTAGTTTGCTTTTAGTAAAACTTTAAAACATGTATTTCTAGAATTTTGTATAGCTGGACCTGTCATAGTTGCCTCTCTATCTCCATCACATATATCCTAAGAACCAAACTCTGGCTATGAGACACCCCTACCTACTCAACCATCTCAAGAATTGGTAGAGTTGCTTTTCAACACCTTCCTATATATAAACCAAGGCTGGCGTTGGAATCCCAACCCTAGCCAAGAGTGCTAACACATAACTAACTCCTGCAATCAGGAAGGGAGTGAAATCTACTACCATGGCAGCTGGAGTGACACAGTGAGAGCCTATCTCAAAGCAATCCTGTACACTGCCTCAACCTTTCACATGGGATGACTATTACAGCCCTGTACAACCTACAAATGCACCCAGCTAAGGGACTAATTCTTTAAAAAAACAAATCATGCTTTTTGATATGTATGTGTGTTAATGTATACAAAAGTGCAGAGGGCTGAGGCATCAGATCTCCTGGAGCTGGAGTCAAGAGCAGTTGGGAGCTGCTTAACGTGGGTCCTGGGAATAAAACTCAGACCCTCTAAAAGCACAACTCTTAACACTAAGCCATCTCCCTAGCCCCAAGGCACTAGTTATTAATATGAGTTATATAAACTATTACAAATAAGCTAGACTGTAAATAAGATCTATATACTCCACCCAGAACGGCCATAAAAATACATGTATGAGTTTTATAAGATTTAATGAAAGAGAAAATCTTGGATGCACAAGAGTAGAAATCAGTATGAGACTGGGCTATGTGAGCTAACTTAACTAATGAGCTACAGCCTGTCCCATTTGCTACATCTTAAAAAAAATGGACTCTACACTTAGCAAAGGCAAAGAGGCATCAAGCTAAGAGCTATGTATGGGGAAATAGTGAAAGATTCAGTCAACACTAACAGCTATAGGTTCTTCAGTAAAAACTTATAGAAACCTTGTCATTCAGATTATCAGGTATAAGAAATTACCTCAACATTGTCCTCTGACAGACAGACAGACAGACAGACAGACAGACAGACAGACAGACAGACACACACACACACACACACACACACACACACACACTTTTTATTTGCATTGTGGGTGGGCATGTGGGTCCTGGAGGTGACTCAGGCTGGCAAGCCTTCTCACCTGCTGAGCTACTACCTCCCTAGCCCAGACATAAAAATAATTAATAATAATAATAATAATAATAATAATAATAATAATAATAATAATAATAGGTGCAAAGTGAAAAAAACTAGCCAATGTCCACTTTTCTACTTCTACCTCCCACCTCATTCAGGCATGTATCTAAATACACGGACATAAGCACAAACATATACACAAAAAAAATTTAAAACACAAACACCTTGGATTCAATTTTCTGCACTAAAAACAGGGGAAACAGTTCATATACCAATGTACTTTACAAAAGGTAAAAGGAGAGCTAGAGAGCTGGCTCAGTGGTTAAGAGCACTGACTACTCTGGAGGTCCTGAGTTCAATTCCCAGCAACCACATGGTGGCTCACAACCATCTGTAATGGGATACAATACCCTCTGAAGATAGCTACAGTGTACTCATATAAATAAAATAAATAAATCATTTAAAAAAAAAAAAGGTAAAAGGAAGCGGGTGATTTCACACTGTAACCACAGGAAGTACACTCATCCTCCTGTCTCAGTCTCCTGAGGACTGGAATTACAGGCATATCCCCTGGATAGGATAGAAGATCTATAGATAACTGTTACCAAGAAATTAAAACTTATGTAAGATGCCAAGAACAAGCAAATTCAGAGACGGTGAAACAGATTAGGAGAGACTGGGTAATAGTGTCACGGCTTAAACTTAGGCTGGGTGGAGTGATGAAAATGTTTTGAAATAGCTAATGCTGACAGGTTTAAAACATAATTTACAAACCAGAAACAAATGGAAATAAAAATGGGAGAAAGGAGGTTGGAGAGATGGCTCAGAGGTTAAATACATTAGCTGTCCTTCCAGAAGATCTATGTTCAGTTCCCAGCACCCACAGTGGCTCACAATTAGTGACAGCATGATTTGAGTCCTAGGGCCATCAGAATAGAAAGAAAACCAATTCCTTCAAGTTGTCCTCTGACCTTCATCTGCCATGCCATGGGCACATGTACTCACACAAAAAATGTACAAAACATTTAGAGTGACAACAGTTTCACCAATGAGACTGAAAATAAAATTGTTCATATTAAACAGAAAATATTTTTTTTTAAACGAAAGTTGTTCACTAAGTATTAAAAGCATTCCCAGGAAGTTGAGGTGGTAAACATCTACAATCCATTCAAGGCTAGACTAGGCTAGATAGCTAGTACCAAGACCCTGCCTCAAACAAAGGAAGCAACCTCAAAATTTATGTCAAGAGAATCCTGTGACAACCTACAAGAAAACAGAAGGTAGCTGCTCTTGAACCTTTGCATTCCACACTGGGAACTTTTGCCCACTACTTACCTGCAGGCACGGTCGGGGGAATTAAGAATTTCATAGTAGAATACGGAAAAGTTGAGAGCAAGACCTAAACGAATGGGGTGCGTTGGAGGAAGTTCTGTCATCGCAATGTCACTAGCAGCTTTGTAAGCCACGAGGCTGTTCTCGGCTGCCTCCTTCCTGTCGTTTCCTGTGGCAAACTCAGCCAGATACCTGTGGTAATCCCCTTTCCTACAATACAACAGTAAACAAAAAACACAATTAGAAAACAGTCCTTCTTACAGCATGGAAATTTTCTCTACCATGTAGTATATAAAATACAGTTAACACTTAAGTTATAGATTTTTAAAGAAACTTTACAAAATTCAATATCCATCAGGTTGGAAATCTTTCTTAAGGATTTCCTGCTTTAAATTATTGGCAAACTACCTCAGAAAATAACTGAAGAAAAAAAAAATGAAAATCACCTGACTAGTACATAAGTCTCTCCAAAGGCACACACTCACCGCAAACACATTTCCTGCCATCACTTCAGTGTCAGGAGCCCAGGAGCCCTCAGCACACATGGAGCCCCCACTATTCCTGAGTTATTCTCAGCCTTATTTCTATACAGAAAGTTATTATACTGTGAAATGGGAAACTTTAGCTAAGAATTCGGAAGCCACAAAATCAAAAACCCAGGGCAGGGTATAGTAACATATAACCCTAGCACTGTGGAAAAGTTGACAGGATTACTCGAAATCTGAGAAGATCTCAATCTACAGAGTTCCAGGTCAATCAGGAATACACAGACCTCCTCTCAAAATAAACTAAGTATAGTGGACCATCCCATTCAGGAATAGGCGGGCTAAGGGTGGGAGAAGGAAGGGTGAGCTCAACAATGACAAGCTAGGTATTTTGTACAGGTACTTTGTACAACAGTCACAACAATCTCAACTACAACAATTAATTCTTCATTAGCATTGTGCTTTCAACTAATTAAAACTTTAAGTTCTGGTAACTAACCCTCCAAATTCTCAGCTATTTTTAAATACAAGTTGAAAATCTACATTTAAAAAGTTATGGTTCTAAGGCCAACTTTAAATCTTACATTTTCCCTTCCAGTATAGAACCTACATTTTATAATAGAAAACCTTGGACTCGCCAGTGTTAGCTGCTGGAATGAGGTGTTTGTCCAGTACATCCAGAATGTCACAACAGATTAACTTGAGCTCAGTTTCAACCTAGAGAGGGAAAACATCATCAAATTAACTTTGGCAATTCAAAAGTCTTTATTATATTCTACCTGAGTCTAATCTGAAGAACTTAGTCTTAAACAAAACATGCATGTCTCCAAATTCTTAGACCTAAACATTACGTTGACAGGAAATGGTTAAGAGTATGGAAAGGCCTCGCTGTCTTTACAGCATGCATGACCCCCACAGCTCACCTAAAGAATCACCAGTGAGGAATATATAAACACAGACTACTAATTCCCATTATAAGGTACCAACTGTGATGGCTACTCTTGGTTGTCTGCTTGACTATACTTGGAAATAACTAAATTCCAAATAGTCAACGTGAGGTGGGAAACCCATCCCAGATCACATGAGGTTAGAAGATTCACCTAAACCTGGGCCATACCTTCTGGTGGCAGCTCATTTAAGACAAGAATGAAGAAGGATGGTGCTTTTGCTGCCCCCACTCACACTGGCAACTTCATCTCTCCTGAACCATTCCTTCCTGGTGTTAGAATCTATGCTCTGACGCTTCAATGTAGAGTGAAAACTCTATACACCTCACAGACTCCAGCACTAGATTGGGGTTGCTGAAGCATCTAGTCTCAAAACAACTACTAGATCCTTGGCCATTATGTCAGGAGACAGCTATTATTGGACTACTTGGGCCACGGCCTATAAGCTGCTCCAATAAAGCAGCTCTGTGTGTGTGTATTCATTCATTTTTATTTTAGATTTATTTATTTTATGTTTATTTTGTGTTTTTTTATGTTTATTTATTTTATGAGTGCACTGTCACTGTACACACACCAGAAGAGGGCACTGGATCCTTTTATAGCTGGTTGCAAGCCACCATGTGGTTGCTGGGAATTGAACTCAGGACCTCGAACCTCTGGAAGAACAGCCAGCACTCTTAACCCCCGAGCCATCTCTCCAGCCCGTATTCATTTATTTTAAAGATAGAACATTTGTCCAAAGGCTACCAACTTGCAAGAACTTCAAGAACTTTAAAAAAACAAAAACAAAAACAAAACAGGAGAGTGAATGGATCAATCCCAGCACCACAACAAATATTTGAGGAGGTAGCAAGATTTGAACCAAAGCAGTTCCAATACAAAAAAAAAAAAAAGCCAAAACTCAAGTCAACTTTTGTCTTCAGTACCAATGTTTCAACAATCACTCACTCTACTGTAGAGATCAAGAACCAATTACAACAGCAAAAGAATCTGTAGGCCAAATTAAACATTGACATGTGTCTCTCTATTGGTTTGAACTGTCTAAAGCATACGGCATCTCTGAACACATGTTGGAGTTTGACTTTCTACACAAGTACGGTAAATGACATCCCATAGCTCAGACTTCCTGAAGACGGTATTACTGTGCTCTATGTAACATGCTGGCCTGTGCAACTGACCCATAAGCTCCTATCTGTTATGATGGCAAGATGTAAGAAATAAATATAATAAAAAAAATGAGTCTTTTACAAATTGCACTGGAGGGTCAGGCTGCCTGGAGGTTCCTGGTTTCCAGCTTACACTTCCTCCAGCCTTAGTCAGGAAAGGTGATTTGGCTAATTTCTCACAAACATCTTCATCTTGCTCTCCATTTTCAATGAAATGAAACATTTCAAAAGAATGACCCCATTTTTCATCTATGCTCTTGTCCTTAACTCAGCAAGACTGCCTGCACCTCTCGTTTGTGGCTTTTCAACCTAGACCAAGTCTGCCATTCTCTTAGATCCTTACTAGCTACAATCACTCCAAAACTCTCCTTGAAACCTTATACTCAGCTTTGACACCACTGCATACCTCTCCATGCCTTTCTCCTTTGTTCACAAAACTAGTTCATCTCTCCAGGCACCTGACACATCACCACAGTAAAGAAACCACTAATTTACTCTTCCTCACCTGCCATGGGCAACAGCCCTAACTTTCTACCCTATCCCAGGGCAATCAAATCCATCCCTTGACTACTACTAAGAGGCTTATCAAGACTTCAAACTATCTTCATCTCACAAATGACCAGTTACTTCCCCTGTCTCCTCATCCACATCCCACAGTCTTAACCACACTTTTTCTTAGTCTTCTCATACCTGAGGAACACCAAATTGTCTGTCAATCTATATTCTTTGTTCTAAAGTATGAGGGTAATGACAATCCCAACTTATCTCCGTAACACCTCTGGCATGTTCCTTAAGCCAGCTGTATGTCCATTTTTATCATCTATAAATTGGGATAATATAATAGCTACCGTGGCTGGCGAGATGGCTCAGCGGGTAAGAGCACTGACTGCTCTTCCGAAGGTCCTGAGTTCGGATCCCAGTAACCACATGGTGGATCACAACCACCCGTAATGAGATCTGACGCCCTCTCCTGGTGCGTCTGAACACAGCTACAGTGTATTATGCCGGAGTGACCAGGGCCGGCAGAGGTCCTGAGTTCAATTCCCAGTAGCCACACACACATGATAGCTCACGGCCATCTGTACAGCTACAGTGTACTCATACACATAAGATAAAATAAAATAAATCTTTAAAAAAATATATAATAGCTACCTTCCCAGGGTTATTTAACTTCTAATGTTACTAAGGTTAAGCCCAAAGACTTATTCATGCTGGACAAAAGTTCTACCCTGGACTAGTAGGCCCCCATTTTAAAATATACATACACTTACAGCCCATCTGAAGTAACTTCAGAAATTCTTTCTTTTGAGAATGTTGAAAGCCCCAATAATCATCATTATTAAAAAACAAACAAAAAACAGAATGAGTCTCCATAAAGAGAGTAATTCAGTTTCATTAGTATTTATACCCAATTACTTAGTACACAGAGGCACACAAATATTAAATTGGGAAGATGGCTCAGTAGGTAGGGTGTTCAGAGCCAAGGCTATAGCCTCAGTTCAAGCTCTGAGACCCACCTAGTACAGAAAGACCACAGTTGTCCTCATCGCCACACGTGCACCATGGCAACCCCCTCACATACACAAATAAATGTAAAAACTGAAGTTGTCCTATGTGTTCACTGCAAATAGTCAATAAAGTGCTTTACAATAACCAAAGAAAAAGTTAGTGTTCCATTTGTTCTGTATGCATGTGTTGTTCAAAACTTAATACCTATGTTGAACTCAGTGGCACAGTGTGCAGCCCAAGCCTAATTCTGAGTACTGTGCCTCCCTGTGGGATATCTCCCCCAGTGCAACTTCTAAAACAAACAGTTCTCTGCTTTTATCCCAAAATACTCTCTATACTGTAATTCTTAATCAAGATTAAATAAAAAGCTAAAAATACAAAATACATTTACATATATACTTATGGAGTTTGTACTAAGTGGTGACCTAAAATTACTTAAAGCTTTTGGCCTGAGATTTAGCCAGACAATCAAAAGAAACGGCTCCTTTCTCTATCAGGTATTAAATATAAACATAAAAGGCAACAATTTAGGGCATTCAAGGAAAAACCACCCTGTTACTTCTGTCACAAATGTTACTATTTCTGGATACTACTTTGGCTTGGATGTCTTTTATGCTTCCTAGCTCAAGATAAAAGCAGTTTTGCTATCAGACATGTATCCTGTCACTGTCATCCAAAATGCCCAGTCAAGATACATTTCAATCCAGGACAGAAACCTCTATAACTATGAGCAAGATAAACCTGTTCTCGATGTAAGTTAAGTTTATCAGTTTTAACAGAAATACAGAAATTAATGGTACTCAAACTGCAAATTAACTCAATGCCTATATTTGAGAAACAATCATTCTTCCTTTAAGAAACATGCTATCAAGCTAGATGTGGTGGTACAGTACCATAAATACAGCACTGGAGGCTTAAAGCAGCCTAGACAGCATCATGAATTCTAGGCCTGCCAGGGTTACAAAAAGAGACCCTGTTGGAGCACTGGCTGCTCTTCCAGGACTTGGCTTCAACTGTCAGCATCCACACGGCAGCCTACAATCAACCACCTCTAACTCCAGTACTAGAGATCTGACACATTTTTCTGGCTTTCAAGGGTACCACGTACACACATGATACAGAGATAGGTAAGACAAAATGCCCATACATATTCAAAAAATAATAAAAACACAGTATCATATCAAACCGGTTAACAATCTCACCATTTGCCGGTACTCCCGAATCATCTTTAATTTGTCTTCTCCTCCCTTGTTTTCTTCCTTCTGTTCAATGCTGCTGATTATTCTCCAAGATGCTCTTCTGGCTCCAATCACATTTTTATATGCAACAGATAAAAGGTTTCGTTCTTCAACTGTCAGCTCCACGTCCATCCCTGCTACTTTCTTCATTGATTCCACCATTTCTATGCAGGAAATGGTAAAAGGAGACTATAGTTTTAACAAGTTTTGTTGACCCATCCCTTTCATGGTTATCTTTTTCCCCCTGCAAAGCTAACAGAAAACAAGAGATAATTAGGGGGGGCTGGAAATCCAGAGGTGGGAGGCTGATGCAGGAAGATTGCCTTAAGTTCAAAATCCACTATGAGCTACAAAAGTATGGGACCAAACAAAGCTACATAGGAAGATCCTGTCTGGCCCAGCTAGAACACAAAAGCCCTGGGTTTAATCTAGAGCATATATCCTTTCCAACTAAAAATAACTTTATAATCATCAAATGAGTCAAGTCAAGCAATGGGGAGGGGAAAGCACACCTGCATGCCTGCAATCTCAGAAAACTAAGCCATCAATGAGTTAGATGTCAGGGAACCTAACATCTAAAGTAAAATAAGCTATGTAACAGTGGCTCTTGCCTATAATCCTAGCACCAAGCACAGGACAGCCTGTTTTAGGAGGAAAGGGTGAGATGATTCACTCTGAACTCCTCTGCTGGTATAAATTTTGTTAACTATTATTTGTTACCACTAGATGGCAAGCAAAGAAAAGGGGCCCGATAATCTGAGATATTCCAAGGATAACAAAAATAAATAAATACTAACAGTTTATGAATAACAACAGAAAAAATTAAAACGTAATAAATACAGAGTACCTACGATAAAGGAGGAAAGGTGGTTTTACAAAGGTCTATTACCAACTAGACCTTTAGATTTACTGATTCAGATTCCTAGTATTAAGAGGCAAGAATCTATACTTTAACAAGCACCAGAGGTACACAGTAATTCCCTGAAATTAAGTATATATTAGTCAAGTTATCACACAGTGAATTAAGCTATATTAAGCCAAATGCAATATAGTTCATGCTACAATTCTTAGTGCATGTCAGCCTTGCACTAGGAATGCTAGCTAGAAGCTGTCTCATAAAAATTAGAGTGTGAGCCGAGCAGTGGTGGCACAAGCCTTTAATCCCAGCACTTGGGAGGCAGAGGCAGGTGGATTTCTGAGTTCAAGGCTAGCCTGATCTACAGAGTTCCAGGACAGCCACAGCTACACAGAGAAACTCTGTCTCAAAAAAAAAAAAAAAAAAAGTGTGTTTTCCAAATTAGCAACCTGAGTTCTATGTTTCAAAAGTCTACCTCTTTACAGTTACTGAAATGGTTGAACCCAGGCCAATTAAGCTAGATAAGCACTCAACCATTAAGCTATGCTCTCAGCTCCACGATGGTTTTGGTCTGCATTTTCATAAGGGCTAATGATGTTAAACTTCTACTCCATCTTCTTTCTAGTTCCTTCTTAGTTGTTCTGACTGCCCTCTTTGGAGGAATAAATTGTATTCAGATACTTGGTTGAGCCACCTAATTTTTAATAAATTCTTAAATGACCAGTATGAATCATTTATTTTGAAAATCCCAGCAAATTCATTCAGGCCCTTCATCTTTAAAGTTTTCTATTCCTTTATGCAACAGACTCAGGGACAGCAAGCATCACCATGAATCCAGAGCCTAATCTCCTCTGAATGTCTACAGGTGCTTTATGAAGCCCTCCATGTAGGTAAAAACTACTCTCTTAATATCATCAACGGAAGCATAACCCTAACCAGTCTTCAAAGTTATCCACAAAAGCTGCCTGACTCAATTCTGGACCAACATGGCCATTCAAGGACTCCCACTAACCTATTAACATAAAATTCTTCACTTAGGTTTAACATTTCATGAAATCTCTGCAGCTGACTAGATCACTACTTGGGGTAACAGGCTTGTGAGTCTCTTCTCCATCCACCAGGTTCTGTCAGGCTTCATGACAAGGACCTTTACCAGCTAAGCCATTTTGTACAGCCTGAACACATTTTCTGAAACTGTCTTTTAAGAGGCTGAGGAGAAAAGCAGGGTTCTTATTATATATCCCAGGCTGGCACCAAACTTTCACAAATCCTCCTATATGTGCCTGCTGAGATTAAAGGATACTCCACTTGACCCTAAGAGCCAGCTAGCTTTCTTTTCTTTCTTTCCTTTTTTTTTTTTTTGGTATAAGTATTTTGGCTGCATATGTCTATGCACTACATGCATGCATACTTAGTGCTGGAAGCTAGAATGCGGGGCACCAGATCCCCTGAAACTAGCCTTACAGATAGCTCTGAGTTGCTATGTGCCTGCTAGAAAACAAACACAGCACCTTTAAAAGAGCAGCCAGTGCTCTTAACCACTGAGTCACCTGTCCAGTCCCCTCTATAAAACTTTTGAAGGATAGGACAATAGTTTGCTGAAAATCACTATGCATAAAAATTCTGAAGCATAATATGCAGACATCATAAACACGTTAAATCAAATATACTAGACCTGTTGTGTTCTGGGTCATTTTCATTCACTATGTGTTAAGAGTCTAGTCTAGTGAGTTTCAGGTCAGCCAGGGTTACACAATGAAACCAGTTTTATGGTTTTCTTTTGGGGGTTTTGTTGTTGCTTTTGAGACAGGTCTCTCTGTATAGACCTGGCTGTCCTTGAACTCAGAGGACACTCTCTGCCTCCCCAAACTGTCCATCAACACCACCCAGCTGAGACCATTTCTATTAATTAATTCAAGATGTGAATCTTGGCATGGTGGCACGTGACTTTACTACCACTAGCATTTAAAGAGGCAGAGACATGAAAAACCAGGAGTTCAAGCTCATCCTCCTCTAAAGGCAGCCTGGGCAAATGAGAGCCTGTCTTTAAAACAAAACAAAACAAAAACCCCTAAAATAATAGAAAATTATAAAGATGTTAAAGAACTGGGGTTGAAATTGGTATAGCACACTCTTTGAGACCTTTGGGTGAGAGGCAAGAGAGATGGCTAAGCAGTTAAGAGTGCATACTGTCCTTGCAAAGAATGGAACCATTTCTAGAATGTATGCCAGACAAATGGTAACCATCTACAACCTCTAACTCCAGCTCTAAGGAGATCCAATGCCTCACCCTTCTCCCTGGTACCTGCACTCAAGAACACCTATCTATACACATAACACACTTTAATAAAATTTATTTTTCCAAAGACCCTGATCTGAACACCTATCTATACACATAACACACTTTAATAAAATTTATTTTTCCAAAGACCCTGATCTGAAATCCCAAGCTTAATAAAGAAACTTTTAACGGCTAGAGAAATGGCTCAGCATTAAAAACACTTACTGCTGCTGGGCAGTGGTGGCACACGCCTTTAATCCCAGCACTTAGGAGGCAGAGACTGGTGGATTTCTGAGTTCGAGGCCAGCCTGGTCTACAGAGTGAGTTCCAGGACAGCCAGGGCTACACAGAGAAACCCTATCTTGAAAATCAAAAAGAAAAAAAAGAAAAAAAAAATTCTTACTGCTCTTGCAAATGACCCAAGTTCAATTCCTAGCACCCACATTAAGGATTACAGCTGCTTTTAACTCCAGTCCCAGGAGATCTGGCAACCTCTTCTTGCTTCCAAGGGCACCAGAACACTCAAACATTGATATAAAACACACACACACTTTTGAGACAAAGTCCTGGAATGCACAGAAATATGCCCTTTTGCCTCTGATGGGATTAAAGGAATATAACCTCTATGACCAGGTAAAAATTGGATCTTAAATACTCCATCTCATGGCCCCTGGTGTATTTCCTTAACAGCCCAGTAAACTTAATTCTATCAACTAGACCTAACTGGATTAGTCTTACAAAGGAAATGTAAAATACCTAAATGATACTTGTACCTATTATGAAACTGACAAGTTACTCCAGGGTCTAATCCAATAGTTCCTAATAGAACTGAAGGTCATACTGGCTTGTCATCAGTATTCCTAAGGCCAGAGCAGTTAGGATGACAGGAAACTGAAGCTAAGGGTAATCTGGCTAATGTCAGAACAATAAAACCAAAACACAAACCCTGAGTGTAAGCCAGCCAAGGTCACAAGAGATTTTGTATATGTATGATAGAGACAGAGATACAGAGACAGAGAATAAAAATCACCATCACAGACAGCCGTTCTTTGCTAGAAATTAACAAGAAAATGTAAACAAAATAGTGTAGCATTTACTTTAGATGGTTTAGCAGGTTAATATGCTTGCTGTCAAACCTAGCAACCTGAGTTCAAACCATGAAGTCACATAGTAGAAAGAGAGCAGACTGCCCCACGTTATCTTCTGATCTCTGTACACTGTACACCGGTGAATATGCATACATGCATACATCCACACTAAAATATCTCCTTTAAAAAATTTTTAATTAGAGCCAATTAAACAACGTTTTAAAAGGCTATCAAATTAGGTATCATTAAGAAGGCAAAGACAAACTAGGCACTAGGCATGATCTTTAATCCCAACACTCAGGCAGATCTCTGAGTTCAAGGATAGCTTAGTCTATACAGTAAATTCCAGGACATCCCAGGGCTGGCTAGGCAGAGAAGGCTCTGTCTCCAAAAAAAAAAAAAAATTAGTATGACTTTAAATAGAATTTTGACTGGTTATGAGTTTTCTTGTACTTTCTATGACTAATGGTAAACAATAATGGATCCACTTGAAACAGGAGCTTAGATGCTTTTCAAAAAAATCTCTAATACTCACTTTTTAAAAAAAGATTTATTTATTATGTATACAATGTTCTGTCTGCGTGTATGCCTACACACCAGAAGAGGGTACCAGATCTCATTACAGATGGTTGTGAGCCACCATGTGGTTGCTGGGAATTGAACTCAGGACCTCTGGAAGAGTTCCCCCCCTTATCACCTGAACCTATTAGATAGTAACTACAATCAGGATGAGAGCTGGCAAGATAGCTCATTGGGTGAAAGCACCTGCCACAGATGCCTGGCAACCAGATCCCTAGAAGCCATAGTAAAGGTGGTAGAAGCAGAGAACTGACTGCACAAAATTGTCTTCCGACATCTCCATGCACAGGTGGACACACATATCACACCCTATTCATGCTTGCAGGCACACACAAAGAAACCAAAACCAAGAAGAAAGCCATACTTTGCCCATCAGCATGTCTCCTTCACTTGGAAGAAAGCAAGGATTAAGTAACTGTCCTTCATCAGCAATCACCTTGGAAACCAGGGAGAACAAAACCCCAGAACCCCCCCTCAAACCTCCAAACCACAGACAATAATCACTTTGTATAAACCAGTCTGAGCCCCTTGATGATGAGTGATAAGGATTGCTCCAGACCTCCTTGCAAACCACAACCAAGACAAAGCTCAACCAGAACACACCCTAACCAGGGATGCATTACCCTAGTTCTTCCTTGTTTATAAACTCCTATTAGTACTCCAAAAGTGGTGGTTTTGAGGTCACTGGATACATGTCCCTTTTCCCAATATGAATTGGGGGGAAAAAAAGTGTCATTTTGCCTGGCATACTGGGGATGGATGACCAAACTAGCCTCTGCAGGTCAGAGCTTGATTTCTGTCATACATACACTCCAGTTACACACAAAAGTTCAACTGTTTTGATTGTATGAATGAGGAAGCATGTAAATATTAGTGCAAAATAATGCATTCACACAATGTGAACCTTTAAGGGGAGTAATTAGAAGAAAATGTTTGTTGAGAGTTCCACATGAGCAGCAGCTGCCTTCAAATGGATTCTACAGGAAGTTACTAAGTGCCCAGGTGCTAAGTTGTTTTCAAATTAAGTCCATGAAATTCACACAAACTGAAAGAAACCAATGATCAGGTAGGCAAAATTAGAACTATTACTAAATATAGAAAACTCATCAATAATCTAATAACAATATTAAGTTTTATGGAGTTTTATGCTGTTGTTTGCAATAGGTCTTATAATGCCCTAGGCAGGCTTCCAACTCCTCATCCTTCCTCTCTCCACCTCCCAAATACTGGAAATAGATAGGTATGCACCACCGCAGGCAGCTTGAATTTTAAACAAACCAGTCTTCTAAGTGAAGAGGTCATGCTGCTGTTGATATCTAGAAACAGAGATAAGGCAACCTTTTTTCATCTGAGCATCCTGTACCTTCTATATCACACTGACAAATACTCTACTGAGGCAACAAGAATACACCATAAAACATAGAAAAGAAATCCAAGGTCTGGAGAGGTGGCTCAGAAATCAAAAGCATTGGCTGTTCTTCCTGAGGGCAAGAGTTCAATTCCCAGTATGCATGTGGTGCATAGATACACATGCAGGCAAAATATCCATACACATAAAATAGTAATAAACAAAAAAAAAAAAAAAAAAAAAAAAAAAAAAAAAAAAAAAAAAAAAAAAGCAACCTGAGCACTGGAGAGATGGCTCAGCGGTTAGGAGCTCTGTCTGCTCTTTCAGGCCCTGAGTTCAATCCCTAGCAACCACACAGTGGCTCACAACCATCTGTATTGAGAACTGATGCCCTCTTCTGATGTGTCTGAAGACAGCTACAGTGTGCTCACTATATACATGCTTTATGTGTATATAAAATAAATGAATAAATCTTAGAGAGAGAGAGAGAGAGAGAGAAAGAGAGAGAGAAAGAGAGAGATATGCAACCTGAGCCATCCCACCACTTCAATGCTGACACAAAGATGATCAGATAAATAAGTAAAGGCAGGGACATAATAATCAACTGGTGAACTCAGGCCAAAGTGGAAGGAGAGACTCCACAGGTTTGCACCACAGCAAGTGTTCTAGCGTTGACAACGTGCCTGCTAAAAGCAACCCTTAGAAGTATAACAAGGCTCTTTGTATACTCTGGTTCCAGTTTTCTAACCCAAACTATGCTAAGGTCTGGTGCACGAGCCCTGTGTCAGTACCTTTGATGATATACAGAGCTTCTGACTTAACATCGTCATTCCCTTCCTCTCAGCTCCTGTGGTTTTCTTTTGTTGAGACAAGGTCTCAGGCTTCCCAAACTGGCCTCAAACTCATCTTGCACTATGATAGCTGACCACTGATCCTCCTGAGTGCACATAGCTCTCTGCCAGGCTTATGCAGTCCTGGAGACTGAACAATTTCATGTGTGCCAGGCAAGCACTCACTCTACCACCTGAACTACAACTCTAGCCCCATCATTCTTTTTTTGTTGTTTTTTGTTTGTTTGTTTGTTTGTTTTTTGAGACAGGGTTTCTCTATGTAGCCCTGGCTGTCCTGGAACTCACTCTGTAGACCAGGCTGGCCTTGAACTCAGAAATCCGCCTGCCTCTGCCTCCCAAGTGCTGGGATTAAAGGCACATGCCACCACCACCACCGAGCTAGCCCCACCATTCTTGTTTTCAGCTACATTTCCTTTCTAACTACACTACTCAACAGCTGACATGGTACTGTACCTCTAAGTCTTGAGGTACACTGTAGTCTTGAGACTACAGGTGCAGGTGGATCAATGTCACCTCCAGCTACAGAGGGCGTTTGATGTCAGCTTGAGCTACATGAAATCCTATCTTTAAAAGGGGGGAGGGGGGCTGGCGAGATGGCTCAGCGGGTAAGAGCACTGACTGCTCTTCTGAAGGTCCTGAGTTTGGATCCCAGCAACCACATGGTGGCTCACAACCATCCGTAATGAGATCTGATGCCCTCTTCTGGGATGTCTGAAGACAGCTACAGTGTACTTACAATATTTAAAAAAAAAAACCTGCTTTGGCAAGATACCCATGAGTGAACTGACTCCCATGAGGTGTCCTCTGATTTCTACATGACACTATGGCACAACAGTAGCAACACACGCACACATGCGCACATACACACAAAAACCATTTTAATAAATAGAAACTAGGGCTGGAGAGATGGCTCAGAGGTTAAGAGCACTGGCTGCTCTTCCAGAGGTCTTGAGTTCGATTCCCAGCAACCACATGGTGGCTCACAACCATCTGTAGTAGGATCTGATGCCCTCTTCTGGTGTGTCTAAAGATAGCTACAGTGTGCTTATATATAATAAATAAATCTTTAAAAAAAAAGTCACCTGGTACAATCAACTGCATATCCAAAATTAAATGATAAATTTAGATGCAGACCAAATCCCAGAGTTTAATAAGTGATGCTAATTCAATCAAGTATCTGAGAAACAATGGGTCTTGATTCCAGGAAGGTTTTCTTTACAGTAAAACAACAAAGTATTCTTAAATACTGTTCTTATTCTTAGTAAAACTGGAGAGACAGGTCTGTGGTTAAAAGCATTCCCTGATCTTCCAGAGTTCTGTTCTCAGCACCCACATCAAGCAGTTTACAAGTGCCAGTAAGTTCAGCTTCAGGAGATCCAACACTACCCTCTTCTGGCCTTACAGGCACACACAGTACACATACATAAGTTTATTAAATTCTCTTGATAATCTAGTCAAAATTTTTGAAAGTCTTAATGTGTACACAGAAAAATACTGAATTGCTGAATGCTGTTATGAAAACATTGTTTGCACATACCATCTATTTTAGTAAACTTTTTCATTTGCTAATCTTGACTTGCTGACAGCTACTCTCAAATAGCTGCCAAATATTTCCTCATCTGTATACTAAGACATACAAAAGTAAAATAAATAGCTAAACACTATCACTAATGACCAACATTTAATTCTTCTAGGTCTTAAGATGAATGAAAATTGGAAGATAGTATTTATGTAATTTGTGATATGAAAAGATAAAATGTAAAACAAAACAGACTAAGAAAAATATTGGTAGCATTCTGAAATGAAAGTCAGGGTTGGGCTGGCGAGATGGCTCAGTGGGTAAGAGCACTGACTGCTCTTCTGAAGGTCCTGAGTTCAAATGCCAGCAACCACATGGTGACTCACAACCACCCATAATGAGATCTGACTCCTTCTTCTGGTGTGTCTGAAGACAGTGCACTTATCTATAATAATAAATCTTTGGGCCTGAGCAAGCAGGGTCGACCGGAGTGAGCAGGCTTGACGGGAGCAAGCAGAGGTCCGAAATTTAATTTCCAACAACCACATGAAAGCTCACAGCCATCTGTACAGCTACAATATACTCATATACATAAAATAAATAAAATCTTTAAAAAAAAAAAAAGGCAGGGTCATTAAGAAAAACATAACACAAGCCAGCAGTGATGGCATATGCCTTTAATCTCAAGGGGGAAGGGGAGGCAGAGAGACATGTGGATTTCTGAATTTGAGGCCAGCCTGGTTTACAGAGTGAGTTCCAAGACAGCCAGGGCTACACAGAGAAACCCTGTCTCAAAAAGTAAGGGGGGGATGGGGTTGGGAGGGGGCCCAGTGAGAAAGAGCATGGTTATCAGTCACCAAGAAGGAAGTTACATTCTATAACCTCTGTTTACCTGTTCCCATCTCAAAACTACATGCCAAAGTTATCTATTGCAAAGGGCTGGAGAAGTGATGCAGAAATTAAGAGCAGTTGTTCTTGCAAAGGACTCAGGTTCAGTTCCCAGCACCCACATGGCAGCTCAGACATTTCCAAACTTCGAGGGGTCCTAACAATCTTCTGACTTCCAAAGATACAAGGCACAAGTGGTACACATACATACATGGGATCTTGATTCCCCCCCCACACACACACACACCATAATATAGCTATGAGAATCAACATTCATGGGAACACATACACACACTCACACACCATAATATAGCTATGAGAATCAACATACATGGGAAGACACACACACACACACACACACACACACACACACACACACCCCATAATATAACTATGAGAATCAATTAAGTTCTTGGAGCTTAATTCTAGCCATGTGTCTGTTTTTTGGGATGTTGTTGGATAACTTGGGTTAGCCTTGAATTCTGCTACATAGTAGAAGCTAGACCCTTGCACCTACAAAGTACTAGGATTACAAGCATGCCTGGTACCCAAGGATGAGTTCCAAAGAGGGCACAGGATCCCCTGGAACTGAAGTTATAGATGGTTGTAAGCCTCCACAAGACTGCTGGATAACAATCCTGGGTCCTCCACAAAAGCATTAAGTGCTCTTAACTTCAGAGCCACCTCTCCAGCCAATCTGTTTATTTTTGAGTCAGGTACTGGGTAGCCTAGAATTTTCTATGCAGCCAAAGATGATACTGATTCCTGACCCTTTGCCTCCACCTACTGAGTCAGCTTTTATAAAGCTTTTATAGCTCAGCCAACTCCTGTGTATGCTCATAATAGCACAAGTGAGGCAGAGGTATCAGGATTACCAGGTCCAAAAAAAAAAAAAAAAAAATCAACCTGGGCTACATAGTTGGAGCTGTGTCCCCAACACCATGGCTAAAATACTGACTTAAGTAGATACACAAATGAAACTTCATCCCAGGCACAGTGTAGCACACATCTGCCCCCCTAAAGTTCTAGCTACTGGAGAGGCTGAGGGAAGACCACTTGAACGTCCCCCTCCCAATCAAGCCTAAGCAACACAGTAAGTTCTCATTTCAAAACACAGAAGGGGCTTGCTCAATGTGGCTCCATGACCTTAGTTTGATTTCCGCAA